>NC_084712.1:11798045-12115396 GCF_033807575.1 Cydia pomonella
ACTCTGGACCAAAGAATATAATACTCACTAGGAGAAGAACGCTAACTCCATACAAAAAAATGTCCCTTTCAAAAGTTCGTTTATACTAGTGGCGCTCTCTTTGTATCTCAGTACTAAAATTGACAACCGGTTTAGCCTGGCGGGTTTTGGTAGGTAGTGATCCAGTTCTAGCTAGTGGTTCTGGGTTCGAATCCCGGCGACGGAATTTCTTTTTGTATTTTTTCATTTTTGTTTTTTTAGGGTGAGGTTTTCAAATTAGTATTTACCAAAAAAGAAAAATATTGTGCCACATATTAATCAAAATCACAGGCATCTTTTGTCCTAAGAGATAATAATATCTATATTTTGAAGTTTTTTCAATATAAAAGGTAACAATACAGTTTATTATCAAGTTATAAATATTTTTATTCCTATATATTAGGATCAAAAGAGCTTAATTCGTTCGAAAAACATACAATAGGCAGGAAAAAAGTCATTTTCTATACAAATTTATGTATCGGACGGGGCTTGTTGAACTAATTGTGACACTTCCATATAATATTACATACCTATATGAATTTTATTCAATGAGACAGGTCGGTAATTTCGGTTCATTATTGATGTGGGTACCAAATAGTTAACCTATCCTGTGCGTGTGATTATTATCTTTTGATTTTTTAAGGCGTTATTTATGTTTAGGTCGCCTATTTTTAGCACATGTTTTAATTCCCAGATTACCTTCATAACAATAAATAGAAGTCATTAAAATATTCATGATAAAAACAATTTTATATATATACATATACTATTTATTGCATTTAATATAGCTTTTTATATATCTAAAACATGATCTTTGGCACATCTGATTTTACTCCACAATTGCAATTAGTGTAAATTTTAATCATATCACATATATCATGAATATATGACAGACAAAGTTGTTATTACATCTATCCGATTGTCGGACACTTTCTGCTCCACAGCTCAGTGCAGCGGTCTTGTTGATGGTCACCGGGAAACTACAAATAGTCGGAATTATGTGGCGGATCCGTGCCTTTTGATTTTGAGCTTTTCCAAGGAAATGATATGACGGCCAAGGATTATTTTTCACGTTCACCCTCTAAAACAAAACAGTCACATTTTAAACAACACTATAACCTATGTCCCTAATTACTAACCTTGCTAAGAGCTACCAGAGTTCTAAATTGCCAGCTAAAACAATGTTAAATTTTGCATCTATGATGAATTTTGATTGTAATATTGGATGCGATAGGGCGTCCGTAGGACTTCAGAGGGTGGTAAGATTAAATTTATGTATTTGAATTTGGCAATAGTACACTTATTTTATTTATAGATTAAAATATTTCTTACCTTGAATTAATTGTTGTTTCTTAGTTTAGTACAATGGATTAAACTTTAACCGAGTCTGAGCGGAGATACTGTGCGGTGGATTTTTAAGTTTAAAAATTAATCAATAAATCTATTTCAAGAACATAAATCGTTATTTAATCATTTTATATGAAAACAGATAGTCTTGAAAATGAAAATAGTTTTGCGTCAATGACTTTGACAGCATGAGTCCGGTTAATGCACAGCCAAATAATGTACATCCCAATAATTGGCGACCACTTTTTTGGACGCCAATTATCGGGCTGTACATTATTGCCCTGTACAAACAGTGGCTTCGTATTATTGGCCCGGACCGAGCTTGTACAGCCTGATAACGCACAACCCAATAATACACGACCCTATAATGCGAATCCATTTAGTGGACGCCGAATATTGGTCGCACATTATTGGCCCGTACCGAGAATGCTCGACCCGGGATTGCTCATCCCAAGAATGTACAGCCCAATAATTGGCGTCCACTTTTCGCTACAAACCACAGATTATAAATATTTGACACATAGAGTGATATTCTAGGGATGGGGCGACGATTTTTAAGTTTACGATTCAATAATGTTGCCATGCGCAAAAAATAAGCAGATAATGGTAAAATCAGCCCAGACGGGAACAAGTTTTCGTCAATCTAATTAAATTTTCCGATCAATGAGACGTAGTTTTATTAAAGTGACAGATAAGTGCCTGCAATCTGCAAACTTACGATTTTCGCGTTTAGGTATAGCCCTGGTGGTGTGGAAGTGACCAATATTATTGATGAAGCGCCAATTACATCCACACTTCGATATCTTCACGAAATGTCCCCATTTCGGGCCTGATAAGCGTTTTCTTTTCACGGAATATCAGCACATCGTTAACAATATTTGAAAAGTAAAAAGTACTTTGTCTCTAGTTGTATGTTCAATATTTGTTATTTTGCAAATGAACCATATTTTTACATTTCAAATATTATATTTAAATTAAGTTTCTTTTCTCTACTACCTAAAGGTTATCTGGAAGAGATCGCTCTGTAGCGATAAGCCGCCTGTTGTTTACCTCTATCTATGTATTATATGTGTTTCCATTAACATTTTTTCAGAGGTTGTGCAATAAAGAGGATTTGTATATTGTAAACGATGTGCTTATATTTCATGAAAAGGAAAATTATTATTTCTCGGGCCCGAAATCGGGTCTGATATCAGGCCTGATAAGGTGTGGACGTAATTGGCACTTGATATGAAGATGCGGAAAGCATCAATTACATCCACACTTCCCGATTTCGGACCCGAAATCAGTCCCGATTTCATGTCTGATAATCGTTTTCGTTAAAAAAATACTTTGTCTCTAATTGCCAAAATTGTGAAATGTTTCATATTTTTTGCAATGAACCATTTTTTACATTTAAAATAATGTAAACGATGTGCTAATATTTATTTGGTGAAACGGCAAAATACTCTTTCTCGGGCCCGAAATCGGGTCTGATATCAGGGGGCTTAGCGCGAAAATAGAAATTCGCAAAATGGGGGTCTTTCTTTTTTACTCCAACTAAGACGTAACTAGAGTGACAGAGAAAAATGCCTGCAATTGACTTACTTCGATGTACGCGGTTATAGCCCAGGTCTGATAAAGTGTGGATGTAATTGGCACTTATATACAATCAAAAGTGATCAAGTGAAGATACTTTTGAATAATGAATGCTTAGAGATGGTAGATAAAGCACTGTTTCTTGGTTTAATTTAATTTATTTATTTCAAAAGACAACAATGGTCCATAATGGTTAGTAACATTTAAGGTTTAAAACTAAGTGTTAGTACATTGGACATAAATCTACAATGGAGTCCTCATATAAGAACGCTAGCAAAGAAACTAAGTTCGGCCGCTTACACCATTAGGAAAATCAGGCAATTGACCAATGTTGAGACAGCTCGCCTTGTCTATTATATATATTTTCATAGTGTAATGTCATATGGTATTCTGGTTTGGGGCAGAGCAGCTGACATACAAACTATATTTGTCTTACAATAGAGAGCCATTCGTAACTTAATAGCACGTGAATCATTAAGAGAACTTTTCAAAGAAATTAATATTTTAACTGTAGCTTCCCAATACATCTATGATTGTATTATTTATGTTGTTAAGAACCTAGACTCCTTCACTAAGAATTTAGATGTTCATAACTATAACACTAGAAATAAAAATAAGCTTTCTATCATAAAGTTTCGTGTCCGCTAAGTACAAAAGTCATTCGTTGGGCAATGCATTCATTTTTATAACAAGTTACCTGACGATGCTTTAAGATTACCTTTGCCAGCTCTTAAGAATTAGGTACTTAAAGAAGTCATTGATGTTGAAGGCTTATTACAGAGTCGAGGACTACTTGACAGACAAACATGCATGGTCCAAACCAGAAACTGTAAAAACAAGTAGCAATTAAAATCATTGTACTGTGTGTATATGTAAAATCATTGTATAGGTGACACAGCTCAGGTAAGAAAGCACATCAAATACTTTTTGTAGGTATAGCAATCTGTCAGACTTATATAATGTATATTCTCATTATTGGAGCCAAAATATGCTCCGCCCATACCTGTGCATGCGGCAAGGACGTGGACCGGCTAGGCCGACATGGCCTCTCATGCACCAAAAGCGCCGGCCGATTATATCGCCACGGCACTATTAATGATCTGATTCGGCGGTCGCTTGCTACCGTCTCTGTGCCTGCTACTTTAGAACCCACAGGCATGGCGAGAGACGATGGCAAGCGACCGGATGGAGCCACATTGGTGCCGTGGAGACTGGGTAGGCCTTTGGTGTGGGACGCCACATGCGTAGACACCTTTGCGCTGTCCCACATCCAGGCTACCCGCGCACAAGCCGTCGCTGCTGCCGACCAGGCCCAACTACTCAAGCGCCGCAAATACTCATCTTTACTGCAAGATTATGAGTTTGCGGCGCTTGCAGTGGAGACAATGGGACCTTGGTCGGCGGACATGAAAACATTCATGGGGGCCCTGTCGGCACGGCTGATCGACGCCACTGGAGACCATAGGGCTGGCGCTCTCCCAGCGTATATCCCTGGCAATACAGAGAGGTAACGCGGAGGTAGCGTTATGGGATCTTTGCCGCAGGCGGAGGCTTTAGAAGGGGTATTCTTTTTATAACTAATTTGTTCATTAGTATATCTTTTACTTTTAGTTTTATTTAATATTAGTTTAATTTTTAAGTAGTTTTATTTTATGGCTAGTTTAGTTTTAATTTTATACCCTGTGATTAAGGCATTTAATACCTAATATAAGTTTTTATCTGATTATTACTAGTGGCATTAATAGATATAAAACACTAAAAAAATATGATCTATCGAGCAGTCATTAAAGTGATTTTATTCTCATTTCTTTATTAATTTCATTTTCTTTTTCTTTTATAAGAATTCGATATGTTTTCTGAAAGAGCTACGTATTTGTATGATTTTATATGACATACATATATTATATTCTTTTATCAATTTTCTATAAAGAAAAGTAGCTACTGTATCATGCAATTACGCATGATTTCTATAGTAATCTAAATTGTATTTTATTTTTCTTATTTAATGCATGTCAATTATAAGATGTAATGTTTTGAAAAGATGTGTCCCGCCGAGTTTCTTGCCGGTCCATATTGGGATACCCTCCTCCAATTGAGGGGGGATTTAAATCTTCTCGGGTCAGAGATGTAGGGCTAGAGCCGGTGTAGCTTTATTTGACGTTCATAAGTGCATTGTAATATGCCTACTTGAATAATAAACTATCTTTATCTTTATCTGAAAAACTTGGAGGTGTCGCCGATCTAAAAGTACTTTCATTTTTTTTTGTATCGCAGTGTGTTCTATAATAAAATTGATGTCGTATAATTGCCTTTACTATATGCATAATATATGTGACGCACGTCAAAATCGGCTCGCTAGAAAAAAAAAATTGAATAAAGATCTTTTTTTTTTTTACCAAAATCTATAACATTTGGGGGGCTGATATTTTGCATACTTGCTACTAATATAAAGCCATATCATCAAAAAAAAATTACAAGCCAAAACTCGCTGGGGGCAGATTCACTTAGCTTATCCAGGCATGGCCTTTCATCTAAATCGGTCCAGCGGTTATTGTTTCGCCATACAAACTTCCCCCTACTTTTCACACTCTCAAAAGATGATTTTGGTTATAAAAACTATCCTATAGCGCCAATTTATAGGGCCTGTACCCCTAGTGTAAATTTATTCGATGGCGTAACGTGACGTACGCGTTTACGTTAAGTCTCATTTTGTATGGGATTTTGAGAATCCAAAACGTTCCGCTTGGCGCGCTGTTTCTAAATCCCATACGAAATGCTCCAGTCATGGAATGTAAGGCACTATTAACTTTCAAACTAACAAATATCAATGAAAAATGTAACTTAAGCAGCTCTTTGGCTCTTGTTTATGGAAAAATGTTGGCAGCGATTAAAAACTGATGGTAAATACTTGTTTTACAGAATTTGTCTATACCATCCCATTACTGATGCTTGTTCCATTATAGGGGTGTTTACTATATCGGGCGTTTACTCAGTTGGTACTGGTTAATAAAACTCATCTCTCACAAAGGAATTTGAGATTAATTTGGAAAAGTTAACAAAAATAAGAAGTTAATCCACTATGCTTTCTTCGACATCCGCTTTATTTGTCACTTGATCACTTCCCTTCGATGTCATTATATGCGTATTCTACTGTAGGTATAAACAAACTAGTATTTTACCTCAAAACTAGTTTTTTACTTAATAAAAATTAGAAATTAGAATAATCACTGCACTTACCTATACCTACTTAGCATATGAATGTAAGTTCGAAGAAATCTTTAGATCTACAGAGACAATAAATTCTAGTCTAGTATTGTAGTAGATTTAGTCTACCTTAAAGACGCCTTGTAATGGTACAGTCAGCGTCAAATACTTCGTAGCAGTCAAAGTAGCCAAATAGTTCGGTACACCATATTTTTAGTATGGTGTACCGAACTATTTGGCCACTTTGACTGCTACGAAGTATTTGTTTGACGCTGACTGTACTATCAAAAACCGCCCAAGTGAGAGTCGGACTCGCGCACGAAGGGCTCCGTACCATTACCTACGCAAAAAACGGCAAATAAAATCACGCGTTAGTTGTTTGGGAACCCCACTTTAATTATTTTTTTTTTTCTGTTTTTAGTATTGGTTGTTATAGCGGCAACAGAAATACATAATCTGAGGATATTTCAACTATCACGGTTCATGAGATACAGCTAGGGTCACAGACGGACAGACAGACGGACTGTGGAGTCTTAGTAATAGGGTCCAGTGGTTACCGTTTGGGTACGGAACCCTAAAAACTAGTCCTTTAGGGTTATAATCGCCCAAATCTACAAAATCCGCAATTTTCGCGATTTTTAGGGTTCCGTTTTTGTACCTTAAAAGGAAAAAACGTAACCCCCCATCCGATTCATAACTCTAACATCCGATTACTCCGGAACAACTGGACTTTGGTACACGTACAGTCGTACACGTATGTAGCTTGGTGACCCAAAGACCGACATGCACCTTCAAGAAAAGAGCGTACTCCCATCTTAAATGCCGGCAACGCACTTGCAACCCCTCTGGTGTTGCAGGTGTCCATGGGCGGCGGTAATCGCTTACCATCAGGTAATCCGTCTGCTCGTTTGGCTCCTGTATCATAAAAAAAAATATCACACGGGCGGTGACCCCGAGTCGTCTTATAAGCTCAGGGGGCCTACCGCGAAAACCGAAATTCGCAAATTGCGGGGATCTTTCTCTTTTACTCTCACTATGACGTAATTAGAGTGACAGAGAAAAATGCCCGCAATTGACGAACTTCGATTGTCGCGGTTAAAGCCCAGTCTATAGGGGTAGGTCTGAATTGGGGGCAAGTTTAAATAAATTAGTAATACAAAAAATTTAAATTTGCAATAGTTATTTGTACAATAAGAGAGCAAAGTTTGATATTTCTTCGAGTGCTTGTTTTGAGTCCCGTGCAAGCGAAAGATTCTATAATATAATCTAATTTAGAATATTGAGCGTAGTAAGGGACTCAAAAGCGCACGAGATGTAAATAACTTTGATCTCGTGTAGTACACAAAAATTTTCACGTCAGTCAGCCATCAAAAAATACTACCTGAAAAAATGTAATCCGGACGGATCATTATTTAACTCATGTTTTCTGAAGGTATTCTAACAATTAACTTTAATTACCACAATAAAACAAAACGAAAGAAATTTCAATAAAATAATACGAAAATAATGAATTAACGAACATCAATTGACAGTACAATTGACAACTTTTTTTGTAAAAAAAAAACTTTGTAAGATACGGTCCGAATTGCGGATACTACTATTTGTCAACTATAGTAGAGATCGTTAATAGTATATTACGATACAAGTGCGAAAAATAGGAAATTCAAAACGAGTGGCGATAAATTAAAACACGACCGAAGGGAGTGTTTTAAATCGACACGAGTTGCGAATTACCTATTCGCACATGTATCGTACAACGTTTTACAGTACATATGGTCCTTTAAATGCTCGACACAGTAACGTAAATATGCTTATTTTTGCACTAGTGCTATAAAGTAGCACCATATGTACTGTAAAAGTAGTTAAGTAGGATTATTTACTGCATAACAATTGCGTAAATTTGTATAAGTTCATTGTTTTGATTGTATAATAAAATACGTAAAATATGGCGTTTTTATTAAATTTTAAACTTTTATTTCTTTAATTAGTTATTATATATACGAATGGAGACTCGTAGGGTGTTTTGGAACGATGCGGTCTGACTTATTTTGGGGGTCTATTATAAACCGTCGTAAAAGAAGTGTTTAAAAGTAAAATGCCAATAAAGCTGAAAAGGAAAGTTATGAACACATGTATAATTCCATGTTTAATATATGCAAGTCAAACGTGGAAATTCACCAAAAAAATCCAGAATCTAATAACTACATGTCAAAGAGGTATGGAACGTAGCATGTTAAACTTGAAAAAAAATCAAAAGATACGACACACAAGGATAAGAACAGCGATTAAAACAATATAGATGCTCTCAACCAAGCTCAAAAGTTGAAATGGCGATGGGCCGGACATGTGGCACGACTAAAGACCGCAGATGGACTAAAATCGTCACATTATGGAAAGGCCTTAAGGCAAGCGACGCAGTGGAAGACCACACTCACGCTGGGACGAGGACATCATAAAAATAGCTGGACCAAACTGGCATCAGACCGATAAAAATGGCAAATTTGGAAGAGGCCTTCACCTGAGAGGGGTTCCTGTTACATATCTACAAATTATTTAGAAAATAACTAACAATTCCAAAACTAGTATGTAAGCAAAAAAAAACAAAAAATGATTTACTAACCATCATAAAATAAGAAACAAATAATTGTACTAATTTAGCGGGAAATAAAAGGCTTTATATTTTATTTTATTATTTATATTATAAACCGTCAATATACCGTTGAATTACGTATGCACTTTTTTTGTCTCTTTCTTTTTGCTAATGACGTGAAAGGGACAATAGAATCCGAATATTTCGAACTTGTATTAGGCAATCTTGAAATGACATTCGAATCTAAAGGTCACTTGAATGTTATTTTGTCTCACTAAGTGAGCAAAATGCGATTTTGCTCACTTTTTTTTAAGCAGCAAATTACCCTTGTTCGAGCTGCTGACGTGAAAACTTTAGTGTATTACATATGAAATGAAAGAGCTCATTGTGAAAAAAAATTTTTTTTATAATTTTGGAATATACAGTTTAGTATTAGAAGTTATTCAAGAAAATAGGCATAAAAATTACCATTAACCCCCCCCCCCCCACCGTTACTTTGATATTAATTCTCGAGTAATTGTGGAGAATTCTAATGCCCTAATTTACAAAGCTATTGATACATAATAGACAAACCATACGGAAACTTGGCTTTATTCAGCTAAAAATACAGCGTATATAGTAATGACAGAAACAGACATCAATGTAATAATCACTCCATGGAAACGACCATAGAGATACACATCATTCACCCCCTCCTAAGATGTCTGGTAGTCCTCCAGGTAGGTCGGCGGCCGCCGCTCACGCGTCGAACGCCGAACTTCGACTTGAGGTGTGCCTGGTGGTCTCGGCTCTTGTACTGCTGACGGCTCTCTATTATTGACAGACGCAGGCGGTTCTTCTGCCACAACTTCAGATGGCTCGTCCTCAGCCTCAGGCACATCGTCAGTGTCATCAGAGGATATGGAAAAATATTCATCATCTGAGGGGATTGGTGCCAGATGTCTATTTGATATGGTACCCTCTCTTCCATCAGCGTACCTAACGTAGGAGTAATTTGGGTTACTTTGCAGGAGGTGACCTTCTTCCACAGCTGGATCATATTTTGAATTTCGCACGCTCCTTTTTATTAGAATAGGTCCTGGGGTGGTAAGCCAAGCTGGCAATGATACCCCGTTAGGACTCCTTCGAGGGTGACTGAACATTCTCTCATGAGGGGTAGCATTAGTAGCTGTGCACAACAATGACCGTATAGAGTGTAAGCTTAGAGGGAGGACCCTTTCCCATTCGGCTATTTCTAGGCCTTTTGTTTTCAAACTCAACTGAATGGTTCTCCATAAGGTGAAATTTAGGTGCTCAACCTGACCGTTGCCTTGGGGGTTATACGGAGTGGTGCGGCTGCAAGCTATTCCAAGAGAGACGAGGTATTGGGTAAGTTCTCTAGACATAAAGGACATTCCTCTGTCCGAGTGTATATACATAGGTGTTCCAAATATATAAAATACTTCATTTAGACATTTGATAACAGTGTTTGACGTCATATCTTTGCACGCAAAAGCAAAAGGGAAACGGCTATACTCGTCTATGATAGTGAGTATATATTTATTTTGCGACTTCGATGGAAGTGGCCCCTTAAAATCAATATTCAGTCGCTCCAGAGGAGCCGTTGCTTTTATGAGCTGTCCACTTGTTGATGCATATCGGGGTTTTATTTCAGCGCAAACTCTGCAGTTGGCAGTCATTTGACGAATGTCATTTAGAGAATAAGGTAAGTTTTTCGATCGCACCCAATGATTCATACGGACAATCCCGGGATGACAGAGGTTGTCATGTAAAGTTTTTAAGTTGTCAATATTCATATGCGCACATACTCTGGTTAACGCATCAGCGACTGTATTTTCTTTGCCAGGACGATATACTATGTCATACTTAAAACAAGACAATTCTAACCTCCATCGTTCAATTTTCTCGTTTTTAATCTTGCTTGAATGGATTTGGTTAAACATGAACGCTACCGACTGTTGATCTGTTATTAAGAGAAAGTGCCTTCCAATGAGATAATGGCGCCATCTACGCAATGCTTCAACTATGGCGGCAGCTTCTTTTTCAATAGAAGACTGTTTCTTTTCCGAGTCGTTCAAGGATCGCGAAAAATACGCTACAGGTTGGCCATTTTGAGAAAGAGACGCGGCTAGTGCATTTTCAGAAGCATCAGTTTCTACAGTAAATATAGCGTCTTCGCTAACAGCAGACAAAGAAGCCTTTGCTATGTCTGTCTTTATTTCTTTAAAAGAACTCATTGCAATTTCAGAAAGTGGAAATGTATTTGTTGAAAGTAATGGCTTAATCTTTTCTGAAAAATTGTATATCCATCTGGAATAATGGGCGAAAAGTCCTAAGACTCTTTTTAACGCTGCCGCGCTTTCTGGCGCTGGTAAATCAAGCAGTGGTTTTAGTCGGTTTTCATCGGGTTGAATCGTATTATTCTTTATAGTGTAACCAAGTAGGTTAATTGTTTCCTTACCAAATACACATTTGTTTTCGTTTAGTGTCAGATTGTATTTGGATGCAGCATCCTTAAATTTTGACAGATTGGCATCATGCTCTTCTTTCGTTTTTCCACATACAGTGACATCATCTAAATATGCAAACGTACCAGTTAAATGATCTTTCTCTATGATGTAGTTCAGAGTACGCTGGAAAGCCGCTACACCGTTTGTGACCCCGAACGGTACCCTGGTAAATTGATACAATTTTCCATTGGCTTCAAACGCAGTGTATATTCGTTCTTTTTGGAGAATGGGTACTTGATGATACGCACTTTTTAAGTCAATTTGACTGAAGTAATTGTATTGGGCTGCTTTTGCGACAATTGTTTCTATTTTTGGCAATGGGAATGCATCTAATTCGGTATATTTATTAATCGTTTGAGAATAATCGATTACCATTCTCTTTTTATGTAGACCTCCACCCGCAATAAGAACTTGAGCTCGCCAGGGAGACACGCTGGGTTCGATGATACCGTCTTCGAGTAGCTTAGAAATTTCAGTTTGTATGAATTGCTCGTCCTCGTCACTATGGCGCCGGGACCGGACCGCTATTGGCTTCGTGTGGGGAGAAAGATTAGTAAACAAGGATGCCGGCGGAACTGACGCTTCCATGACATTACAGATTCGTAGCGGTTCCTGCGGTCCTCCAAACTTCACTTCTACAGAAGAGTGATTTTTCAGAATATCGTGACCGATAATTGCATCTGCGCATAGGTTATTGGCGACCATAAGAGATTGTTCTTTGTATTGATGCTTCTCAATGTGAATATTGACGCAACAAGTGCCTTGAACGTGGAAAACGTGACTAAGTTCTGCCATAGTAATAGTAAAATGACAAGGCTTTACTTTTAAATTGAGTATCTCAGCCAGACTTCTATTAATAAAACTTAAAGAACTTCCAGTGTCTATCAAAGCTTCAGCTTTAAATCCGTTAATTGTCATTGGTGTGGTAGCTTTTCTTAGACTACTTGGAGAAGCGGCGGAGATGGCGGACAGAGTGCCATCGCGTTGAACATCATCCGTCCATACAGCATTCGCTCGGTGTGGTTGTTTGGATCTGCACACGTTTGCAAAATGCCCCTTTTTAGAACAAAGTTGGCAGGTTTCGTTGGCCGCAGGGCATTTTATGCGCTGGTGCACACTTCCACCACAAAAGAAGCAGCGACGTCTTGTTGAGTTTTGATGAGGGGTGGACGTAGAAGCCGCTAAATTCTCCGTGTTTTCAGACTCGGGTAAGGCATTGAGGTTTAATGGTATATCAGGAGCATTGCTGAATGCTTGTGAGTTTTTCCCAGCATCTTCAAGAGAAATCGCTAAGTTGACCGCTTCGTCTAAGCTAAGGTTTAATTTTTCTAATAGTCTCTCCCTTATTTTGTGTGAACTAATGCCAGCGATGAACGCTCCACGCATGGACTCGTTTTGGTGTACGTCAGCAGTGACTTGCGTAAAATTACAATCTTGGGCAAGAAGTTCCAGTGCTTGAACATACTCCTTGACGGTTTCGTCCGATCGTTGCTTGCGCGTAGCTAAGAGGTGTCTGGCAAGGATTTCGTTTTTGGGTTTAACATATATTTTCTTTAAGGTACTGATGGCTTCATCGTACGTGTTGCTTGCACGTATATAAGAAAATATTGTAGGGGAGAGATGGTTTACCAGAAGCTTCAGTTTGATGGAGTCTTCTGTGTCAGGGGCGCATTCTTCAGACAGAAAATTATTGAAAGTAAAATACCAATGAGCCCATTTTAAATCAGACGAGGCGGCACTTGGTTGTTCGTCAAATCGCTCGGGTCGGAGATAACGCGATATAGTTTTGTTTTCGTTCGACATATTTTTGATTTTAGCGTAGATACAATTTTAGCTGAATAAATTGATACATAATAGACAAACCATACGGAAACTTGGCTTTATTCAGCTAAAAATACAGCGTATATAGTAATGACAGAAACAGACATCAATGTAATAATCACTCCATGGAAACGACCATAGAGATACACATCAGCTATCGCACGATATTTTTCCTTCAAATGTGCGACAGGTAAATGGACAAATAATAGTACATTAACCAAGTGCAGTCGTGTTTGGCGCCATAAAACTTTGAAGACGAGCATTTATAAAATGGTTGAGAAAAAACAGGTATGGGGATGATTTGTCGATAAAAATCATCGTACTATCCGTGGTTAACGGCTCCACTATACCTGTACAAACATATTGTATAAATATCACAAGTAAAAATATAAAAATAAAGAGTGCTTAACCAAATCACACTGCCTACATTGGAAAGCCAAAAGCTTCATAAGATTAACTTTGAGTGGTACACACAGCCCGGGACTGTTTAAGCGACAGGGGCAACTCGTTCCACAACTAGTGCGCACCGTGAATGAATTTGCACACGTTCGCGGCTTATTTGAAGGAAGAGCAAGAGTGAGATTCGCACTTGAACGTAAGCGGTGATCACTTCCTTCAGCCAGTTAGTTAAACCCATCAAAAACATAAATGTGAAATGACAGCCAAAAACGAAAGCCAAGTTCAACATTAAAGGCCTCCCCACGATTTCCATAGATTTTTGACAAGTTTTGAGTCGTATCACCTACATTTGCACTACAGCTAGAAAAATTATAAGACAAACGGCTATCGGTTATGCCCTGGGGAGCTACTGCAAATTTCGCAAATTGCGGATGTCTTTCTGTTTTACTCCAATGAAGGCGTAATTAGAGTGACAGAGAAAGATGCCCGCAATTTGCGAACTTCGATTTTCGCGGTTATAGCCCGGATGCCCGCCCCTTTAAGTCAAATCTCATATTCTCAGCTATATTCTAGAAAAAGGGGCAAACTATGATGGCACCATCTATGCAAACCTTTGACAGTTGCCAACCCCATTGTGTCGCTTCTTCCAACTTCCAACTCGGGTAAATTCATTCGACCCTCTCAGCAAATACCTATTATCTACCCTATTATTTACCTTTGTTAATACCAAAATCGCATAGCTGACAGATAGATTTACCAGAGTTTGAAGTTAAGCGACTCAATTGTTACTGGAAGAAGTGGAAGACCTGATATGTACTTACAGTAGGGTTCAAAAGTGCATGGACATGTTATGAATGACATCATTCATAAATTGTAAAAATTTGAACCTGATGATACGTGTAAGCAATTATAATTAAATTGTAATGTTTAGATAGTTACATATGCTTTTTTATGTGTGTACCTAAATATTTAAAGTTTTAGATAGTTTAGTATTTTTTCCCTGATATTTTACACTGTAGCTATAATATGGTGTTAAATTAATTTGTAGGTACGATTTCCGCTTAATTGTAAAACATGATGCTGTGTTGTTTTAGATCTCGTGCTATTTTTAAGCAGACTTCAATTTCATAGAAGGAGGAGGTTCTGTATCCCTGATTCATAATTAAATTCCATCAAATCTACCACTGTGTTGCCAGTAAAATGAAACGTTCCATAAATAGTAAACATATTATTGGCGAACGAATGCACGTAAGTAAATAATTTAATACTAATTTGAAATACAATATTTAAATACTTAGTTTAAATAATCAGACTTATGAAAAAAGTATTAATTAGCGTTAATTAATACTGAATTAAAACTATTTTGAGGTAGAAATGTTCGTTATGAAATGGTGATACTTCAGGTGTAAACAACATTTGGTATTCCGTTTTAATACAAAAACATTATCGTCTTAAGATGTGTGTATTATTAGTATTATACCTCAAAACGTAAATTCGAAAACGACAACTACATGATAGTGTAATACGCCCTTATGGTACCATGATAGATTTATGGCGGCCATGACACTCACTTGTCAATTGGCAAGTCAAGTTGTCACTTCATTCGGCATCTGACGTCTGTTACTCATAGTATTTTTCAAACAGAAAGGGTAATCAGAAAAGAACAGACGTCATCTCAATACAATTTAGCGAGATTTGGCATTTTAAGATTATAAATTGTAGGAAATGACACCTCTCACCGTACCCAGCATGTTTTAAAAATACCCTAGTCCCCAACTGAGCAAGGCTTGTACTATATACATTATAATAGGGTTGTTCCAAATTTTTTGAAACGCTTGTATTACGTTCTATATTAACTAAAAGTTGCCTTAAAATTCAACTCTTATACTAAAAACGGCTTTAAATATGTTAAATTAACCAAATATATTTTGACAGATGCTTTGGCGCCCAAAACGCTCTTTGAAAATTGTGTGACGTCACAGTTTACGATTTGACACATAACTACATACACACGTAGAAGATACGAACTGTCAACTCACATTTGTCATTTGTTGTTTATCGCCTAACTATCAACAGTGTCAATCCGAGAGTTGTGATGTCATCAGAATCTTCAATGACGTTTCGAGTTTGGTCACATGACGTGTGCCAAAAGATATTTTAAATTCAATACATATTTACAAAAATATGGTCATTACAGGTCCCCTAAAAGTAGTTTAACATGTTCTTATAATCCAAAAGAATTTATTGGGATACAATTCTGCCCTAAGATTTGTAGATGGAAACAACCCTATTGCTTAAAGACGATACATTTGAATGTAATTTTGTACGTATAGTGAATAAATATTTACTTACACATAACAAACATCTAAAAGTCGAAGTATAGGCGACACATTAAACAAAAACCCTTCACTTATGGATTTGGCAGCGTTCAATTAAAGGTATAGAAAATGGAGTGACCGAAACCGGTAAAACGTCCCACTTTGTCGCTTGCCATAAGGTCGACATTTGCTTGTATCTTTATACGAATAACCTGTCAAGGCGTCCTTATGGCAAGCGACAAAGTGGGACGTTTTGCCGGTTTCGATTAAATATTTTGACTTAATTTCTGTATTCCATACAAATACAGTTTTATTATGTTCGTCACCTTCAGTAAGATAATATTTTTTTTTATTATTCCAAAAAGGTTGGTGATATCTGGTCCGTCATACTGACGTTGACAGATGTCATTGTGACAGTGACATTCCTTAGTAGATTTGATGGAATTTAATTATGAATTAGTGATTTTTTTTATGTGCGTTCACCGATTACTCACACCCGTAGTCCGATTAGAGTACCTAATTCTTTTTTGTTTGAAAGGAGTCACATGCAAGGTGGTTCCATTTTACTTTGGTCCCGATCTGATGATGGAATCCATGAGGATTTAAGGGAACTCCTCAATTTTTAACGGCACATGTATGGTATGGTGATTTAGGTGTTTTCGAGCATTTTCTCTCGAAAATCACCAATTTGTAAGAGTGGACCTGATGAGTGATGATGATGATTGTTTTCATGATAATGATTTTTTAAATATATCTACATTACTCCAGCACCGGTGGTAAAAGTAACTCTTTTTCTGTTTGTAAGAAGTTACCTCCAAGTTGTTTCCGTAATATTTTTAGCTCTGATGGAAACCATGAGAAATTGAGGAAACTCCTCAATTTTTAAAGGCACGTGTATGGTGATTTCAGTGTTTTCTAAAGTACTTCAAGCATTTCCTCCCAAAAACCACCCATTTGTGCAACTGTAGCCTAACCACGAGTTTGACCTTACATATTCGCTAACGTCTTCGTAACCAAAGAGACTGAGAGGTGAGGGGTAGGTGTGAGAGATGAAGGTAGAGGGTAGTGTTTTGGGGGTCTGAGATTCGGGGTTGAGGGGTTGGGGTTTGACGAGTCAGGGTTTGCGAGGTTAGGGGGTTGAGGAGGCGGTGAGTTGATCGGTAGGGGACTGAGGGGTTGGGAGTTGATGGATCGGGGGTTAGGTTAGGAATAACTAGAAATGTTTCTTTCTTTGTTTGTTTGTTTCTTTGTTTTTGTTATATCAAGTAATATAATGTGTCTTGTTTGTGTTTACGAATAAAAATTATTTTGTTCTAAATGGAAAATAAAAAAAATATAAATATCCTTTAAGCAGTTTTCGAAATATTAGTAAAGTTTTTTTTTTTACTTTATTAAGTACACTTAACCGATATCGTACAATATCATGGGAAACATGTATGCACATTATGGCTTAATGAAAACTTTTTACAATAAAAGAAAACCGACTTCAAAAAGGATATAATCAAATATTCCGTACTGACCGCCACCGACCGACACCACTTGTAATCAAACATATCAGTTGGTATATTGCATGTTGTATATTATTTGCAGTTGGTTGCATTAGGATGCAAGATAATATTTTATTTTATCCTTTTTGAAGTCGGTTTTCTTGTTTTGTAAAAAGTTTTCATTAAGCCATAATGTGCATGCATGTTTCCCACAGCGTTTCCCATGATAGGTATTGTACGATATCCGTTTAGTGTACCTAATAAAGTAAAAAAAAAAACTTAACACACACATTTTACCACTTTGGAAGTGTCTCTCGCGCAAACTGTTCAGTTTAGAAAAAAATGATATTAGAAACCTATAAATATCATTTTTGAAGACCTATCCATAAATACCCCACACGTATGGGTTCGATGAAAAAAAAAATTGAGTTTCGGTTCTAAATATGGGGAACCCCCAAAAAAAATTTATTTTTTTATTTTTGTGTGAAAATCTTAATGCGGTTCACAAAATACATCTAATTACCAAGTTTCAACAGTATACTTTTTATAGTTTCGGAAGAAAGTCGCTGAGACACGGACGGACAGACAGACAGACATGACGAATCCATAAGGGTTCCGTTTTTTGCTTATTTTATGTCTTTCCCATCGCGGGATAATAGGGATCCAGACAATTGGGAGGCGTGCGTGGAGCTGAAGCCAACACGTAGAGTCCCTTTTGACACTTATGAAATGTAAGGGTTACACCGAGCGGGTGTTGCCCTTGCCCATGTCATCTTAAAATGCACGCAGAGGCAACACCAGCCAGTAAGGAGGAGGAGTAAGGACTATTGAGAGTTCATGAGATCTAAAATGAACTAGACTAATCGGCTAAATTCTGGGCTATGGGATATCCCATTCCCATTTTATATATGTGACAGTCAGACAGAAAAGGATTAAATATAAATGGGACATTTCACAGTAATCTCCGCTTTGCTGATGACATAATACTATTTTCTGAAACAGCATCGCAATTACAAAGAATGATTAATGACCTTAATGAGGCAAGCAGTAAGATCGGCTTAGAATTAAATATTACCAAGACCAAAGTACTAACGAACCACCATAAAATACCAATAAGTGTTAACAACAACACACTAGAATACGTTCAAAGCTATGTTTACTTAGGCCAACAGGTGTCATTCTCTGCGACAAGAATCGAAGAGGAGGTCAAAAGAAGGGTTAACATAACATGGAATAAATTTTGGAGCAATAAAGAAACCCTAAAATCAAAGCTCCCTATGAAGCTCAAGAAAAAAGTTATCGATTCTTGTTTACTACCTTGTCTGACGTACGGCTGCCAAAGGTGGATCTATAATAAAAAAATTAAAAATAAAATACAAGTAAGTCAGAGAGCAATGGAACGGAGTGTACTAAATATAAGATTAAAACACTGAAATAAGAAAAACCACTAAAATAATAGATGCTTTGGAACACTCTCAAAAACTAAAATGGAAATGGGCCGGTCATATAGCACGCATGGACAAAGAAAAATGGACAAAGCGAATAACTACTTGGCAAGGACCAGCAAATAAAAAGAAAAGAGGTAAACCGAGGGAAAAATGGATCGACGATATTATAAGAAAAGCCGGCAAAGACTGGATCACACAAGCACAGGATAGACAGGCGTGGAGCAAAATGGAGGAGGCCTTTACCCGTTGAGGGGTCCATATTGAAAAAAAAAAAACAGTAAATAATTTTAATAATTCAATTTAGTAATTTCGAATTTTTGATCATATCTGCTTCGACATAATTATTATAGTGATAGAAAAAAAATAATTTATATAATACATATATGTAGTTAATGAAACTTGATTTCTGCATGGAACTGTTTTTTTTTTAAATTAATTAATCATAATTAGACTATATTTTATTTAAATAATCAATGTTGAAATCTTAATAATTAATGCATGTTGAATATGTACTTAGATTAGTTATTCATTATGGAAATAAAAGGCTTATTATTATTATTATTATTTGTATCTCCGTTACAAACTCTCGGGTTTTTAAGCCCGGTCATTTATAAGGCGTGCGTGGGGATATAGATCCAACACGTAGAGTCCGTTTGGAGAGCTTTGATGTCATGTTGAACGCCTGCTGGAACCCATTCATGTGTACATAAATAGATACCCATAAACCGGTTTCACCAGGCATTGGAGGCTATTGCAGAAAAATAGAAAGAGTCCTGGTCTATGGTTTGAATTTGGGTGGAAAATAAGACTGGGCTATTGCTAAGAGTTCCGGACACCTGCCATAACATTGTGATATACAGTGTTATCAAGGCAGGCGGTGACTCGCCACTCGCTAGATGGGCACCTGATGCGCCATCGTAAAGACGGCCAGGCGCAACACCGGCGTGAGCGGCAGTTACTCGCGGCGTTATGCCCTTTAACACTTCCACCCCTGGAGCGTATAGCTCTAACGTCTCCCCTCTGGACGGCCAATTAAGGCAAGCCAGAGCAGAGAGTCCTACGGGTCCCCTTGGGGTTCCACTCCGACCGACGAAGACACGCCGGAGACGGAGACCCTGACCGACTCTCTGGAGCACTCGGGTCCGTGGGGTCGTTACTCCCCAACAGCTCGCCACAAGCTGCCCTGCGGGCTTATTATTATTATTATTATTATATGTGACAGTCCATATCAAAAGGGACCTTAAGGCGGTCGGCGCTTACGCCATTATTAGCGGCGCGCCAATACTAATGCAGAGGGCCTACCGCGAACCACGTTCGACGTGTTTCCTCTTTGTCGCTCTCGTAAATTCGTACGTAAGTGTGACAGGGAGGCAACACGTCGAACGTGGTTCGCGGTAGGCCCTCAGTACTATGCAGCAACGCGACGTAAGCGCCGACCGCGTTAAGGTGCCTTTTGATGTGGACCGTCACATATTTGAACAATTTTGATTTTGGGTGACAGCGTGACACCCACAATCTCCGCACCGGGTGCCACTCATGCTAGCTACGCCACTGGGTTCGACTGTGTGTTTTTATGTACCTACAGAAAATTATTATATTCATTGCCGCCGTGTAAGGCAATCCAACGTACGTACGTACTCGAACATTAAGTATATATATCACTACCAGGGATGTACATGTAAATACAAAATACAAGATACTAGATAGTCAAGTATCTAAGATATCAGATATGGAAGGTGAAGGTAAAGAATGGAATCTCCATGTATCAAAAAGTGTCATAAAAAAACCTTAAATAGGTGGCGCTACAATACCTAGAATACTTGAAAAAAAAACAAAGTATAGACAGCGCGCTTCACTGCGTCAATAACGCCTAGGTTCTTAGCTACTCTGGAGAGATTTGGAACAATTATTTATAGCTGACAGCTGGACACTTTTGCAACAGCTCTATATTCTGTTTTTTTATTCCGTAGACTAAAATGACATTTCATGTGGTACTGACTTTCATGTCATGTCTTACATATGAAACGTCATTTTAGTCTACGGAATAAAAAAACAGACCTTACCATAAGAGATTTCCCTCCTTTTAATTCCACACTCCATATACAAGACATTGACGTATTAAAAGAAGAGGACGCCCAATGCCCAATGCCAATGAAATGTGTCAAAATATATAGAGCTGTTTGACATTATGCAATGCGCTCTGGTAGATGCTAATAACGCTTCTTTATAATTTTAGTCAAGAAAAGTATTTCATACAAAAGTAAACTTAATGAAATACAGTTTAAGTGTCAAATTTTCAAACGGACATTTTAAAACATTGAATACTTTATGGTTAAATGACGTTTTCGTAAGTTGATATATCATTGTATAAACATCAAAATGAATAGCGAGTGAATGGGAATCGGGTTGTATGGAGCCGCCGCAACTGCAAAATACATTTGTCTAAGTTATGATGACTGGATATATTTTCATGTTTCTAAATTAACTTCGGTGCTTTTAGTGTCCTTGTTGCTACCGAACTTTTATTAAGTACTGAGTTATTACATGGTCTTTTTAAATACCTGTTATTTAAAATTTCTTCATATTATTAAACGGCAAAATAACATGCTCAAAGATCTTTTGAAGGGCCGGCAGCCGCAGGTGTTCAGAAAAACCATAAAACATCAAAGTGTTTGCCAAAACACGGTGTCTTTATTTTGTTTACTTTAGGAGTTCCTTTGGCCACCTTCGGGCTCCACCATCAGACCAGCTTCATAGCACCATAATATTGCACAGTCACCAAGTCCACCAGATACTACCAAATACCAGGCCAAATCGAACGTCAGGAAGTGGTAGTAAATCGACTCGCAAGATTGACCTAACGACAACTTCAAACTTCATTCTAATTCTAAATAACATGTTATTCCACTAAAACCTTATTTAGAATAACTCCATTCATGGAATATTCCGTTCCGTCTTTTATTCTTCATTTAAAATAAAAATTGCATGATTTATTCCATTTCATGTAATTTTAAAATAATAAGGAATGGATTTATTCTTATTCCATTGTGTTGGAATAAGAATAAAATTTCTGTTTTTATTCTTATTCTTATTCGAATTGATTTTTGCCCAACACTGCTCGCAACATGGTTTTTGCATCCGACTTAATGATTAAAGCTCGCCGTGACTTGAGGGACGATTGCCAAGAATTATGGGTTTCTTCTGGACGCCATGTTGGAAAACACTATGGAATCATATAACCAATTATACCTCATAAACCGTGGTTCTTCCGTTTTCATTCTGCTAGTAAATAGGCTACGTCTACACTCTGCCGTCTCCGATTGGGTCACGTCTGCACTCCTGTATTCCTCGCAAAAATTAGCTCTTTATGCGAGTGCTGTTTTGACGAAGGAACTTCGGATCACAATTTCTTTTCTTGCAACAGACTTAACCGCTCGTTATACGATGTATTACCGAATAATATCCAGCGGCCTATCAATTTTCAAACGCTTCTAGTTCTCATGGATCCTCCCATCACTGGAATTCTTCTTAAACAAGGTGAGGGGGTGAGTAAGGTTGCCAGAGCTTAACGAGGGAAGCATACGGGCCGCCTGATGGTAAGCAGTCTCTGTAGCCTATGTACGCCTGCAACTCCAGAGGAGTTACATGCGCGTTGCCGACCCTAACAACCCTCCCTCCCCTCTTTGAGCTCTGGCATGGCAACCTTACTCACCGGCAGGAACACAACACGATGAGTAGAGTCTAGTGTTATTTGGCTGCGGTTTTCTGTAAGGTGGAGGTACTTCCCCAGTTGGGCTCTGCTCTAGATCTGGAATGACATCCACTGTGCTGTGCCTTACCACACTAAGCGAGATGATATTCACAATACCCATACCTCTCTTGTGGATGTAGTTTAAGGACGTACCCGGGTCCATTGTCTTTTTGATCTACATTTATTTTTGGAGCTTTCTTTTTTCGCAGTGTATATAATGTAAACGTACAGTTAGTAACAGGTTAGACATCGACTTTATTACAACAATTCTGTGATTGTTGTTATGTTTTTTACGTGAATGAATGTTTTCAATACATTAGATGCTATTATAGAATTGTTATGGTTTATTCCCCTTCGCATGTTAATGTCTTTAAAAAGTTTCAGTTGTTTTGCAAATAGTAAATACATCTTCAGACGCATAAAAAAGCCCACCCATGTACAACAACAAAAAAACGTGTCAGCAACGCGTATGTGACACCCTGGTGTTTCAGGACCTCATTGGCTACGGTGAACGCTTGCCACCAGGTGAGCCGTATGCCTGTTTGCCACCAACATGGTATTAAAAAAAAATCTAATGTAGACTCCATAGATTTTTGTTCCGTGACAACCGTTAATTTGTATCAACAAAATGAATTATTAAATTTTTATTTCTGTTAAATTATCAATAGAACTCACTGAAAGAAATATATGCCATCCTTTTTTAGGGTTCCGTACCCAAAGGGTCAAACGGGACCCTATTACTGAGACTCCGCTGTCCGTCCGTCCGTCTGTCACCAGGCTGTATCTCATGAACCGTGATAGTTAGCGAGCTGAAATTCTACAGATTAAGTATGTATTTCTGTTGCCGCTATAACAACAAATATTAAAAACAGAATAAAATAAATATTTATTTCCAATCTCGAGGTTCTCATCCAATCACCGAAGTTAAGCAACGTCGGGCGTGGTCAGTACTTGGATGGGTGACCGTGTTTATAGATAATGGTACGGAACCCTTCCTGTGCGAGTCCGACTCGCACGTGGCCAGTCTTGTTGTTTTGCTAATAAGCGGATTTTTAGGGTTCCGTAGTCAACTGGGAACCCTTATAGTTTCGCCATGTCCGTCTGTCTGTCTGTCTGTCTGTCTGTCTGTCCGAGGCTTTGCTCCATGGTCGTTAGTGCTAGAAAACTGAAATTCGGCATTGATATATAAATTAATAAAGCCTACAAAGTAGTACAATAAAATCTAAAAATTTAATTTTTTTGAGGGTACCTCCCCTACACGTAAAGTGGGGGTGAATTTTTTTTTCTGCTTCAACCCTGGTGGGGTATCGTTGGAAAGGGCTTTCAAAACTAATAGGGGTGTTCAACAAACATTTTTTGATAAAGTGAATATATGCGGAGATAATCGCTCCGAAACAAAAAAAAAATGGGTCCCCCCACCCCCTAACTTTTGAACCATATGTCCAAAAAATATGAAAAAAATCGTGGAAGTAGAGCTTAAGAAAGACTTTAAATGAAAACTATAGCGGATATGATAAGTTTAGCTGTTTTTGAGTTATCGCAAAAAGTTTCCCCTTCATAGTAAAAAGACTTTAATTAGGTAGGTACTGATTATGCAAATTTGCCTATTTGTTTAACTCGCGTTTCATCCCTTGGTTAACAATTTACTATACTTTAAGCTCCAGTTTAGCTTATTGTGACGGAAGAGTAACTACGGAACCCTACACTGAGCATGGCCCGACATGCTCTTGGCCGGTTTTTTTTACAGAACATTTCGTCATGTTTGACAGTTGTCGTGTCGACCGCCGAAATGAGACTGGGAGCAAAACTCGTGCTCGAGCCGTTCGAGCATTACTTTTGTGGGGCCATTTTTTCCGGCTGATAGTGAATCCAGTTAATTATACTTACATCAATGATACAATTTAAGATACCTACCTCTGGAAATGGTATTTGAAATACTAGATAGGTATCTTCTAAATACTTTTTAAGATAAAATACTTTTTGAAACAAAACTCCGTTTTAAACCGACATATCACGCTTTACGCAGTCTATTATGGGTTAAAGCGGAGCAATGGCGTCCTACGTTGCGCTAGCCTAATCAGCACTGTCGCTGTCGCCACTGTCCATTCGTTACACATGCCCTAGCCACCGCAAGCGTTTTTTGTTTGAGTAGCGTGGTCTCAGATCATAAGCGCGGTGATATTAGGAAGTTGAGCTATCTCCAGTACACTTTCGTTGGTACCCAGTAACCCTGTCTTTCCACGTTATGTTTATGTTTAGTATACCATACGTACCTACTCACTACGTACCTAGGCAGCGCACGTGGCAGGTGTAAATTCCGTCTTTGTTCCTGGGGGCCTACCGCGAAAATCGAAATTCGCAAAATGCGGGGATCTTTCTCTTTTTATATAGCGTACGACGTCCAGTTTTCAGCCATTTCAAGAGTATGCTCAAGACACAAGTTTGGTAGACAGTCATTTTAGTCTTTTTCGTAAAGTGTTTGTTATTCCATACTCTTGCACATGGCTACGTCCAAGAGTATGGAAAGAGCAAGGGCTCTTCGACAGGCTTCTTATGATGATTTGATGAAGTATTCAGTATTCACCGCCATTATGGACAAAATTCAGCTGCGACCCAGTTACACTTGAGGGCCTACCGTGCGGGCGCTAGGGCGCGTTCGTGTTGCCTCCCTGTCACACTTAAGAAAGAACTAACAAGTGCGACAGAGTGGCAACACGTCGAACGTGGTTCGCGGTAGGCTCTCTGGTATACTAATAGGTCTTTTTTACCTTTTATTTTACATACGGTTTTTACGTAGTAGTCCCCTATTACGGTAGGTACGTGGAAGGTACCCTAAAAAGGGCAGCCAAATTAAGCCTACCAAAAATAAACGAAGTATTAACACGTTGGCTGCCCACCATACTTCACCGAAAGTGTTCCTCCCGTGCCCCATACAATTTTCGTGTTCCCAGCATCGGACTATTACTGAGGTTAATAAAGATGTAAGTAACAAGCTTTCGATTCCACCGGTGATGGTCATAGCGACACAGCCAGAGAGCTGGCCAGAGAAGATTACGTGATCCCACCGGTGATGTTTATGGCAGCCAACGTGTTAAAGATTAGCCTTCCTGGCTTTGCAGTGGTAATCTACATTAGGCTATATTGGTGGGCATATAAGTGAAACATCGACAAAGGTACAACGCCTTGTAATATATTTATAATAAATATGAAATACATAGTTATTAAGTAAATTTTATGTAATGACACATACATTAATACAAATTTATAATAAAATCATTTCTCATTGGTTCTTCATTTTCTACATAATTAGGCGTAGGCCGCTGTCTTTTTAATTCCATTGTATGAAATCCAAAATCAACAATAATCTTTTCATCACACTTGCTCGAAAAAGATCTTATTTCATGCAGGTGTGCTGAAGGACAAAGGCCTACTTTGTTGCCGCGGGATTTATGGATTGTGAAAAAAAAGCTATAACTCCCTAGGGAGTTATAGCTTTTTTCTTTAATTATGTCACTTATTCATACAAACCAAGTAGCATAAATGAGTTTTACTTTTAAAATACTGACGTTTATAATTTAATTTAATTTGATTATTTTAACATCCGATTAAAATATTTTTACTTAATTTTCAATCGTGGCTGAATGCCGAATAGGTCTGTGCCTTCGTTGCCTCACCTTCCAAGAAATCGGACGAATGTATGATATGTCACCGTATTTAAGAATTATTTCGCTTAAAATTTTGTTTTTTTTTCTTCGCAAGTGTGATGAAAAACATTGTGTGTAACTCCGGGGGTAAGAATATTGCAAACTCGAAACATACAAAAGACAGCGAACTACGCCTAATTATGTAGAAAAGGAGGTAAAATGTTTTTTTTTGTCACTGCACCGACCTTGACCCATTTCAGATTTGCCCTATGGTAGACTGGTAAGATGCCCGTAATTTGACTGTATTTAAAATAAATTATTTCACACCATGCATGAAATAAAGCACCAGATAATTATTATAAAAACATAGGTAGCTTTCCGGTGCAGACAGACAGACGGACATGGCGATACTATAAGGGTTCCTAGTTGACTACGGAACCCTAAAAAGGTATATAACAGGTACAGATTGTAAAGTAAAATTTTATTTTTAAAAATCAGATAAAATTACATAAATTTTGTGGGTCACACTAGGCTAAGCCTGTCCCGTGACTCCACGTTTGCGTATTCTGTTAGAAGCGACTTTCACATATATTTCACCTAATGGACAACTTTACAGTAATACATTTAACACAAACTTAACATTAAGTACAATTAATTAACAAATTCGCTTATAAATGTGAAAATAAGATGTCAGACTTTCGTAGGTTCAAAATTAATTAGAGGTATAAATTTCTTATTGACAGAGTAAGAATGATTATGTTGCAAGTATCTCATACCTAGGTTAAAAGCACAAAAAATATGTTTTAAGTATTTTTTTTTTCAGTTTTAAAGTTTAAGTAAATTAGTAACTCAAAAATTGGCAATTTTTGGACATGATTATTTTAATTTTTTCTGAGACGTTTTTGCTATTTTTTTTACCAAAATAAGAATGTAACTTAATGACTTATATGTTCTAGAAACCTATAAAGCACTAAAGTGTGTTTAAATGTTGATCTCTTTCTTAAATTTATTTTAAAATGTTGCATTTTTAGAAAATGATTATTTCTGGAGATGTTGATTAATATTTTTAGGCATCTCTTTTATTTGCCGGTGTAAAGTCGAACAGCGTAAAACCAGAATTATTAATCTTGGAATAATAATCATTCTAGGCCAAATCGAAAATCATACAATTTCCTTCCTACAAAAATCGCATTTGGCAGTTGACATAGAATAGAGTACGAGCTCCAAACGTCCTGCAGTGCCGTTCTATCAACTATTATTGGGCTCAAATCAAAAGTGTATTAAAAGAGAAGAATGAAACAGCCAAAAAACATTAACAATTCCAGCAGGTGACGGGGTGATGCAGGCAAATATGAAAAACGGGTCCGTAAAAAGCTGCCACTGAATGCGCTAGGAACAAGCTGCCTATCACTCCTACAGAACAAATAAAAAAAAGTGACAATTATCTAAATTAATAGTCGCTTTTTATTGTAGTTATTCTAAAAAACTTAATTTGTTCTCAACTGCATCAGTTTTTTTTCATTTGAAGTTTACAGTTTTTTTTCGGTACACTCCTTATACGAGTATATCGTAATGTACTAATTTTGATCTACGATTATATTATGACTTATACCAATTCCATTTGAGAACTATTGACATGCACAAAAGGTTTACATTTGCTCCATGGGAAGCTGTTGGAGGAAAGAAAATTATGAAACTCATGAACTTTCCTTTTTCATATTTTACTGACAGGTTTTAAAAATGTAGTGCAATTTCCTTTACCAACGTATTTTCACGAAAACGTACGAACGTGTCATGCTTTTTCGGTCATTCAGTACAATAAGTATTGAGGTTGACTGAAGTAGCATGACGAATAGCAACGTTTCCGAGAAAATACGAAAAATAAATAAACAAGTATTAAAGGGATATTCTTACACAAATTGAATAATTCCCACATAGAAAACTTCCATGACTCAGCTACAAATATCTGTACTCATCACTAAAATAAATTCCGTTACCGCGAGATTCGAACCCAGGATCATCGGCTTCATAAGCAGGATCACTACCTACTAGGCCAGAGTGGTCGTCAAAATGGTAAAGGATTATGCACTACACCTGTAATCTACCCCGTGAACTTGAGGAATACCTCGGGCAACAAGATTAGTATTATATCTATCATTTTTTAGCGACGTCATGCACGCCTTTATAACTATTCGCATCTTCCCCTGCAACTGGCGAGAGACACGAAGACGTCAGACGTCCGAGGCGCGCGTCGCGCGTCCGGCGCCGGCGACCCAGCAGACTCATTCTGGCTGCCTGTATCAGCTCCTGAAATTTGAGATTTATTTTCATTAGAAACGTTGTTTAAAGTGATTTTATCTGTGCAACATGAACTTTAATTTACTTTCATAACTATACATTACAATTGACTAATATGTGTCACTATAGGTGAGCGTCAGGATGGCGGGTTGAGCTATGAAATCTTGTCATTGTACCTACCGCACTAAAATATGCAGTTATATTGCACATTCAGTGTACCTCTGTAAACCTTTAATAGAATAAATAAATATTATAGGGACATTCTTACACAAATTGACTAAGTCCCACGGTAAGCCAAGCAGGCTTGTGTTATGGGTACTCAGACAACGAAATCAGTACATCTATTCCTAAAACGACCTAGGCTTAAAAAAGGGTACGAAACCACATACAATGGATTTCGGATATAATATAACGACGATGAAGGGACCACCGACATTTCGTCGTTATAATCGTAAGTAGTAATAGCCAAAGGTAAAGAGATACAAACATATATATATATATATATATATATATATATATATTTTCGTTCATGTCGTCTCAGATATGGGTGAATATGGTATCGATGCATTCAGTGTAATGCCCTGAACACATTGACATATATCTAAGGACGGGCCTTAATGGTAAGAATGGGGTCAGTAAAGCGGTGTCACGCACACGAATTCGAGCCCATCGTACAGTCTACCGCCAGAACGCCAATTGTTGATGAGTTCGCATCACATGCGCGATTGGTCGCGACTAGTTGCGTTAGACTGCAGGATTGGCTCGTGAGTGACACCACTAAACTAGCACCATTCTTAGTGCCCGTAAGGCCCGTCCTTAGATATATGTCAATGCCTGAACACAAATATACGAGATGACAAGCGCGAAGTGGTGGGGGTAGTTGCTGTGACGTCATAAAGTCGGCAGTACAAACTTTTATTTTATTTTCCTTTAAGCATACCATGTGAGGTACCAAATAACAGGGCTTTGTGATTAGATAACAAATATATAACATACTGTAACTTTTTCAATACTTGCTCTAACAAATTAGTTGAAAACTTTCAACAATTTTGGCCATTTGGCGTAGACATTAGCTGAGCCACTTTCCCTTTCAATTAGTTTGTAAGCATTATTGTGTACTTTTATTATGTACCTATGTTTAAACTTTTTGAATAAACGTCTTTATTATTTTTATTATTAGGGTGCCTTTCGACGAGAGATGTGCTATGCTATGTTTTCAATCATACATTTGAAACGTAGCTGCAGCTGGAGCTGCGTTTCAAATGTATGATAACATAGCATAGCAAGTATAGCACATCTCTGGTCGAAAGGCACCCTTAATCTCTTTATTTATTTTGGGTCTTAGGTTAGACATTTTATAATATGATTATACATAAAAGTAAAATACAAAAAACCATACAAAAAGAATACAAAAATACGTATAAACACATTATAAAAAACTTAACCTAGGGTGCCGCCAGTAGCGGGGCAGGGCCCAAGCTGCCGGTGGTCATGGCCGCAGAGAGAGGAACCGCCGGACTATCCGCGCCGTGTCCAAGATCATCGCCTTCTGCATCTGACCCTTGATACAACCACCTAGCGAGAGTCTCTCAAGGTGTTGATCGAGACTCTTCGCTATGTGACTGTTAATATCCTCTTTATAATGATAAAAATAATTAACCAGATTTATCAAAAAATATGAATATTAAACTGCAACACAAAAAACCCGACTGTTCACATATATTTTTGAAAGAACATTTCACTAGGTAACTTTCATTTGGTACCCATATTGCTATGGTAAGACCCCCCCCCCCCGTTTTTTCATTAGCGGGCGCCATTTTGAAAATGTATATAGCCTGTCACTACCAAAATTCTGACGAATTCAACCAGAACTCATATGTCAAAAACCGTCCAGCCGTTTGAGCTGTAGGGCGTGCCAAATAAATAAACATAATTATAGACATACATTTTTCTGATGTAGTCGGGTAAAAATACTATTTTGTTACTGAAAACATATTTTTACCCGACTGTGTCAGGAGGAGGGTAATGTTTTACGAGCGTGGGTATGTATATACTAACCCCTACCACTTTCGCCGTTGTCATCTCATATATTTGTGTTCAGGGAATTACACTGAATGTATCAATACCATATTCACTCATATCCGAGACAACATGAGTGAAAATCGATTTCCAGAAGACTTTTTGTTTGCTGGCAGGCGTCCATAGGCTATGGTGACTGCTTACCATCAGGTGGGCCGTATGCTTGTTTGCCACCGATGTGGTATATAAAAAAAACCTGCATTTGTTTTGAGTCTATATCTCATTTCACGGAGAGGTACACAGGTTTCTATAAAATGTACACTGAAGTACAAAGAAGGTTTAACATGTTTATTTAATATTTTATTGAAATTGCTGACATCCACCTGCCATTTGACACTCACCAGTGTTGACCTCAGCATTGTTTTTTAAGATTAGAATTTTTCGAACCTACAAATTATTTTAATTGAAGTAATCTAAAAAACCTCAAACTGAGGAAATCTGAAAAAGGCGGACTATAATTATTTAAATTAATTAAGGTACATGTGTGGAAGACTGCCTGTCAGGTAACAATGTTGTTACATGACCATTGTAAATTTATCATATCATGCATTATAATTAGAGAATATATATTTTCTGAAAGTGTTATGTTTCTTTGTATTAAGGGGATCCACCAACATATGCATCCTTTTGTAGTTTTGCTCTTAAGATTGAGTTTTTGATGGTGTATGACCCATTGACCAATGACCCAGTCCCTGTTTTTCAGATAAACAGCTGTCTTAATGGACTCACCCTAATATATTTTGCAGAAACCTGCACCTTGTAGCATACACCTTGCTTTCTCAGCCAATCTCCATATAACCAAGATATTCTATTGAACAAATGGCCCATGTCACTGCTGGATTCAATCTGTGCTCTTCATAATCTACATACTGCTGTATTTCCCTCATGTAGTCTGCAAAAAAATTAAGTGAGTGTGGGGTAAAACCAAAGCCTGCTAACTTTGACAGCAACAAGTCATTATCAACCAGATCTAGTGTCTTTAAAGTCAAAGTAACCATTATCAGTTTGACTCCTGCTACCCACTATACATATTATCTGCACTACGTGACTAAGAAGATTGCTGGCCGAACTTCTTGTCGTTCGAAAGTCGAAACCCTCTGCCTTATCTCCTGATCCACCTATCAGTACTGGTTATCACTCAAGTAATTTTATAAATTTCTAGGAATACTTTTAGCTTGAAACAGAGGTGCAATAGCGGCTCCGCCAGCACAATTCTACAGTCCTTAAATACGCACGAGGGAATACCATCCGGACCAGAAGATTTTTTGGCTTGAAGTTGTTGAAGGGCTCGTCGCACGTCTTGTATATCTAGCCTGTCATAACCTGAACCCCTACAGCGCTCTTCTCGGTGCCCGCTGCGACTATTGCGGGCTGCGGCGCTTACCTCCAACTTTCCACACCTTCACACTGTATACAGAGTGAAAAAACCTAGCAAATTCACTACTTGTTTACCGGACAAAGGTTCCATTAAATAATATTTTTTCCGTACCTCTACTGTTTCTTTTAGAGTTCATATAGTTCCAAAACGATTTAGGTTCTCTTGCCATATGATTTCATGCATACATTACAAGTATTAGAGCTCTTGAAAACCATACATTAAAAATAAAAAGATGATAACAAAGCGTAATGTAAACCAACACGTGTCAACACTGTCAATATCATTGAAAGATGTCACTAGAAAAAACCGATTATTTTTAAACTGTCAAGAGCTCATGTCAGAACGTCCCTACTAATTTTGACAGCTGTCTTAAAAAAAAAAATGTCTCTGGTTTTTGGCTTCCAATTATTGGGATGTACATTATTGGGTCGAGCATTCTCGACCCGTACCAATAATGCGCAGCCCGATAATTGAAAGCCAAGGGACTCAGATTAGTGGACGCGAATTATAGGGTCGTACATTATTGCCCTGTGAAAAGAGTGGCTTCGTATTATCGCCCCGGACCGAACTTGCACAGCCCGAGAATGCTCAACCCAGGAATGTACAGCCCAATAATTGGCGTCCATGATGGACGCCAATTATTGGGCTGTACATTCCTGGGTTGTGCATTATTTGGCTGTGCATTAGTGGCTCCCTTGTAATAGCACAGACTATATAAATTGTAATGAATGAATGTATTAAATGATGAACGATAATCACAATGCGAATGATTTGCAGTGTTGCTATAAAATAAATATTTCCCCGCATAATTTCACAAAAAAAAAATACACATTGATTGTGTGAAATCGTTATTATGGACAAAAAAAATGTTACATTTTCGTTTTATAATTAAATAATACTGTGAAGTCTAGTAATTCTAGCTGTCAATCAAAATAAATAACAAGGGCTAACTCATTGAATAGTCATAAAATACCTTATTTTTTGGGAGAATATTATATTGTGGCAACATCAAACTTTTTTAAGCTATTTAAGACGCATTTTTAAACGTTGGTTAATGTTTAGACGAGGAATACACGATTTAGTCCAAAGCAAACATTCTTTCTCACGTTGTTACTTTTCTTTATACAAAGAACGAGCGAGACCACTATAGGACGAAATAAAAATTACTTATCGTGCAGAGTAGTTTTAAGTACCGAAAGACATCGAACAGGGGCCATCCCTACGGTGAATGTGAGAGAATGAGAAAATGGTGCATTCGTCGATCAAACCGGGCCACACATCCGAAGCCAGAAATTAAATTGGGAGCCACTAATGCACAGCCAAATAATGCACAACCCAGGAATGTACAGCCCAATAATTGGCGTCCATCATGGACGCCAATTATTGGGCTGTACATTCCTGGGTTGAGCATTCTCGGGCTGTGCAAGTTCGGTCCGGGGCGATAATACGAAGCCACTCTTTTCACAGGGCAATAATGTACGACCCTATAATTCGCGTCCACTAATCTGAGTCCCTTGGCTTTCAATTATCGGGCTGCGCATTATTGGTACGGGTCGAGAATGCTCGACCCAATAATGTACATCCCAATAATTGGAAGCCAAAAACCAGAGACATTTTTTTTTTTAAGACAGCTGTCAAAATTAGTAGGGACGTTCTGACATGAGCTCTTGACAGTTTAAAAATAATCGGTTTTTTCTAGTGACATCTTTCAATGATATTGACAGTGTTGACACGTGTTGGTTTACATTACGCTTTGTTATCATCTTTTTATTTTTAATGTATGGTTTTCAAGAGCTCTAATACTTGTAATGTATGCATGAAATCATATGGCAAGAGAACCTAAATCGTTTTGGAACTATATGAACTCTAAAAGAAACAGTAGAGGTACGGAAAAAATATTATTTAATGGAACCTTTGTCCGGTAAACAAGTAGTGAATTTGCTAGGTTTTTTCACTCTGTATACAGTGTGAAGGTGTGGAAAGTTGGAGGTAAGCGCCGCAGCCCGCAATAGTCGCAGCGGGCACCGAGAAGAGCGCTGTAGGGGTTCAGGTTATGACAGGCTAGATATACAAGACGTGCGACGAGCCCTTCAACAACTTCAAGCCAAAAAAATCTTCTGGTCCGGATGGTATTCCCTCGTGCGTATTTAAGGACTGTAGAATTGTGCTGGCGGAGCCGCTATTGCACCTCTGTTTCAAGCTAAAAGTATTCCTAGAAATTTATAAAATTACTTGAGTGATAACCAGTACTGATAGGTGGATCAGGAGATAAGGCAGAGGGTTTCGACTTTCGAACGACAAGAAGTTCGGCCAGCAATCTTCTTAGTCACGTAGTGCAGATAATATGTATAGTGGGTAGCAGGAGTCAAACTGATAATGGTTACTTTGACTTTAAAGACACTAGATCTGGTTGATAATGACTTGTTGCTGTCAAAGTTAGCAGGCTTTGGTTTTACCCCACACTCACTTAATTTTTTTGCAGACTACATGAGGGAAATACAGCAGTATGTAGATTATGAAGAGCACAGATTGAATCCAGCAGTGACATGGGCCATTTGTTCAATAGAATATCTTGGTTATATGGAGATTGGCTGAGAAAGCAAGGTGTATGCTACAAGGTGCAGGTTTCTGCAAAATATATTAGGGTGAGTCCATTAAGACAGCTGTTTATCTGAAAAACAGGGACTGGGTCATTGGTCAATGGGTCATACACCATCAAAAACTCAATCTTAAGAGCAAAACTACAAAAGGATGCATATGTTGGTGGATCCCCTTAATACAAAGAAACATAACACTTTCAGAAAATATATATTCTCTAATTATAATGCATGATATGATAAATTTACAATGGTCATGTAACAACATTGTTACCTGACAGGCAGTCTTCCACACATGTACCTTAATTAATTTAAATAATTATAGTCCGCCTTTTTCAGATTTCCTCAGTTTGAGGTTTTTTAGATTACCTCAATTAAAATAATTTGTAGGTTCGAAAAATTCTAATCTTAAAAAACAATGCTGAGGTCAACACTGGTGAGTGTCAAATGGCAGGTGGATGTCAGCAATTTCAATAAAATATTAAATAAACATGTTAAACCTTCTTTGTACTTCAGTGTACATTTTATAGAAACCTGTGTACCTCTCCGTGAAATGAGATATAGACTCAAAACAAATGCAGGTTTTTTTTATATACCACATCGGTGGCAAACAAGCATACGGCCCACCTGATGGTAAGCAGTCACCATAGCCTATGGACGCCTGCCAGCAAACAAAAAGTCTTCTGGAAATCGATTTTCACTCATGTTGTCTCGGATATGAGTGAATATGGTATTGATACATTCAGTGTAATTCCCTGAACACAAATATATGAGATGACAGCGGCGAAAGTGGTAGGGGTTATTATATACATACCCACGCTCGTAAAACATTACCCTCCTCCTGACACAGTCGGGTAAAAATATGTTTTCAGTAACAAAATAGTATTTTTACCCGACTGCATCAGAAAGAGGGTAACGTCTTTCGAGCGCGGGTATGTCTATAATTATGTTTATTTATTTGGCACGCCCTACAGCTCAAACGGCTGGACGGTTTTTGATATATGAGTTCTGGTTGAATTCGTCAGAATTTTGTTAGTGACAGGCTATATACATTTTCAAAATGGCGCCCGCTAATGAAAAAACGGGGGGGGGGGGTCTTACCAGAGCAATATGGGTACCAAATGAAAGTTACCTAGTAAAATGTTCTTTCAAAAATATATGTGAACAGTCGGGTTTTTTGTGTTGCAGTTTAATATTAATATTTTTTGATAAATCTGGTTAATTATTTTTTATCATTATAAAGAGGATATTAACAGTCGCATAGCAAAGAGTCTCGATCAACACCTTGAGAGACTCTCGCTAGGTGGTTGTATCAAGGGTCAGATGCAGAAGGCGATGATCTTGGACACGGCGCGGATAGTCCGGCGGTTCCTCTCTCTGCGGCCATGACCACCGGCAGCTTGGGCCCTGCCCCGCTACTGGCGGCACCCTAGGTTAAGTTTTTTATAATGTGTTTATACGTATTTTTGTATTCTTTTTGTATGGTTTTTTGTATTTTACTTTTATGTATAATCATATTATAAAATGTCTAACCTAAGACCCAAAATAAATAAAGAGATTAAGGGTGCCTTTCGACCAGAGATGTGCCATACTTGCTATGCTATGTTATCATACATTTGAAACGCAGCTCCAGCTGCAGCTACGTTTCAAATGTATGATTGAAAACATAGCATAGCACATCTCTCGTCGAAAGGCACCCTAATAATAAAAATAATAAAGACGTTTATTCAAAAAGTTTAAACATAGGTACATAATAAAAGTACACAATAATGCTTACAAACTAATTGAAAGGGAAAGTGGCTCAGCTAATGTCTACGCCAAATGGCCAAAATTGTTGAAAGTTTTCAACTAATTTGTTAGAGCAAGTATTGAAAAAGTTACAGTATGTTATATATTTGTTATCTAATCACAAAGCCCTGTTATTTGGTACCTCACATGGTATGCTTAAAGGAAAATAAAATAAAAGTTTGTACTGCCGACTTTATGACGTCACAGCAACTACCCCCACCACTTCGCGCTTGTCATCTCGTATATTTGTGTTCAGGCATTGACATATATCTAAGGACGGGCCTTACGGGCACTAAGAATGGTGCTAGTTTAGTGGTGTCACTCACGAGCCAATCCTGCAGTCTAACGCAACTAGTCGCGACCAATCGCGCATGTGATGCGAACTCATCAACAATTGGCGTTCTGGCGGTAGACTGTACGATGGGCTCGAATTCGTGTGCGTGACACCGCTTTACTGACCCCATTCTTACCATTAAGGCCCGTCCTTAGATATATGTCAATGTGTTCAGGGCATTACACTGAATGCATCGATACCATATTCACCCATATCTGAGACGACATGAACGAAAATATAAATATAAATATATATATATATATGTTTGTATCTCTTTACCTTTGGCTATTACTACTTACGATTATAACGACGAAATTTCGGTGGTCCCTTCATCGTCGTTATATTATATCCGAAATCCATTGTATGGGGTTTCGTACCCTTTTTTAAGCCTAGGTCGTTTTAGGAATAGATGTACTGATTTCGTTGTCTGAGTACCCATAACACAAGCCTGCTTGGCTTACCGTGGGACTTAGTCAATTTGTGTAAGAATGTCCCTATAATATTTATTTATTCTATTAAAGGTTTACAGAGGTACACTGAATGTGCAATATAACTGCATATTTTAGTGCGGTAGGTACAATGACAAGATTTCATAGCTCAACCCGCCATCCTGACGCTCACCTATAGTGACACATATTAGTCAATTGTAATGTATAGTTATGAAAGTAAATTAAAGTTCATGTTGCACAGATAAAATCACTTTAAACAACGTTTCTAATGAAAATAAATCTCAAATTTCAGGAGCTGATACAGGCAGCCAGAATGAGTCTGCTGGGTCGCCGGCGCCGGACGCGCGACGCGCGCCTCGGACGTCTGACGTCTTCGTGTCTCTCGCCAGTTGCAGGGGAAGATGCGAATAGTTATAAAGGCGTGCATGACGTCGCTAAAAAATGATAGATATAATACTAATCTTGTTGCCCGAGGTATTCCTCAAGTTCACGGGGTAGATTACAGGTGTAGTGCATAATCCTTTACCATTTTGACGACCACTCTGGCCTAGTAGGTAGTGATCCTGCTTATGAAGCCGATGATCCTGGGTTCGAATCTCGCGGTAACGGAATTTATTTTAGTGATGAGTACAGATATTTGTAGCTGAGTCATGGAAGTTTTCTATGTGGGAATTATTCAATTTGTGTAAGAATATCCCTTTAATACTTGTTTATTTATTTTTCGTATTTTCTCGGAAACGTTGCTATTCGTCATGCTACTTCAGTCAACCTCAATACTTATTGTACTGAATGACCGAAAAAGCATGACACGTTCGTACGTTTTCGTGAAAATACGTTGGTAAAGGAAATTGCACTACATTTTTAAAACCTGTCAGTAAAATATGAAAAAGGAAAGTTCATGAGTTTCATAATTTTCTTTCCTCCAACAGCTTCCCATGGAGCAAATGTAAACCTTTTGTGCATGTCAATAGTTCTCAAATGGAATTGGTATAAGTCATAATATAATCGTAGATCAAAATTAGTACATTACGATATACTCGTATAAGGAGTGTACCGAAAAAAAACTGTAAACTTCAAATGAAAAAAAAACTGATGCAGTTGAGAACAAATTAAGTTTTTTAGAATAACTACAATAAAAAGCGACTTTTAATTTAGATAATTGTCACTTTTTTTTATTTGTTCTGTAGGAGTGATAGGCAGCTTGTTCCTAGCGCATTCAGTGGCAGCTTTTTACGGACCCGTTTTTCATATTTGCCTGCATCACCCCGTCACCTGCTGGAATTGTTAATGTTTTTTGGCTGTTTCATTCTTCTCTTTTAATACACTTTTGATTTGAGCCCAATAATAGTTGATAGAACGGCACTGCAGGACGTTTGGAGCTCGTACTCTATTCTATGTCAACTGCCAAATGCGATTTTTGTAGGAAGGAAATTGTATGATTTTCGATTTGGCCTAGAATGATTATTATTCCAAGATTAATAATTCTGGTTTTACGCTGTTCGACTTTACACCGGCAAATAAAAGAGATGCCTAAAAATATTAATCAACATCTCCAGAAATAATCATTTTCTAAAAATGCAACATTTTAAAATAAATTTAAGAAAGAGATCAACATTTAAACACACTTTTAGTGCTTTATAGGTTTCTAGAACATATAAGTCATTAAGTTACATTCTTATTTTGGTAAAAAAAATAGCAAAAACGTCTCAGAAAAAATTAAAATAATCATGTCCAAAAATTGCCAATTTTTGAGTTACTAATTTACTTAAACTTTAAAACTGAAAAAAAAAATACTTAAAAACATATTTTTTGTGCTTTTAACCTAGGTATGAGATACTTGCAACATAATCATTCTTACTCTGTCAATAAGAAATTTATACCTCTAATTAATTTTGAACCTACGAAAGTCTGACATCTTATTTTCACATTTATAAGCGAATTTGTTAATTAATTGTACTTAATGTTAAGTTTGTGTTAAATGTATTACTGTAAAGTTGTCCATTAGGTGAAATATATGTGAAAGTCGCTTCTAACAGAATACGCAAACGTGGAGTCACGGGACAGGCTTAGCCTAGTGTGACCCACAAAATTTATGTAATTTTATCTGATTTTTAAAAATAAAATTTTACTTTACAATCTGTACCTTTTTAGGGTTCCGTAGTCAACTAGGAACCCTTATAGTATCGCCATGTCCGTCTGTCTGTCTGCACCGGAAAGCTACCTATGTTTTTATAATAATTATCTGGTGCTTTATTTCATGCATGGTGTGAAATAATTTATTTTAAATACAGTCAAATTACGGGCATCTTACCAGTCTACCATAGGGCAAATCTGAAATGGGTCAAGGTCGGTGCAGTGACAAAAAAAAACATTTTACCTCCTTTTCTACATAATTAGGCGTAGTTCGCTGTCTTTTGTATGTTTCGAGTTTGCAATATTCTTACCCCCGGAGTTACACACAATGTTTTTCATCACACTTGCGAAGAAAAAAAAACAAAATTTTAAGCGAAATAATTCTTAAATACGGTGACATATCATACATTCGTCCGATTTCTTGGAAGGTGAGGCAACGAAGGCACAGACCTATTCGGCATTCAGCCACGATTAAAAATTAAGTAAAAATATTTTTATCGGATGTTAAAATAATCAAATTAAATTAAATTATAAACGTCAGTATTTTAAAAGTAAAACTCATTTAGGCTACTTGGTTTGTATGAATAAGTGACATAATTAAAGAAAAAAGCTATAACTCCCTAGGGAGTTATAGCTTTTTTTTCACAATCCATAAATCCCGCGGCAACAAAGTAGGCCTTTGTCCTTCAGCACACCTGCATGAAATAAGATCTTTTTCGAGCAAGTGTGATGAAAAGATTATTGTTGATTTTGGATTTCATACAATGGAATTAAAAAGACAGCGGCCTACGCCTAATTATGTAGAAAATGAAGAACCAATGAGAAATGATTTTATTATAAATTTGTATTAATGTATGTGTCATTACATAAAATTTACTTAATAACTATGTATTTCATATTTATTATAAATATATTACAAGGCGTTGTACCTTTGTCGATGTTTCACTTATATGCCCACCAATATAGCCTAATGTAGATTACCACTGCAAAGCCAGGAAGGCTAATCTTTAACACGTTGGCTGCCATAAACATCACCGGTGGGATCACGTAATCTTCTCTGGCCAGCTCTCTGGCTGTGTCGCTATGACCATCACCGGTGGAATCGAAAGCTTGTTACTTACATCTTTATTAACCTCAGTAATAGTCCGATGCTGGGAACACGAAAATTGTATGGGGCACGGGAGGAACACTTTCGGTGAAGTATGGTGGGCAGCCAACGTGTTAATACTTCGTTTATTTTTGGTAGGCTTAATTTGGCTGCCCTTTTTAGGGTACCTTCCACGTACCTACCGTAATAGGGGACTACTACGTAAAAACCGTATGTAAAATAAAAGGTAAAAAAGACCTATTAGTATACCAGAGAGCCTACCGCGAACCACGTTCGACGTGTTGCCACTCTGTCGCACTTGTTAGTTCTTTCTTAAGTGTGACAGGGAGGCAACACGAACGCGCCCTAGCGCCCGCACGGTAGGCCCTCAAGTGTAACTGGGTCGCAGCTGAATTTTGTCCATAATGGCGGTGAATACTGAATACTTCATCAAATCATCATAAGAAGCCTGTCGAAGAGCCCTTGCTCTTTCCATACTCTTGGACGTAGCCATGTGCAAGAGTATGGAATAACAAACACTTTACGAAAAAGACTAAAATGACTGTCTACCAAACTTGTGTCTTGAGCATACTCTTGTAGGGGGCTGAAAACTGGACGTCGTACGCTATATAAAAAGAGAAAGATCCCCGCATTTTGCGAATTTCGATTTTCGCGGTAGGCCCCCAGGAACAAAGACGGAATTTACACCTGCCACGTGCGCTGCCTAGGTACGTAGTGAGTAGGTACGTATGGTATACTAAACATAAACATAACGTGGAAAGACAGGGTTACTGGGTACCAACGAAAGTGTACTGGAGATAGCTCAACTTCCTAATATCACCGCGCTTATGATCTGAGACCACGCTACTCAAACAAAAACGCTTGCGGTGGCTAGGGCATGTGTAACGAATGGACAGTGGCGACAGCGACAGTGCTGATTAGGCTAGCGCAACGTAGGACGCCATTGCTCCGCTTTAACCCATAATAGACTGCGTAAAGCGTGATGTGTCGGTTTAAAACGGAGTTTTGTTTCAAAAAGTATTTTATCTTAAAAAGTATTTAGAAGATACCTATCTAGTATTTCAAATACCATTTCCAGAGGTAGGTATCTTAAATTGTATCATTGATGTAAGTATAATTAACTGGATTCACTATCAGCCGGAAAAAATGGCCCCACAAAAGTAATGCTCGAACGGCTCGAGCACGAGTTTTGCTCCCAGTCTCATTTCGGCGGTCGACACGACAACTGTCAAACATGACGAAATGTTCTGTAAAAAAAACCGGCCAAGAGCATGTCGGGCCATGCTCAGTGTAGGGTTCCGTAGTTACTCTTCCGTCACAATAAGCTAAACTGGAGCTTAAAGTATAGTAAATTGTTAACCAAGGGATGAAACGCGAGTTAAACAAATAGGCAAATTTGCATAATCAGTACCTAATTAAAGTCTTTTTACTATGAAGGGGAAACTTTTTGCGATAACTCAAAAACAGCTAAACTTATCATATCCGCTATAGTTTTCATTTAAAGTCTTTCTTAAGCTCTACTTCCACGATTTTTTTCATATTTTTTGGACCTATGGTTCAAAAGTTAGGGGGTGGGGGGACCCTTTTTTTTTTTGTTTCGGAGCGATTATCTCCGAATATATTCACTTTATCAAAAAATGTTTGTTGAAGACCCCTATTAGTTTTGAAAGCCCTTTCCAACGATACCCCACACTGTAGGGTTGAAGCAGAAAAAAAAATCACCCCCCACTTTACGTGTAGGGGAGGTACCCTCAAAAAAATTAAATTTTTAGATTTTATTGTACTACTTTGTAGGCTTTATTAATTTATATATCAATGCCGAATTTCAGCTTTCTAGCACTAACGACCATGGAGCAAAGCCTCGGACAGACAGACAGACAGACGGACGGACATGGCGAAACTATAAGGGTTCCCAGTTGACTACGGAACCCTAAAAATGCGCTTATTAGCAAAACAACAAGAAAAAACTGGCCACGTGCGAGTCGGACTCGCACAGGAAGGGTTCCGTACCATTATCTATAAACACGGTCACCCATCCAAGTACTGACCACGCCCGACGTTGCTTAACTTCGGTGATTGGATGAGAACCTCGAGATTGAAAATAAATATTTATTTTATTCTGTTTTTAATATTTGTTGTTATAGCGGCAACAGAAATACATACTTAATCTGTAGAATTTCAGCTCGCTAACTATCACGGTTCATGAGATACAGCCTGGTGACAGACGGACGGACGGACAGCGGAGTCTCAGTAATAGGGTCCCGTTTGACCCTTTGGGTACGGAACCCTAAAAAAGGATGGCATATATTTCTTTCAGTGAGTTCTATTGATAATTTAACAGAAATAAAAATTTAATAATTCATTTTGTTGATACAAATTAACGGTTGTCACGGAACAAAAATCTATGGAGTCTACATTAGATTTTTTTTTAATACCATGTTGGTGGCAAACAGGCATACGGCTCACCTGGTGGCAAGCGTTCACCGTAGCCAATGAGGTCCTGAAACACCAGGGTGTCACATACGCGTTGCTGACACGTTTTTTTGTTGTTGTACATGGGTGGGCTTTTTTATGCGTCTGAAGATGTATTTACTATTTGCAAAACAACTGAAACTTTTTAAAGACATTAACATGCGAAGGGGAATAAACCATAACAATTCTATAATAGCATCTAATGTATTGAAAACATTCATTCACGTAAAAAACATAACAACAATCACAGAATTGTTGTAATAAAGTCGATGTCTAACCTGTTACTAACTGTACGTTTACATTACACTGCGAAAAAAGAAAGCTCCAAAAATAAATGTAGATCAAAAAGACAATGGACCCGGGTACGTCCTTAAACTACATCCACAAGAGAGGTATGGGTATTGTGAATATCATCTCGCTTAGTGTGGTAAGGCACAGCACAGTGGATGTCATTCCAGATCTAGAGCAGAGCCCAACTGGGGAAGTACCTCCACCTTACAGAAAACCGCAGCCAAATAACACTAGACTCTACTCATAGTGTTGTGTTCCTGCCGGTGAGTAAGGTTGCCATGCCAGAGCTCAAAGAGGGGAGGGAGGGTTGTTAGGGTCGGCAACGCGCATGTAACTCCTCTGGAGTTGCAGGCGTACATAGGCTACAGAGACTGCTTACCATCAGGCGGCCCGTATGCTTCCTTCGTTAAGCTCTGGCAACCTTACTCACCCCCTCACCTTGTTTAAGAAGAATTCCAGTGATGGGAGGATCCATGAGAACTAGAAGCGTTTGAAAATTGATAGGCCGCTGGATATTATTCGGTAATACATCGTATAACGAGCGGTTAAGTCTGTTGCAAAAAAAGAAATTGTGATCCGAAGTTCCTTCGTCAAAACAGCACTCGCATAAAGAGCTAATTTTTGCGAGGAATACAGGAGTGCAGACGTGACCCAATCGGAGACGGCAGAGTGTAGACGTAGCCTATTTACTAGCAGAATGAAAACGGAAGAACCACGGTTTATGAGGTATAATTGGTTATATGATTCCATAGTGTTTTCCAACATGGCGTCCAGAAGAAACCCATAATTCTTGGCAATCGTCCCTCAAGTCACGGCGAGCTTTAATCATTAAGTCGGATGCAAAAACCATGTTGCGAGCAGTGTTGGGCAAAAATCAATTCGAATAAGAATAAGAATAAAAACAGAAATTTTATTCTTATTCCAACACAATGGAATAAGAATAAATCCATTCCTTATTATTTTAAAATTACATGAACTGGAATAAATCATGCAATTTTTATTTTAAATGAAGAATAAAAGACGGAACGGAATATTCCATGAATGGAGTTATTCTAAATAAGGTTTTAGTGGAATAACATGTTATTTAGAATTAGAATGAAGTTTGAAGTTGTCGTTAGGTCAATCTTGCGAGTCGATTTACTACCACTTCCCGACGTTCGATTTGGCCTGGTATTTGGTAGTATCTGGTGGACTTGGTGACTGTGCAATATTATGGTGCTATGAAGCTGGTCTGATGGTGGAGCCCGAAGGTGGCCAAAGGAACTCCTAAAGTAAACAAAATAAAGACACCGTGTTTTGGCAAACACTTTGATGTTTTATGGTTTTTCTGAACACCTGCGGCTGCCGGCCCTTCAAAAGATCTTTGAGCATGTTATTTTGCCGTTTAATAATATGAAGAAATTTTAAATAACAGGTATTTAAAAAGACCATGTAATAACTCAGTACTTAATAAAAGTTCGGTAGCAACAAGGACACTAAAAGCACCGAAGTTAATTTAGAAACATGAAAATATATCCAGTCATCATAACTTAGACAAATGTATTTTGCAGTAGCGGCGGCTCCATACAACCCGATTCCCATTCACTCGCTATTCATTTTGACGTTTATACAATGATATATCAACTTACGAAAACGTCATTTAACCATAAAGTATTCAATGTTTTAAAATGTCCGTTTGAAAACTGTATTTCATTAAGTTTACTTTTGTATGAAATACTTTTCTTGACTAAAATTATAAAGAAGCGTTATTAGCATCTACCAGAGCGCATTGCATAATGTCAAACAGCTCTATATATTTTGACACATTTCTTTGGCATTGGCATTGGGCATTGGGCGTCCTCTTCTTTTAATACGTCAATGTCTTGTATATGGAGTGTGGAATTAAAAGGAGGGAAATCTCTTATGGTAAGGTCTGTTTTTTTATTCCGTAGACTAAAATGACGTTTCATATGTAAGACATGACATGAAAGTCAGTACCACATGAAATGTCATTTTAGTCTACGGAATAAAAAAACAGAATATAGAGCTGTTGCAAAAGTGTCCAGCTGTCAGCTATAAATAATTGTTCCAAATCTCTCCAGAGTAGCTAAGAACCTAGGCGTTATTGACGCAGTGAAGCGCGCTGTCTATAATTTGTTTTTTTTTCAAGTATTCTAGGTATTGTAGCGCCACCTATTTAAGGTTTTTTTATGACACTTTTTGATACATGGAGATTCCATTCTTTACCTCCACCTTCCATATCTGATATCTTAGATACTTGACTATCTAGTATCTTGTATTTTGTATTTACATGTACATCCCTGGTAGTGATATATATACTTAATGTTCGAGTACGTACGTACGTTGGGTTGCCTTACACGGCGGCAATGAATATAATAATTTTCTGTAGGTACATAAAAACACACAGTCGAACCCAGTGGCGTAGCTAGCATGAGTGGCACCCGGTGCGGAGATTGTGGGTGTCACGCTGTTACCCAAAATCAAAATTGTTCAAATATGTGACGGTCCACATCAAAAGGCACCTTAACGCGGTCGGCGCTTACGTCGCGTTGCTGCATAGTACTGAGGGCCTACCGCGAACCACGTTTCGACGTGTTGCCTCCCTGTCACACTTACGTACGAATTTACGAGAGCGACAAAGAGGAAACACGTCGAACGTGGTTCGCGGTAGGCCCTCTGCATTAGTATTGGCGCGCCGCTAATAATGGCGTAAGCGCCGACCGCCTTAAGGTCCCTTTTGATATGGACTGTCACATATAATAATAATAATAATAATAAGCCCGCAGGGCAGCTTGTGGCGAGCTGTTGGGGAGTAACGACCCCACGGACCCGAGTGCTCCAGAGAGTCGGTCAGGGTCTCCGTCTCCGGCGTGTCTTCGTCGGTCGGAGTGGAACCCCAAGGGGACCCGTAGGACTCTCTGCTCTGGCTTGCCTTAATTGGCCGTCCAGAGGGGAGACGTTAGAGCTATACGCTCCAGGGGTGGAAGTGTTAAAGGGCATAACGCCGCGAGTAACTGCCGCTCACGCCGGTGTTGCGCCTGGCCGTCTTTACGATGGCGCATCAGGTGCCCATCTAGCGAGTGGCGAGTCACCGCCTGCCTTGATAACACTGTATATCACAATGTTATGGCAGGTGTCCGGAACTCTTAGCAATAGCCCAGTCTTATTTTCCACCCAAATTCAAACCATAGACCAGGACTCTTTCTATTTTTCTGCAATAGCCTCCAATGCCTGGTGAAACCGGTTTATGGGTATCTATTTATGTACACATGAATGGGTTCCAGCAGGCGTTCTACATGACATCAAAGCTCTCCAAACGGCCTCTACGTGTTGGATCTATATCCCCACGCACGCCTTATAAATGACCGGGCTTAAAAACCCGAGAGTTTGTAACGGAGATACAAATAATAATAATAATAATAAGCCTTTTATTTCCATAATGAATAACTAATCTAAGTACATATTCAACATGCATTAATTATTAAGATTTCAACATTGATTATTTAAATAAAATATAGTCTAATTATGATTAATTAATTAAAAAAAAATCAGTTCCATGCAGAAATCAAGTTTCATTAACTACATATATGTATTATATAAATTATTTTTTTTCTATCACTATAATAATTATGTCGAAGCAGATATGATCAAAAATTCGAAATTACTAAATTGAATTATTAAAATTATTTACTGTTTTTTTTTTTTCAATATGGACCCCTCAACGGGTAAAGGCCTCCTCCATTTTGCTCCACGCCTGTCTATCCTGTGCTTGTGTGATCCAGTCTTTGCCGGCTTTTCTTATAATATCGTCGATCCATTTTTCCCTCGGTTTACCTCTTTTCTTTTTATTTGCTGGTCCTTGCCAAGTAGTTATTCGCTTTGTCCATTTTTCTTTGTCCATGCGTGCTATATGACCGGCCCATTTCCATTTTAGTTTTTGAGAGTGTTCCAAAGCATCTATTATTTTAGTGGTTTTTCTTATTTCAGTGTTTCTTTTTCTGTGTTTTAATCTTATATTTAGTACACTCCGTTCCATTGCTCTCTGACTTACTTGTATTTTATTTTTAATTTTTTTATTATAGATCCACCTTTGGCAGCCGTACGTCAGACAAGGTAGTAAACAAGAATCGATAACTTTTTTCTTGAGCTTCATAGGGAGCTTTGATTTTAGGGTTTCTTTATTGCTCCAAAATTTATTCCATGTTATGTTAACCCTTCTTTTGACCTCCTCTTCGATTCTTGTCGCAGAGAATGACACCTGTTGGCCTAAGTAAACATAGCTTTGAACGTATTCTAGTGTGTTGTTGTTAACACTTATTGGTATTTTATGGTGGTTCGTTAGTACTTTGGTCTTGGTAATATTTAATTCTAAGCCGATCTTACTGCTTGCCTCATTAAGGTCATTAATCATTCTTTGTAATTGCGATGCTGTTTCAGAAAATAGTATTATGTCATCAGCAAAGCGGAGATTACTGAGAAATGTCCCATTTATATTTAATCCTTTTCTGTCTGACTGTCACATATATAAAATGGGAATGGGATATCCCATAGCCCAGAATTTAGCCGATTAGTCTAGCTCATTTTAGATCTCATGAACTCTCAATAGTCCTTACACCCTGGCTGGTGTTGCCTCTGCGTGCATTTTAAGATGACATGGGCAAGGGCAACACCCGCTCGGTGTAACCCTTACATTTCATAAGTGTCAAAAGGGACTCTACGTGTTGGCTTCAGCTCCACGCACGCCTCCCAATTGTCTGGATCCCTATTATCCCGCGATGGGAAAGACATAAAATAAGCAAAAAACGGAACCCTTATGGATTCGTCATGTCTGTCTGTCTGTCCGTCCGTGTCACAGCGACTTTCTTCCGAAACTATAAAAAGTATACTGTTGAAACTTGGTAATTAGATGTATTTTGTGAACCGCATTAAGATTTTCACACAAAAATAATAAAAAAAATTTTTTTGGGGGTTCCCCATATTTAGAACTGAAACTCAATTTTTTTTTTCATCGAACCCATACGTGTGGGGTATTTATGGATAGGTCTTCAAAAATGATATTGAGGTTTCTAATATCATTTTTTTCTAAACTGAACAGTTTGCGCGAGAGACACTTCCAAAGTGGTAAAATGTGTGTGTTAAGTTTTTTTTTATACTTTATTAGGTACACTAAACGGATATCGTACAATACCTATCATGGGAAACGCTGTGGGAAACATGCATGCACATTATGGCTTAATGAAAACTTTTTACAAAACAAGAAAACCGACTTCAAAAAGGATAAAATAAAATATTATCTTGCATCCTAATGCAACCAACTGCAAATAATATACAACATGCAATATACCAACTGATATGTTTGATTAGAAGTGGTGTCGGTCGGTGGCGGTCAGTACGGAATATTTGATTATATCCTTTTTGAAGTCGGTTTTCTTTTATTGTAAAAAGTTTTCATTAAGCCATAATGTGCATACATGTTTCCCATGATATTGTACGATATCGGTTAAGTGTACTTAATAAAGTAAAAAAAAACTTTACTAATATTTCGAAAACTGCTTAAAGGATATTTATATTTTTTTTATTTTCCATTTAGAACAAAATAATTTTTATTCGTAAACACAAACAAGACACATTATATTACTTGATATAACAAAAACAAAGAAACAAACAAACAAAGAAAGAAACATTTCTAGTTATTCCTAACCTAACCCCCGATCCATCAACTCCCAACCCCTCAGTCCCCTACCGATCAACTCACCGCCTCCTCAACCCCCTAACCTCGCAAACCCTGACTCGTCAAACCCCAACCCCTCAACCCCGAATCTCAGACCCCCAAAACACTACCCTCTACCTTCATCTCTCACACCTACCCCTCATCTCTCAGTCTCTTTGGTTACGAAGACGTTAGCGAATATGTAAGGTCAAACTCGTGGTTAGGCTACAGTTGCACAAATGGGTGGTTTTTGGGAGGAAATGCTTGAAGTACTTTAGAAAACACTGAAATCACCATACACGTGCCTTTAAAAATTGAGGAGTTTCCTCAATTTCTCATGGTTTCCATCAGAGCTAAAAATATTACGGAAACAACTTGGAGGTAACTTCTTACAAACAGAAAAAGAGTTACTTTTACCACCGGTGCTGGAGTAATGTAGATATATTTAAAAAATCATTATCATGAAAACAATCATCATCATCACTCATCAGGTCCACTCTTACAAATTGGTGATTTTCGAGAGAAAATGCTCGAAAACACCTAAATCACCATACCATACATGTGCCGTTAAAAATTGAGGAGTTCCCTTAATTCCTCATGGATTCCATCATCAGATCGGGACCAAAGTAAAATGGAACCACCTTGCATGTGACTCCTTTCAAACAAAAAAGAATTAGGTACTCTAATCGGACTACGGGTGTGTGAGTAATCGGTGAACGCACATAAAAAAATCACTAATTCATAATTAAATTCCATCAAATCTACTAAGGAATGTCACTGTCACAATGACATCTGTCAACGTCAGTATGACGGACCAGATATCACCAACCTTTTTGGAATAAAAAAAAAAATATTATCTTACTGAAGGTGACGAACATAATAAAACTGTATTTGTATGGAATACAGAAATTAAGTCAAAATATTTAATCGAAACCGGCAAAACGTCCCACTTTGTCGCTTGCCATAAGGACGCCTTGACAGGTTATTCGTATAAAGATACAAGCAAATGTCGACCTTATGGCAAGCGACAAAGTGGGACGTTTTACCGGTTTCGGTCACTCCATTTTCTATACCTTTAATTGAACGCTGCCAAATCCATAAGTGAAGGGTTTTTGTTTAATGTGTCGCCTATACTTCGACTTTTAGATGTTTGTTATGTGTAAGTAAATATTTATTCACTATACGTACAAAATTACATTCAAATGTATCGTCTTTAAGCAATAGGGTTGTTTCCATCTACAAATCTTAGGGCAGAATTGTATCCCAATAAATTCTTTTGGATTATAAGAACATGTTAAACTACTTTTAGGGGACCTGTAATGACCATATTTTTGTAAATATGTATTGAATTTAAAATATCTTTTGGGACACGTCATGTGACCAAACTCGAAACGTCATTGAAGATTCTGATGACGTCACAACTCTCGGATTGACACTGTTGATAGTTAGGCGATAAACAACAAATGACAAATGTCAGTTGACAGTTCGTATCTTCTACGTGTGTATGTAGTTATGTGTCAAATCGTAAACTGTGACGTCACACAATTTTCAAAGAGCGTTTTGGGCGCCAAAGCATCTGTCAAAATATATTTGGTTAATTTAACATATTTAAAGCCGTTTTTAGTATAAGAGTTGAATTTTAGGCCAACTTTTAGTTAATATAGAACGTAATACAAGCGTTTCAAAAAATTTGGAACAACCCTATTATAATGTATATAGTACAAGCCTTGCTCAGTTGGGGACTAGGGTATTTTTAAAACATGCTGGGTACGGTGAGAGGTGTCATTTCCTACAATTTATAATCTTAAAATGCCAAATCTCGCTAAATTGTATTGAGATGACGTCTGTTCTTTTCTGATTACCCTTTCTGTTTGAAAAATACTATGAGTAACAGACGTCAGATGCCGAATGAAGTGACAACTTGACTTGCCAATTGACAAGTGAGTGTCATGGCCGCCATAAATCTATCATGGTACCATAAGGGCGTATTACACTATCCTGTAGTTGTCGTTTTCGAATTTACGTTTTGAGGTATAGTAATAATACTAATAATACACACATCTTAAGACGATAATGTTTTTGTATTAAAACGGAATACCAAATGTTGTTTACACCTGAAGTATCACCATTTCATAACGAACATTTCTACCTCAAAATAGTTTTAATTCAGTATTAATTAACGCTAATTAATACTTTTTTCATAAGTCTGATTATTTAAACTAAGTATTTAAATATTGTATTTCAAATTAGTATTAAATTATTTACTTACGTGCATTCGTTCGCCAATAATATATTTACTATTTATGGAACGTTTCATTTTACTGGCAACACAGTGGTAGATTTGATGGAATTTAATTATGAATCAGGGATACAGAACCTCCTCCTTCTATGAAATTGAAGTCTGCTTAAAAATAGCACGAGATCTAAAACAACACAGCATCATGTTTTACAATTAAGCGGAAATCGTACCTACAAATTAATTTAACACCATATTATAGCTACAGTGTAAAATATCAGGGAAAAAATACTAAACTATCTAAAACTTTAAATATTTAGGTACACACATAAAAAGCATATGTAACTATCTAAACATTACAATTTAATTATAATTGCTTACACGTATCATCAGGTTCAAATTTTTACAATTTATGAATGATGTCATTCATAACATGTCCATGCACTTTTGAACCCTACTGTGAGTACATATCAGGTCTTCCACTTCTTCCAGTAACAATTGAGTCGCTTAACTTCAAACTCTGGTAAATCTATCTGTCAGCTATGCGATTTTGGTATTAACAAAGGTAAATAATAGGGTAGATAATAGGTATTTGCTGAGAGGGTCGAATGGATTTACCCGAGTTGGAAGTTGGAAGAAGCGACACAATGGGGTTGGCAACTGTCAAAGGTTTGCATAGATGGTGCCATCATAGTTTGCCCCTTTTTCTAGAATATAGCTGAGAATATGAGATTTGACTTAAAGGGGCGGGCATCCGGGCTATAACCGCGAAAATCGAAGTTCGCAAATTGCGGGCATCTTTCTCTGTCACTCTAATTACGCCTTCATTGGAGTAAAACAGAAAGACATCCGCAATTTGCGAAATTTGCAGTAGCTCCCCAGGGCATAACCGATAGCCGTTTGTCTTATAATTTTTCTAGCTGTAGTGCAAATGTAGGTGATACGACTCAAAACTTGTCAAAAATCTATGGAAATCGTGGGGAGGCCTTTAATGTTGAACTTGGCTTTCGCTTTTGGCTGTCATTTCACATTTATGTTTTTGATGGGTTTAACTAACTGACTGAAGGAAGTGATCACCGCTTACGTTCAAGTGCGAATCTCACTCTTGCTCTTCCTTCAAATAAGCCGCGAACGTGTGCAAATTCATTCACGGTGCGCACTAGTTGTGGAACGAGTTGCCCCTGTCGCTTAAACAGTCCCGGGCTGTGTGTACCACTCAAAGTTAATCTTATGAAGCTTTTGGCTTTCCAATGTAGGCAGTGTGATTTGGTTAAGCACTCTTTATTTTTATATTTTTACTTGTGATATTTATACAATATGTTTGTACAGGTATAGTGGAGCCGTTAACCACGGATAGTACGATGATTTTTATCGACAAATCATCCCCATACCTGTTCTTTCTCAACCATTTTATAAATGCTCGTCTTCAAAGTTTTATGGCGCCAAACACGACTGCACTTGGTTAATGTACTATTATTTGTCCATTTACCTGTCGCACATTTGAAGGAAAAATATCGTTCGATAGCTTTGTAAATTAGGGCATTAGAATTCTCCACAATTACTCGAGAATTAATATCAAAGTAACGGGAGGGGGGAGGGGGGGGGTTAATGGTAATTTTTATGCCTATTTTCTTGAATAACTTCTAATACTAAACTGTATATTCCAAAATTATAAAAAAATATTTATTTTCACAATGAGCTCTTTCATTTCATATGTAATACACTAAAGTTTTCACGTCAGCAGCTCGAACAAGGGTAATTTGCTGCTTAAAAAAAAGTGAGCAAAATCGCATTTTGCTCACTTAGTGAGACAAAATAACATTCAAGTGACCTTTAGATTCGAATGTCATTTCAAGATTGCCTAATACAAGTTCGAAATATTCGGATTCTATTGTCTTTGTCCCTTTCACGTCATTAGCAAAAAGAAAGAGACAAAAAAAGTGCATACGTAATTCAACGGTATATTGACGGTTTATAATATAAATAATAAAATAAAATATAAAGCCTTTTATTTCCCGCTAAATTAGTACAATTATTTGTTTCTTATTTTATGATGGTTAGTAAATCATTTTTTGTTTTTTTTGCTTACATACTAGTTTTGGAATTGTTAGTTATTTCCTAAATAATTTGTAGATATGTAACAGGAACCCCTCTCAGGTGAAGGCCTCTTCCAAATTTGCCATTTTGATCGGTCTGATGCCAGTTTGGTCCAGCTATTTTTATGATGTCCTCGTCCCAGCGTGAGTGTGGTCTTCCACTGCGTCGCTTGCCTTAAGGCCTTTCCATAATGTGACGATTTTAGTCCATCTGCGGTCTTTAGTAGTGCCACATGTCCGGCCCATCGCCATTTCAACTTTTGAGCTTGGTTGAGAGCATCTAGGTATATAGTTTTAATCGCTGTTCTTATCCTTGTGTGTCGTATCTTTTGATTTTTTTTTTCAAGTTTAACATGCTACGTTCCATACCTCTTTGACATGTAGTTATTAGATTCTGGATTTTTTTGGTGAATTTCCACGTTTGACTTACATATATTAAACATGGAATTATACATGTGTTCATAACTTTCCTTTTCAGCTTTATTGGCATTTTACTTTTAAACACTTCTTTTACGACGGTTTATAATAGACCCCCAAAATAAGTCAGACCGCATCGTTCCAAAACACCCTACGAGTCTCCATTCGTATATATAATAACTAATTAAAGAAATAAAAGTTTAAAATTTAATAAAAACGCCATATTTTACGTATTTTATTATACAATCAAAACAATGAACTTATACAAATTTACGCAATTGTTATGCAGTAAATAATCCTACTTAACTACTTTTACAGTACATATGGTGCTACTTTATAGCACTAGTGCAAAAATAAGCATATTTACGTTACTGTGTCGAGCATTTAAAGGACCATATGTAATGTAAAACGTTGTACGATACATGTGCGAATAGGTAATTCGCAACTCGTGTCGATTTAAAACACTCCCTTCGGTCGTGTTTTAATTTATCGCCACTCGTTTTGAATTTCCTATTTTTCGCACTTGTATCGTAATGTACTATTAACGATCTCTACTATAGTTGACAAATAGTAGTATCCGCAATTCGGACCGTATCTTACAAAGTTTTTTTTTTTACAAATAAAGTTGTCAATTGTACTGTCAATTGATGTTCGTTAATTCATTATTTTCGTATTATTTTATTGAAATTTCTTTCGTTTTGTTTTATTGTGGTAATTAAAGTTAATTGTTAGAATACCTTCAGAAAACATGAGTTAAATAATGATCCGTCCGGATTACATTTTTTCAGGTAGTATTTTTTGATGGCTGACTGACGTGAAAATTTTTGTGTACTACACGAGATCAAAGTTATTTACATCTCGTGCGCTTTTGAGTCCCTTACTACGCTCAATATTCTAAATTAGATTATATTATAGAATCTTTCGCTTGCACGGGACTCAAAACAAGCACTCGAAGCAATATCAAACTTTGCTCTCTTATTGTACAAATAACTATTGCAAATTTAAATTTTTTGTATTACTAATTTATTTAAACTTGCCCCCAATTCAGACCTACCCCTATAGACTGGGCTTTAACCGCGACAATCGAAGTTCGTCAATTGCGGGCATTTTTCTCTGTCACTCTAATTACGTCATAGTGAGAGTAAAAGAGAAAGATCCCCGCAATTTGCGAATTTCGGTTTTCGCGGTAGGCCCCCTGAGCTTATAAGACGACTCGGGGTCACCGCCCGTGTGATATTTTTTTTTATGATACAGGAGCCAAACGAGCAGACGGATTACCTGATGGTAAGCGATTACCGCCGCCCATGGACACCTGCAACACCAGAGGGGTTGCAAGTGCGTTGCCGGCATTTAAGATGGGAGTACGCTCTTTTCTTGAAGGTGCATGTCGGTCTTTGGGTCACCAAGCTACATACGTGTACGACTGTACGTGTACCAAAGTCCAGTTGTTCCGGAGTAATCGGATGTTAGAGTTATGAATCGGATGGAGGGTTACGTTTTTTCCTTTTAAGGTACAGAAACGGAACCCAAAAAATCGCGAAAATTGCGGATTTTGTAGATTTGGCCGATTATAACCCTAAAGGACTAGTTTTTAGGGTTCCGTACCCAAACGGTAACCACGGGACCCTATTACTAAGACTCCACAGTCCGTCTGTCTGTCCGTCTGTGACCCTAGCTGTATCTCATGAACCGTGATAGTTGAAATATCCTCAGATTATGTATTTCTGTTGCCGCTAAAACAACCAATACTAAAAACAGAATAAAATAAATAATTAAAGTGGGGTTCCCAAACAACTAACGCGTGATTTTATTTGCCGTTTTTTGCGTAGGTAATGGTACGGAGCCCTTCGTGCGCGAGTCCGACTCTCACTTGGGCGGTTTTTGATAGTACAGTCAGCGTCAAACAAATACTTCGTAGCAGTCAAAGTGGCCAAATAGTTCGGTACACCATACTAAAAATATGGTGTACCGAACTATTTGGCTACTTTGACTGCTACGAAGTATTTGACGCTGACTGTACCATTACAAGGCGTCTTTAAGGTAGACTAAATCTACTACAATACTAGACTAGAATTTATTGTCTCTGTAGATCTAAAGATTTCTTCGAACTTACATTCATATGCTAAGTAGGTATAGGTAAGTGCAGTGATTGTTCTAATTTCTAATTTTTATTAAGTAAAAAACTAGTTTTGAGGTAAAATACTAGTTTGTTTATACCTACAGTAGAATACGCATATAATGACATCGAAGGGAAGTGATCAAGTGACAAATAAAGCGGATGTCGAAGAAAGCATAGTGGATTAACTTCTTATTTTTGTTAACTTTTCCAAATTAATCTCAAATTCCTTTGTGAGAGATGAGTTTTATTAACCAGTACCAACTGAGTAAACGCCCGATATAGTAAACACCCCTATAATGGAACAAGCATCAGTAATGGGATGGTATAGACAAATTCTGTAAAACAAGTATTTACCATCAGTTTTTAATCGCTGCCAACATTTTTCCATAAACAAGAGCCAAAGAGCTGCTTAAGTTACATTTTTCATTGATATTTGTTAGTTTGAAAGTTAATAGTGCCTTACATTCCATGACTGGAGCATTTCGTATGGGATTTAGAAACAGCGCGCCAAGCGGAACGTTTTGGATTCTCAAAATCCCATACAAAATGAGACTTAACGTAAACGCGTACGTCACGTTACGCCATCGAATTAATTTACACTAGGGGTACAGGCCCTATAAATTGGCGCTATAGGATAGTTTTTATAACCAAAATCATCTTTTGAGAGTGTGAAAAGTAGGGGGAAGTTTGTATGGCGAAACAATAACCGCTGGACCGATTTAGATGAAAGGCCATGCCTGGATAAGCTAAGTGAATCTGCCCCCAGCGAGTTTTGGCTTGTAAATTTTTTTTTGATGATATGGCTTTATATTAGTAGCAAGTATGCAAAATATCAGCCCCCCAAATGTTATAGATTTTGGTAAAAAAAAAAAGATCTTTATTCAATTTTTTTTTTCTAGCGAGCCGATTTTGACGTGCGTCACATATATTATGCATATAGTAAAGGCAATTATACGACATCAATTTTATTATAGAACACACTGCGATACAAAAAAAAAATGAAAGTACTTTTAGATCGGCGACACCTCCAAGTTTTTCAGATAAAGATAAAGATAGTTTATTATTCAAGTAGGCATATTACAATGCGCTTATGAACGTCAAATAAAGCTACACCGGCTCTAGCCCTACATCTCTGACCCGAGAAGATTTAAATCCCCCCTCAATTGGAGGAGGGTATCCCAATATGGACCGGCAAGAAACTCGGCGGGACACATCTTTTCAAAACATTACATCTTATAATTGACATGCATTAAATAAGAAAAATAAAATACAATTTAGATTACTATAGAAATCATGCGTAATTGCATGATACAGTAGCTACTTTTCTTTATAGAAAATTGATAAAAGAATATAATATATGTATGTCATATAAAATCATACAAATACGTAGCTCTTTCAGAAAACATATCGAATTCTTATAAAAGAAAAAGAAAATTAAATTAATAAAGAAATGAGAATAAAATCACTTTCATGACTGCTCGATAGATCATATTTTTTTAGTGTTTTATATCTATTAATGCCACTAGTAATAATCAGATAAAAACTTATATTAGGTATTAAATGCCTTAATCACAGGGTATAAAATTAAAACTAAACTAGCCATAAAATAAAACTAGGTACTTAAAAATTAAACTAATATTAAATAAAACTAAAAGTAAAAGATATACTAATGAACAAATTAGTTATAAAAAGAATACCCCTTCTAAAGCCTCCGCCTGCGGCAAAGATCCCATAACGCTACCTCCGAGTTACCTCTCTGTATTGCCAGGGATATACGCTGGGAGAGCGCCAGCCCTATGGTCTCCAGTGGCGTCGATCAGCCGTGCCGACAGGGCCCCCATGAATGTTTTCATGTCCGCCGACCAAGGTCCCATTGTCTCCACTGCAAGCGCCGCAAACTCATAATCTTGCAGTAAAGATGAGTATTTGCGGCGCTTGAGTAGTTGGGCCTGGTCGGCAGCAGCGCCGGCTTGTGCGCGGGTAGCCTGGATGTGGGACAGCGCAAAGGTGTCTACGCATGTGGCGTCCCACACCAAAGGCCTACCCAGTCTCCACGGCACCAATGTGGCTCCATCCGGTCGCTTGCCATCGTCTCTCGCCATGCCTGTGGGTTCTAAAGTAGCAGGCACAGAGACGGTAGCAAGCGACCGCCGAATCAGATCATTAATAGTGCCGTGGCGATATAATCGGCCGGCGCTTTTGGTGCATGAGAGGCCATGTCGGCCTAGCCGGTCCACGTCCTTGCCGCATGCACAGGTATGGGCGGAGCATATTTTGGCTCCAATAATGAGAATATACATTATATAAGTCTGACAGATTGCTATACCTACAAAAAGTATTTGATGTGCTTTCTTACCTGAGCTGTGTCACCTATACAATGATTTTACATATACACACAGTACAATGATTTTAATTGCTACTTGTTTTTACAGTTTCTGGTTTGGACCATGCATGTTTGTCTGTCAAGTAGTCCTCGACTCTGTAATAAGCCTTCAACATCAATGACTTCTTTAAGTATTCTTAAGAGCTGGCAAAGGTAATCTTAAAGCATCGTCAGGTAACTTGTTATAAAAATGAATGCATTGCCCAACGAATGACTTTTGTACTTAGCGGACACGAAACTTTATGATAGAAAGCTTATTTTTATTTCTAGTGTTATAGTTATGAACATCTAAATTCTTAGTGAAGGAGTCTAGGTTCTTAACAACATAAATAATACAATCATAGATGTATTGGGAAGCTACAGTTAAAATATTAATTTCTTTGAAAAGTTCTCTTAATGATTCACGTGCTCTTAAGTTACGAATGGCTCTCTATTGTAAGACAAATATAGTTTGTATGTCAGCTGCTCTGCCCCAAACCAGAATACCATATGACATTACACTATGAAAATATATATAATAGACAAGGCGAGCTGTCTCAACATTGGTCAATTGCCTGATTTTCCTAATGGTGTAAGCGGCCGAACTTAGTTTCTTTGCTAGCGTTCTTATATGAGGACTCCATTGTAGATTTATGTCCAATGTACTAACACTTAGTTTTAAACCTTAAATGTTACTAACCATTATGGACCATTGTTGTCTTTTGAAATAAATAAATTAAATTAAATTAAATTAAACCAAGAAACAGTGCTTTATCTACCATCTCTAAGCATTCATTATTCAAAAGTATCTTCACTTGATCACTTTTGATTGTATATAAGTGCCAATTACATCCACACTTTATCAGACCTGGGCTATAACCGCGTACATCGAAGTAAGTCAATTGCAGGCATTTTTCTCTGTCACTCTAGTTACGTCTTAGTTGGAGTAAAAAAGAAAGACCCCCATTTTGCGAATATCTATTTTCGCGCTAAGCCCCCTGATATCAGACCCGATTTCGGGCCCGAGAAAGAGTATTTTGCCGTTTCACCAAATAAATATTAGCACATCGTTTACATTATTTTAAATGTAAAAAATGGTTCATTGCAAAAAATATGAAACATTTCACAATTTTGGCAATTAGAGAAAAAGTATTTTTTTAACGAAAACGATTATCAGACATGAAATCGGGACTGATTTCGGGTCCGAAATCGGGAAGTGTGGATGTAATTGATGATTTCCGCATCTTCATATCAAGTGCCAATTACGTCCACACCTTATCAGGCCTGATATCAGACCCGATTTCGGGCCCGAGAAATAATAATTTTCCTTTTCATCAAATATAAGCACATCGTTTACAATATACAAATCCTCTTTATTGCACAACCTCTGAAAAAATGTAAATGGAAACACATATAATACATAGATAGAGGTAAACAACAGGCGGCTTATCGCTACAGAGCGATCTCTTCCAGATAACCTTTAGGTAGTAGAGAAAAGAAACTTAATTTAAATATAATATTTGAAATGTAAAAATATGGTTCATTTGCAAAATAACAAATATTGAACATTTTGGCAATTAGAGACAAAGTACTTTTTACTTTTCAAATATTGTTAACGATGTGCTGATATTCCGTGAAAAGAAAACGCTTATCAGGCCCGAAATGGGGACATTTCGTGAAGATATCGAAGTGTGGATGTAATTGGCGCTTCATCAATAATATTGGTCACTTCCACACCACCAGGGCTATACCTAAACGCGAAAATCGTAAGTTTGCAGATTGCAGGCACTTCTCTGTCACTTTAATAAAACTACGTCTCATTGATCGGAAAATTTAATTAGATTGACGAAAACTTGTTCCCGTCTAGGCTGATTTTACCATTATCTGCTTATTTTTTGCGCATGGCAACATTATTGAATCGTAAACTTAAAAATCGTCGCCCCATCCCTAGAATATCACTCTATGTGTCAAATATTTATAATCTGTGGTTTGTAGCGAAAAGTGGACGCCAATTATTGGGCTGTACATTCTTGGGATGAGCAATCCCGGGTCGAGCATTCTCGGTACGGGCCAATAATGTGCGACCAATATTCGGCGTCCACTAAATGGATTCGCATTATAGGGTCGTGTATTATTGGGTTGAGCGTTATCAGGCTGTACAAGCTCGGTCCGGGCCAATAATACGAAGCCACTGTTTGTACAGGGCAATAATGTACAGCCCGATAATTGGCGTCCAAAAAAGTGGTCGCCAATTATTGGGATGTACATTATTTGGCTGTGCATTAACCGGACTCCTATTACAATGTGTCAAGTTGAAGTCAAAATGACTGAATGTGCATGTTGAGTAAACAAATATTTTTATAAAATTCATTAACTAAGAGATGTCTTAAAACAAACAGTGAAGAGTGCAGGTTCTAAAATGTTTCCTACAAATCATAAAACTATTTTCGTACTCGATCATACCCCATACTTTGGTATATCATCGGACAATCCAATAGACTTCGATGTCTCTAAAAGCCGGGGCCCTGGCTATGTCCCTTTACCGCCTGTTTGCAAGTCGCTATGGACTTGCAGCGTGGAAGCTGCAGTTGAATACTGCCGAATAGTATGGGATTTATTTCCTGAAGGAAAACTGGTAAGGCTTTATATTATTAATTAATATAAGTCAGAGCTTCAAGAGGCTATTTACACCTAGCTAATTCTAATTACAGTCTAATTACAGTGGATTTCGGATATAACGACGTTGAATTGACCATCGTAATTTCGTTGTTATATCCGGTAGTTGTTATAGGCCAAGGTTAACAGATAAAGACACATATGTATATATTTAACTCCAAATCATCAGTATGTTTCTAACAAATGTTCACGCAGTTTCCCTACCCAGCTAACATCTATCTATAAACAAAAGGTTACCAGTCACCACAGTTGCTAACCATCTGTAGATGTAACCAAAAAATAAAAAAGTAAAGCTCTATTTGACGGCCGAGTCTAGTTGCATGGGATCTCTAAGAATTTGTTGCAAATGGTTAATTTAAAACTGTTGCTACACCCGAATTTGGCGTTACACCCAAATTCACTATCTTACAATACAATACAATACAAATACTCTTTATTGCACACCTCAATACAGAAACAGTACAAATAATACAACACATAAAGAAGAGGTAAACAACAGGCGGTCTTATCGCTAAAAAGCGATCTCTTCCAGACAACCTTTAGGTAGCAGAATAAAAAATAAAAAAATGTCATGTCAGTAGGTGTTCCAGATGCAATAAAAGAAGTCTAGCACAGAATAAACACAAAACAAGTCAATATATCATATACAAATATAAATAAACAAGATATATTAATACATACAGTTGTGTGCAATATAATAGCAGTACACTCTGTGACCAAGATCGTCTTATAGAAAAGTTTATTTTTTTCTGGATGACTTGGGTTTAGATGTAAAGCTTTAATTGGAAATAATAGAAAAGATTCTAAATTACAATTATAGTACACAATTGTATTTTTTTTTTGTGTAGGGTTTTATGTTTTATAGGAATTTCCGCAATTTAGTAAAAACAGCCGATTTTCATATTTTTTTGTTACTTCCAATATCATTTAATTCTTTACAGTTAATTCTGAAACATTATAAAGTAATGCAGAATAATTATATAAGAAGATACAATATTATTGATCTAAAGTTATAGTTTTCCCTTAATTTACATTTTCTTATGTACTGCTATTATATTGCACACAACTGTATACATACATATATTAAAATACATATTATATATATAATAAATGCCTGCTATAGTATGGAAAAGGAAGCAGATAAAAAGTGAAGTTTAATGAGTCTCTTGAAAGAATTAGGACATTGAGCACGCCTAATCTAACTATCTTGTACTATCTATAATCTATCTATCTATCTTGTACTAATTTAGGCTTTAAATTCATCGGACTTGGATTTTATGTTGCTATAGCTGAATGGTCGCTACAACCAAGGTATCAAATGATATCTACTGTACTCCAATTTACTACTTCTATATTGTGTTTTTCAGGTCCGATTTGTTGTCAGTGATTCTGCAGCACACATCCTTAACACTTGGGTTGCAACACAACAGAACTTAACACATGTAAGTAGTTATTAGGCGGGTCCACACAGCGACAACACGTGCGAGGCAATTTCCTCACGCACAGAGCGGCCAGTGCAGACGTGCCTCGGCCGAGGCGACGTGCGCGTTTTCTTCGCCGGAGCCGATCTTGTCGATTTTTCGACATGCTCAAAGGTGCCTCAGATGTTTGCCGCGCGCCAGTGTGCGCCAGTTATTTTGTTCGTACTTACATTAAAAGTTATCATAACATGGAAAAAATTAATAATAACAACTGTCGCAAATTGTTTGTTTGTTTGTTGTTTAAACTTTATTGCACAAATCTACAAAAAGAATACAAATGGCCGACTTAACGCCTTGAGGCATTCTCTACCAGTCAACCATTGGGCTAAACAGAAATAGTTATTTTGGTGCAGGATTGTCAAGAGTTGATATGGAAATAGATACAAGTCGAGACTACTATGATACTATACTTACACAAATATATATTTTTAATATATCTACATATATACATATTCAATATATATAAATAAACATACATATATATAATAATTATGTACCTATTAGTGTGAGATATCACGCAGACATTTGGTCACGAATGTTTTCAAATAAGTGCTCACAGCTTGCTTTTGAATGTAAGCTTGCTCTGAGCTTGTCTGATAGGCAGAGGGAGAACATTCTACAGACGTATTGCTTGGCAAGTGAATGAGTTTTGAAATTGTCGTGTCCTTTAGTCCTCATTTTCTTTTGTTTTAAATAGCAAAATAAAAGAAACGCAAGCCACTGCAGTCATTGTCAGTTAATCAGTAATTTATATAAAAGTTTAATAATTAAAACCCTTTAAAATAATTCTACGGATTACACTCACGTATTTTTAGTCACTCGCGCGACATGTTTCGGAGAGCTTGTCTCCTTTCTCAAGCACTAACAGTGCGAGCAGCGTTCACGGCCGTCATGAACGCTGTTCGCACTGTTGACTGAAAATACGTTACTTAGTGTAATCCGTAGAATTATGTTATGGACGTTGTCTAGCGTGAGCCCTAATGTGGCTGGCCAGGCCGAACTTGCTCTTAAATACTCTATTGCACGCGTGACAATAAAGTTGGCCAGCTGCGTTGAACGTGTACACGTAGGAGGGCTTAGGTCTCTCTTTCCGTAACTGGCGTTTTATTTCTAGGCTAGTGAGGTGGTTATCTTCGAATGTTTTGACACCGTTCGTTTTGAATGTTCCGTGGTGGTTAGATGGTGGTGGTGGATGGATGTGTTTATTTGGGGTCGCCGTCATCGAAAACGATGAGGAGGACTATATATATATATATATATATATATATATATATATATAGAATTATGTCAATGTTAGTATGTCTCACGACAGTTTAAATTCAATTAAAATCCACTTCTAAGTTGTAAACTGTCAGTGAACTGAATATCCTCAGATTCTAAATGGCTTGTGCCTCGTTGGCGCGGTGCGGCGTGGCGCTGGAGGTGACGTCGTGGGCCTCTGTGCCGCCATTGAAGCCCTAAGTGAGCCATCACCAACACAATCTGCTAGACCAAACTCAGAAGCGCTTTTCCAAAATAGGTAAGTGTGGTTGAGAAGGAATATAGTGTGATTTTTTGTTAAAAAATTGAAACATGTTATTTTACTTGGGACTATAGGCACTACTTTTTATTCCATATTAAAATATAAAATAAACTGTCTCAAAATAAGCAAGCAATAACCCCTACCTATATTGATAAGTATTGTGTATTGTAATAAAATAAGAAAATTAAGTACAACACCTTTTATCTTACGTTTTCTGTATCAAAAATATAGTAAACATTACAAATTAAATCAAAAATTAGTCTGGGTAATGGTGCATTTATTATTCAACTGTGTTTATCATTTCAGGGGTCGAATAATCTGCATAACAAGTGCACGAGATGATGACTCTATAAGGAGTCTGGCAGAAATAGCATTGAATGCTCTCATCCAGCAGAACAAAAAAGCTTCCAGTCAACCCAGTACCTCCGAGTCAACAAGCACTGCTCAACCACAGTAAGTTTTATTATAAAGATGTTAATATATCTATATTATTATAGGAGGACTATTCCTCCTCATCGTCTCCAATGATGGCGACCCTAAATAAACATTTTGGCGTTGTCTAGTCTAGCGTGAGCGCTAATGTGGCTGGCCACTTGGCCAGGCCGAACTTGCTCTTAAATACTCTATTGCATGCATCACAATAAAGTTGGCCAGCTGCGTTGAACGTGTACACGTAGGAGGGCTTAGGTCTCTCTTTCCGTAACTGACGTTCTTTATAAAATTGTTAATCCATATTGTATCATAATCTTCAAAAGTAAAGTTTTATTTTGGCAAATCACCCAATGACTAAGGATGTTTTACTTAACATCTGAAAAGCTTTTACAAAGACAGAAACACAGAAAACAGACAGACATTGTAAAAACAAACTGTTTTATACATTTCAACTGATCAGATCAGATCTATGTTTTGCATGGGATAGCCAAAACATCTTTGCCCATAGGTTAAAGGTTTAATCATTTATTTATTTTATATTCTTTTTGGTACAATAAATAATATTTACATAATTATCTTGAGGAACTACATGAAAGAACGCATCCATTGCTGTTGCCGAGAGGGAATTTCATGTTAAGCACAACTACGCGTGCTATCTGTGCAAATTATTAATTATTAGGCGGGTCCACACAGAGCGAGCATATGCGCGAGGCAATTTCATCACGCACAAACCGGCCAGTGTGGACGTGCCTCGGCGGCGGCCCGTTCTGTGTGAACCTGTCTAATTATTGAGCAAACGGATATGTATGCGTTTTTTTTTGCCAAGTTTGTGCAAAGTTTCGTGGTCAGAGTCTAGACATGAATTAAAATGTATTTTACAGTACATATGGGGCTACTTTATAGCACTAGTGCGAGAAGTAGCATATTACGTTACTGTGTCGAACATTTAAAGGGCCATATGTACTGTAAAACGTTGTACGATACATGTGCGAATAGGTAATTCGCAACTCGTGTCGATTTAAAACACTCCCTTCGGTCGTGTTTTAATTTATCGCCACTCGTTTCGAATTTCCTATTTTTCGCACTTGTATCGTAATGTACTATAATGTAACATCTACTTTTAAAATTTTCAGGGCCTACCCTATCCAATATTGCCATTTAGTAATAATAAACGTTACTCCAGAGAAAGCCGAAATCAGAGTGAATAATCAATCTTTAACAGAGGTAAGACAATAAAAAAACATTGGTAAGATTATATTTTATTGCAGGGGTTACTAAACTACCCGATACAACCTAAAGTCGTTGGAAACCAGTTAATTTGCTTTACTGACTTCTGTTATTTGCATTCTATAGAAAGCGAGTCGCAAAAAATGAGATCACGTAAAATGTTGCATAAAGAAAAGGTTGAGATATTTTACTGAAACATTGTTTATGTCTCTTCTTCTTCCTCGCGTTGTCCCGGCATTTTGCGACGGGTCTTTGGGGCCTGGTTCGCTTAGCAACTCATCCCGAGAATTGGCGTAGGCACTAGTTTTACGAAAGCGACTGCCATCTGACCTTCCAACCCAGAGGGTAAAGTAGGCCTTATTGGGATTTGTCGGGTTTCCTCACGATGTTTCACTTCACCGAAAAGCGACTGGTGAATATCAAAGGATATTTCGTGCATAAGTCCCGAAAAACTCATTGTATTGTTTGTGTATTCATACCAAAATACTCACTGCGACACGACACAGGCTGGCACAGTAGTAGTAGTAGCATAACTATTTGACGGTGAGGGCCCCGATTGCCTCCACTCAATAATTTTGCCATGGTCTTCAGCTGGTACAAAACATTCTTCAGAATTTGAGTTAGTGCGGAAAAATAAGAGATATATAATAAGGGAACCAATACATTCTATGATATCCGTAATTAGAAGGAGTAATCTGGTGCAGACGTGTAAGAATCCTATATGTACTTTTTATGACTTAAAGTCATTTTTATTTACTTAACGTCATAACTACTGAATCATATCTTTACACGACAGGAGAATTCCACGGGCTATCCCGTACGGACGCATTTATATCCGGTGTTGCGACAGTTTTTTCGGCGTTTAAAGCAGGCGGTATTTTTCTGTACAATTTTTTTTACCATTAGCAAAGAGAATTTGAAATAGAGGTGTATTGTCAAAGAAAACTTTGTAGCGACGTAAATTTACTGCCATCTTTTGACACATAATTAAAACTTCTAAAACGCCATTTGACTTTGATTCTTATTGTTTCACTGATGTGTTCAATTTGTTCAATATCAAAAAGTGGCGCCATCTGACCGGGCACTACCTAATGGTTATGGCGCCATCGCTCGAAACGATGCTGCTATACCTTTGGTATTTGATCTATTAGATGGCGCCACTTTTTGATATTTAACAAATTCAACACATATCAGTGAAATAATAAGGATCAAAGGCAAATGAACGATGACACTAAATTTACGTCGCTACAAAGTTTTCTTTGACAATACACCTCTATTTCGATTCTCTTTGCCATTAGTCACAGAAAAGGAAACTCTTGCACCTGCAAATTTTTAGAAACTTCCCGTTTGTACGGACCAATCGGTAGACAATTTTATGGAAACCTCCAAAAACGCTTGACTCTAAAAACATTATCTAAAATTACACTTCCTCATTCTAGATATCAAACGATGATAATTGAATATGCTCGCCGAATACTTTTCAGATGGGGAACGGACTGATGGGCGTCGAAGTGATAGTGTCCAGAGCAAGTGCGCTGGCAACACTGCTCGGGCGTTTGGTGCTGCCACATTACAAGCTGGTCACAACCACCGTCACCGGGATACCTATGAAGGTAATCTATAGATTTCGTACATTTATCTGTCTCTTGTTTCTCTCTATTTATCACTTGTATTATAAACCCTTTAAAATCAAACAACAAACAGCATAAGATGTTTTGTCATCAAAATATAAACCATACCTGTGCCCTACTTTATTATTATTATTATAGAAGTAAGAAGTGGAAAACCAATTCCATACAAATTTCTGGTAAGTCCTCGCTCTTATAATAATTTAAAAATCGAAAAAATTAAACAATGGGCACGTCCGCATTCGTATAGGCAAAGTGAATTCTCTTTAGTATACATAGGTATCGAAATTTAAAAAGCAAAGCTTAGTAAATTAAGTGACTACTAGCGCCATCTAGTGCAGAGTAGTCACATTAAAGAGTAAGAGGTGGTGCTGTATTAGAAAAACTTCTCTATTTATAAAATCAACAGCTTTAAAGAACAATAGGTTTGTTGAGCAAAATTTGTTTAATGCTTCGTAATTTCTATTGATCTCCATTTGACCAGCAGCATTTGCTATGATTTGTTAGAATTGGGACGATGTTTTTACCAGAGTCTAGTAAATATTTATTTTTTATATATTTATTTAACATATATTGCACAATACGAGAAAGTACAAATGACAGACTTGATACCTTAACACAATACACAGTACACCAGGGTACAGCAGGGGTCACCAAGTATTTTCAGGGGTCCGGGTTTTAAAACAAAATGACGCGAATGATCGCGGTCGGGGTTTGCTTGAGTTTTAAATAAGCAAATGTAATGTACCGCACCACAAAATAGGGCGGCGGTCCGAATTCGGGCCGTGCCTTAAGGCATTTCCACCAGTCAACCACAGGGTTAAACAGAAACTTACAATCGGCGCGGAAAAGAAGAGAGACAAAAGTCTAAATAATACTAATATTACAAATCAAATCTGTGGAATCATAAGTAGCGAGTTGGCTATATGTTTAAACGCATTCGTTGACTTTTTTGTAAAGTATGTTGCACGTTTTGTAAAGTAAGTTATGTTGAATTGATTTTTCCCATGGTAGTAGCTAATACTATTTGCAGTTTATGTTTTTTTTTTCCATAGGTGTACCTTTACAAATACTTGTTGAAAAGAGCTGTCAAAAAGATCTCTGACATTTTAATAGTTATGTAATAGTGAGTAGTTTTTTTTAATACGTCATACATGGTACGGAACCCTTCATGGGCGAGTCCGACTCGCACTTTGCCACATTTTTATGATGATGGAGGCAAACGAGCAGAGCAATCGCCTGATGGTAAGCGATTACCTTCGCCCACCAGAGGGGTTGTAAGTGCGTTGCCGCCGTTTCCGGGTTTTAAGATGCGACTACACTCTTTTCTTGGAGGTCTGGAAGTCGTGTCGGTCCGCCAATACCGTAGGCGACATATTATAACATAAAACATAAGTAAATAATTAATAAATAAATAAATATAATCGGACATTATTACACAAATTGATTAAGCCCCACAGTAAGCTCAAGAACGCTTGTGTTGTGGATACTCAGACAACGATACATATGATATATAAATACTTAAATACATAGCACAAACCCATGACTCAGGAACAAATATCCGTGCTCATCACACAAATAAATGCCCTTACCGGGATTTCAACCCAGAACCATCAGCTTCATAGCCATAAGCAACAACATTCATATAAATTTCAAGTTACTGTTAGATTTATTGTCAGAATAAGCCAATAGATGGCGGTTTTCTGGGAACGATTCATGGTTACAACTGTTTATTGTAAATTATACTAGACTACAGATTTCATTTATATCTTCGGGTTCCAAATTCGCAATGGTCCTAGTGACCATTGTTTCCATTATACAACTAGACGATCATAATGGCAATTTTTTAAGCTCCTTATTCTTTACATAAGGGGCACCTAGTTTCTGAACGTTTAAGCACTTTAATCAGTGCCTATCGTTTATTTGTCTACAACCAATGAATATATAAGAAACACGCTTACCTTTAGATGAACCTCTCTTGATAATCGCCGGTCCACGTTGCGAATTTCCTATTTTTAACCGTCTTCAAGATTTCAAAAGGAGGTTCTCAATTCGGTTGTATGTTTTTTTTTTTGAAGTGAAAAATTTCTTTTTCGTCTGTCCTAATCGGAAAGTTTACCTTTCATAGGCGGATAGCTGGGTGGAAAATTGTATTTCCCACCCTAGGGTGGAAAGTATTTTTTTTTAATTTGTACTCCGAGCAACGGCTAATTCAGCCATATTATTCTGTTAAAAACTCTCGTATTAGCTTCCGTATTTTCATACCAAGTTTTATGAAAAAAAATACTACTTGTATTTAATATTTAAATGTATGAAATAAACATAAATATTTGTTAATAAATCAATATAAATGAAGATAAATATTTCAAATATTATCATTACATTACATTAAATCATTCGCTTCTCCTTTTTTAAGGCGCGTATACATTTAGACCGTTTAAGACACAACCCAATTTAAGATCGGAGTGTCTATGGTTTTAGATTTTTGTTTCGATCAGAATGTAAATGGCGCCAATTCCTGCAGTCATAACTGCGAACTTACATTTTTGTTTGTGTTTGACTTTCCTAAAGAAAGTCTCCTTATAGTCGAAATGAAAAGTAGAGTGTTTAACTCGGGTAAAAATAACCATCTCGGGTGATATGGTTCACTTTCCACCGTTGGTTAACAATCTACTATAGCGGCGCTGTGCAGTTTTTGTGATGGGGATAAAATGTTAAACTCGCGTCAGGTGTTACGTGACCGTCATATTGAAAATTCGTAAGACGGACACGTGACATCATGGTGACGTGCAAATTGAATGTCATCGAAGCCTAGTTACTTTTGAAAAATCGTATCTCATTCAAGTGTGCCATTTTATTTTCTTCATAATCAAAGTGCTGTCATAACGGTTAAAGAGGTTTAATCTTTGTTAATTGTGTTGTGTTGTATCTTTGTGTTGTTGGGTGTCCATGATTGTAGATACTCATATTTTTCCTTACCAAAAAGTTAAATAACAGAAAAGAAGCGTGATTGTTTTACTTAATAGGGACCGTGCGCGTTGGAGGGTCTGCCATCTTGTGGCCTGAATCGGAACCATAAATATGCACATGTACACGTCACGTGTTTTCTTGTGCATAGTAGGTTCTGCCATCTTGTGGGCTACATCGGAACAAAAAACATCACATTTACGCCTCGCGCCAAAAATCTGACGGCTCCTGTGCTGCCTCCTACAGTTAATGCATGCTCCCTATAAATAAATATTATAGAACACTACACAAATTGACTAAGTCCCACAGTAAGCTCAATAAGGCTTATGTTGAGGGTACTTAGACAACGATATATACCTAATTGGTTACTAAGTTCTGTTACTCGATTTGCAACCTCTTTATTTCCGTTAAAACAAATGCTGCCGAAAAAATAAAAAAATACATAATGTGGTGGATTTGTGAGCTATAATTATATACCACACATAAAGCTTATCTCGTCGTATCTATAATGAATTGGGGCCTAAAAGAGAATCGTATCGCAGTAATTGCGTTGCACAAATGTGGGCACCCGCCAAACATGATTTTGAAGTTGCTTGAAAACCTAAAAATCAACAAACAATTTGTTTATCGCACAATTAATAGATACAATAGTACTCAGAGCTTCGATGACCGCAAGAGGTCAGGAAGACCACGCACTGTTCGGACCCCAGCTCTAATAAAGGCAGTGAAGGCGAGAATTGCAAGAAACCCCGTCCGGAATCAAAAGTTGTTGGCAATACAGTCTGTGAAGAGAAACTCCCTAAAAAAAGTTATCAATGAAGACCTTGGACTACACGCTTACCGCAGACAAAAAGGGTCATTTGCTTAATGGACGATTAAAGACTATGAGGCTAGAGAGAAGTCGCGTGCTATTAAAGCGGTACGCACAAAATGGCCACCAAAAATACTATTTACAGATGAAATAAATGTTAACCCCCAGAATGACAGAGTCAAGAGGCGATTGCGGCTGTTCCGAGAGTGCAACGAGGCCATCATACCTCTTATGTGATGATTTGGCTGGGTGTGTCATACTCAGGGCTAACACAGGTTCATTTCTGTGAAAACTGGGGCCAAAGTTTACCAGGAAACCGTTCTTCTGAAACTAATAGTGAAGCCCTTAAGCCACACCCTATTTCAAAACCAGCCATACATAATGAAAGCCATTAAACAGAGTGGTTATATATTTATGTTTTTTTTCTTAGCCTGTTCGAGGCCTCTCCTTTTCGTAAAGGTTGTAAAGTTGTAAAGAGAAGAGTTGTACAGTTGTAAAGAAAATTGTCAAAGTCGTCTCGCACTTTCTTCCTGGGCCTGCCTCGCCCATGCTTCTCTACTGGCGTCCACTTCGTCGCGATGTTAGCCCTCCTGTCCGTATGCATGCGATAGACGTGGCCGGTCCCATTTGAGCTTGGCGGTATTTATTTGCCAACGTCACCAATGCGGGTTTTGGAGCGCAGCGTAGTTTTTCGGACGCGGTCGGCCTTTTAACATCTAAAATACTGCGCTCCATATATATAGTGGTTATATGGAGTCTGTAAATTATATGTATATCGCGTGCACTTATGGTGCTCTCACACTGGCTGTAATACACCGTGGGCCCATATAGCCCGACAGATTTTAATAGTAGTTTATGTGACTGCTACATAATAAAAGGCATTAAGACACACGAGTGTGGCTTTAAGAAACGAACGAAGTGAGTTTCTTAAAAAGATCACACGTTTTCATGCCTAATTATGTACAGTTACATACACTATTTTATCTACACACATATTATAAACTTTCTATGATATATTCACTAACCCAAATTACAGCCAACGTCATCTTTGCTCTCTTGGCGGAACTCGCGGATACGTGGTGGCGTCACCGAAATATTTTTATCGCTCATTTTACACGCACTTTTTGCAATAGTTACTTTAAAAATAACAAATCATATTAATTTTATACTTAAAACTAATTGTACGTCAAATGGCCGTAAATGAAAACATTTTTCACGCATGTCACGCATTCGTAGTTTTTTTTAAATTCACAGACATACTAGAGTCTGGGGCCTATTTCCGTATCATTCGATGCAAACTAACATGCGACATATGTCAAACTTGTAGCAATTGACACTTCATTTCCAACAAAAAGGCACTCTCGACTGATATTAGAATAGAATCGAATTGGTTTTTTTTTCCTAGATGTTCCAATTTTGAGTATAACCACAACGATTTTCATGTATTTATGAAGCAATTACAACATCATCACCGATAAGAAATTTGTTGTAACAAAACAGTTTATCGTAATGTTGGCCATTATTTATGGATTTTGGTGGCTTCATAGAGGGTTTATGATATGTGTGTAGATAAAGGTGTATTCTCGACCACATTTAGAGACTAAATTGCCTTACAAAAGTTTTCTGATATAGATCGTGTTTTAGAGATAATGACAATTCATGTGAACATTTGTTTCTGTAATGATTCAGTGAAAAACGGCGTTTTGGCTGCATACCTACAGACAGACATTAAAGTTTTAAAGGAAACTCGCAAAATTTAACTGTAAAAAGAAAAAACTTAAGTCATTCTTTGCAATGTTTTTTTTTCGCTAAGATGTAAAACGAAATAACGTGTCGTGCGCAAGAATACACACATACACAAAAAAAATTTTTTTTGCCGAATTTGACCAAAATTTTATAACATGTTTTTCACACCACTTGCTCAATGCCAAATTATATATCATGCAAACCTTACCGAAAGCAAATCATTATAGCCCTTGGCTTTAGCCGGGTAGTAATACTCGGAAGTTTCCTAAATTGCGTTTGTTGGTGAACATAACTAGCTCAGTTTTGTTGGGATTGACTGAGAGTTCGTTATTAACAAACCAGCGCTCCACGATGGCTAGTGCAGAGCGGTTAACATCGCATACCGTACCTGAATGATTGCCGCTCGTCAGTATCACTATGTCGTCAGCATAGCCGATTGTGTAATAGTGATTGTTATTTAGTGTGGTGATCAGGTCATTCACCACAAGGTTCCATAGTAGTGGCGATAGGACTCCTCCTTGGAGGCATCCTTTTGTCACAACTGCCTGCTGTGTTTCGTCTGTACCGAGTTTGATGGTTCGTTGGCTCAACATGTTGTTTATCCATTCTGTCATAACTGCATTAACGCCATGTCTTACCAGTGCTGCTGTAATGCTGCTGAACCTGGTCCTGTCGAAAACCCCTTCTATATCTGTGAAGGTTCCTAAGCACATGGACCTGTTTTTGATCGCCACCTCAATTTTGCTTACTACGGCATGAAGTGCCGTTTCTGTAGATTTGCCAGGGCTGTAAGCATGTTGGTTTGGATGCAAGGGCACATGAATTAGTACCCTCTCCCTTAGGTAACTGTCGCACAACCTCTCTAATGTTTTCAACATGAAAGAGATCAGGCTGATGGGTCTGAAGGATTTGGGGTCCGAGTAGTCGCTTTTGCCTGGTTTCGGTATGAAGATAACCTTGACTTTCCTCCATCGCTTCGGCACGTACCTGTGAGTCAGACAGGCCCGCAAAACGATGGTCAGCTTCAGAGTGAGATGCTTCCCGCTCCATTTAAAAAGCGCAGGGAAGATCCCGTCCATTGCTGGAGATCTAAAGGAGTCAAAGCTGTTTAAGGCCCACTGCGTGCGCTGCGGGCTGATTACCTCATATGTCTGTAGCCGCTCGTTCTCCGTCGGGGTAGTTGTCTCCGCCTCGTCCCAACTTACTGGGTGTGATTTCACGCAGTCCGGGAAGTGTGTTTGCACTAGGACCCGTTCCGCCTCCTCCGGCGAGTTGGTGAGAGAGTTGTCTGGCATACGCAGGGATCCTAAGGTTACGATAAAATTGGTGGAGAGGACCTTCCTTACCCCGTTGGCCTGCGTAGTGGTCTCAATGTCTGTACAGAATTTTCGCCAGGAGTTTGTGCTTCTGTACCTGAGACGTTTTTTACAACTTCCACTGAAAATATATAAACGATTACACCGTTAAGATACTGTATTGTTATTTACAGGAAGAGCAAAACGCGAGCTCCAGCGCGAATTACGACGTAGAGATTATTCACTCGGCTGAGGCTCACGCCGGTCTCCGAGCGGCACAAACAGCTGCGGAAGCCACGGAATCTGTAAGTTTATGTTTACAAGTCTAGCTTACAATATTTTCTTAAGTCTTTTAATTTCAATTACAAGGTGTATAAAATTGATAGTTATTTCATCATATAGATAAAGCCATTCTCAATACGCCTGCGGGTTAAAAATGTAGTATTATGAACAGGTAGTCCTGCGGTGGTGGACGCCGCGCGGCGCGGGCGCGGAGGGCGGCGCGGGCGGGTGCGGCGGGCCGCTGTGGCGCGTCACGCCCGCCGACGTGGCGTCGCGCCCGTCCGCCTGCCTCGTCAACTTCCTGCTCAACGGCCGCTCCGTCACGCTGGAGGTGCCCAGGTACACCGACAAGCTGGTAGCACTGCGGTGGTGGACGCCGCGCGGGCGGGTGCGGCGGGCCGCTGTGGCGCGTCACGCCCGCCGACGTGGCGTCGCGCCCGTCCGCCTGCCTCGTCAACTTCCTGCTCAACGGCCGCTCCGTCACGCTGGAGGTGCCCAGGTACACCGACAAGCTGGTAGCACTGCGGTGGTGGACGCCGCGCGGGCGGGTGCGGCGGGCCGCTGTGGCGCGTCACGCCCGCCGACGTGGCGTCGCGCCCGTCCGCCTGCCTCGTCAACTTCCTGCTCAACGGCCGCTCCGTCACGCTGGAGGTGCCCAGGTACACCGACAAGCTGGTAGCACTGCGGTGGTGGACGCCGCGCGGGCGGGTGCGGCGGGCCGCTGTGGCGCGTCACGCCCGCCGACGTGGCGTCGCGCCCGTCCGCCTGCCTCGTCAACTTCCTGCTCAACGGCCGCTCCGTCACGCTGGAGGTGCCCAGGTACACCGACAAGCTGGTAGCACTGCGGTGGTGGACGCCGCGCGGGCGGGTGCGGCGGGCCGCTGTGGCGCGTCACGCCCGCCGACGTGGCGTCGCGCCCGTCCGCCTGCCTCGTCAACTTCCTGCTCAACGGCCGCTCCGTCACGCTGGAGGTGCCCAGGTACACCGACAAGCTGGTAGCACTGCGGTGGTGGACGCCGCGCGGGCGGGTGCGGCGGGCCGCTGTGGCGCGTCACGCCCGCCGACGTGGCGTCGCGCCCGTCCGCCTGCCTCGTCAACTTCCTGCTCAACGGCCGCTCCGTCACGCTGGAGGTGCCCAGGTACACCGACAAGCTGGTAGCACTGCGGTGGTGGACGCCGCGCGGGCGGGTGCGGCGGGCCGCTGTGGCGCGTCACGCCCGCCGACGTGGCGTCGCGCCCGTCCGCCTGCCTCGTCAACTTCCTGCTCAACGGCCGCTCCGTCACGCTGGAGGTGCCCAGGTACACCGACAAGCTGGTAGCACTGCGGTGGTGGACGCCGCGCGGGCGGGTGCGGCGGGCCGCTGTGGCGCGTCACGCCCGCCGACGTGGCGTCGCGCCCGTCCGCCTGCCTCGTCAACTTCCTGCTCAACGGCCGCTCCGTCACGCTGGAGGTGCCCAGGTACACCGACAAGCTGGTAGCACTGCGGTGGTGGACGCCGCGCGGGCGGGTGCGGCGGGCCGCTGTGGCGCGTCACGCCCGCCGACGTGGCGTCGCGCCCGTCCGCCTGCCTCGTCAACTTCCTGCTCAACGGCCGCTCCGTCACGCTGGAGGTGCCCAGGTACACCGACAAGCTGGTAGCACTGCGGTGGTGGACGCCGCGCGGGCGGGTGCGGCGGGCCGCTGTGGCGCGTCACGCCCGCCGACGTGGCGTCGCGCCCGTCCGCCTGCCTCGTCAACTTCCTGCTCAACGGCCGCTCCGTCACGCTGGAGGTGCCCAGGTACACCGACAAGCTGGTAGCACTGCGGTGGTGGACGCCGCGCGGGCGGGTGCGGCGGGCCGCTGTGGCGCGTCACGCCCGCCGACGTGGCGTCGCGCCCGTCCGCCTGCCTCGTCAACTTCCTGCTCAACGGCCGCTCCGTCACGCTGGAGGTGCCCAGGTACACCGACAAGCTGGTAGCACTGCGGTGGTGGACGCCGCGCGGGCGGGTGCGGCGGGCCGCTGTGGCGCGTCACGCCCGCCGACGTGGCGTCGCGCCCGTCCGCCTGCCTCGTCAACTTCCTGCTCAACGGCCGCTCCGTCACGCTGGAGGTGCCCAGGTACACCGACAAGCTGGTAGCACTGCGGACCTGGCGCGCGACGCCCGCCAAAGCGGCTTCGCGCCCCTCCGCTTGCCTGATGACCAGTGATGAACACTGCAAGTCTCACTTTTCAATTATTCATGTTACAGGAAGGGCGGTGGCAGATCAGCCTCGCACGTCCTGGCGGCGCAGGGCGGCGAGCTGTGGATCGGCGCGCTGGGCGGCCGCGCACCCTACGACGAGCCGCCCGCCCTGTCCGAGGGCGCCGGCGGCCGCGTCACCGACTACAGGTATTCTACTTTAATCTAAACGCCAGCTTTCTAGCACAAAGTACAGCCCCGAGCTAAGCCCTAATTTCTGGTCTGAATTCGACAGATGAAGGATATCGCTATAGGACCCGGTATATTGTGCGGTAATTATATTCTTCAAAAGTTGATGTTTAATAATAGAGTTCTCACAAATCATATAGCTCTGTGTAGCACCATCATCTCCAGCTGTAACTATATACTACTAGCGCCATCTTGTGTTGAATAGTAGTAGACATTTTTTACGTTTTGAAGCTAATGGCAATGTGTGTGAACTACGTATATACTTACTTTACTCTTTAGTGTGAACTATAGTGGGCAACACTGAGTGCCCTTATTTATTGACGCTTCAGTGTTATAGCAGCGCGAAATTAATTTTTTTAATGGCTATATATCTTTTCGCACCTACATTTTTTAAATTTGCCTTATTTTTCTACTGGTGGAAATGGCTTGACAGACTATTATATTAATGGCTCGACCATTACATGACAGACGCATGCTATTGCATGGCATGGCAGGAGTTTGTGTGCAATATACAGAGCGGCGCCTGCCTTTTGGCGTAAAGTGTAAATCAGTTTATCATCAGAGACATTTCCACGCACTCGGTCCCTAAATACATCTTACTATAAAACTTTTGACTCAAGTAATAAGTATTTTGTTCATTTTTTTTTGTACAAGCTTCTATCGCTGATTATACCTTTCATTCGACAGTCAACTAATACAAATCGAGAAAATTTTAACAAACTCAGACATAATAAGAATCAGAGTTCCTATGACTACATTCGGTATTCATCATCAGATCCACTCAATGGTACTATATCACGCAATCGTCACCACAATAATAGAAAGCGGCAAAATGCATTCTTAGGAACGTATTCCACCTGTCCAATTTCTGGGTCCAATGTGTATTTGCTTCTCACATTTTGCGTAATGAAAGAGTGAGACGCAATGCACATGTAACCAAGAAATTGGACAGGTGGAATGCCACCTCAACATAGATATAATTTGTCAGAATAAAGGAGTTTGGCGCGCTCATGCAGCAAAACCGGCTGTTCCCACTGCGCGGCGCCGGCGCTAATGCGCGGGCCAAGGCGCGCCTGCAGCGCCACACCACCTACTGGCCGCTCACCATCTCCTCCACGCTCGTCTTCAACCTGGGCTCCGTGAGTACCGCCTGCACTACCTCCGCCACTATACCACTGCGCGGCGCCGGCGCCAAGGCGCGCCTGCAGCGCCACACCACCTACTGGCCGCTCACCATCTCCTCCACGCTCGTCTTCAACCTGGGCTCCGTGAGTACCGCCTGCACTACCTCCGCCACTAGTTGATTCACTCTAAGCTCCGGTCGAAGCATTTTACAGATAGCGTCACCGCCAGTATAGATTGTCCTCGTCCATTCTACCAATATTATTAAATTATTTATTTGACGACCTGCCTGGCCTAGTGGGTAACCCTGCCTATGAAACTGATAGTCCCGGGTTCAAATCCTGGTAAGGGCATTTATTTGTGTTATGAACACATATATTTGTTCCTGATTCATGGGTGTTTTTATATGTACGTACCAGGGGTCGTACAAAAAGTGCGGATGACGTCAAACCACTTATAGGATGATTTCAAATAGTATTTTTGATTTTCATAAACAATTATCACTTATCATTTATCAACCTCTTTATTAAACAATATCGCCACTTGAGATGAGTAAGTACGTTTTTGACTGACACATTGTCAATCAGATGAACAATAAATTGACTTCGTTATTGTTTAGCTGTTGTATCTTCACGATTATATTTAGCTAAAATTTATATTTACTAATGTATAAGAAAACGCTCTAAAATGTCATCTTTACTCGAATATTGTGGCCATCCCACAAACTTGTTCTAACTAATTTCAAATAATTATACCTTATGGTAACAAGTTTCGTGAAATTTATTTTATTCACTACATCACCCTTCCACCTGTATTATTAATTCCATGGATTTATTTACGATTATTTTGTTACTTCATTAATACTACTTTGTTACTACATGTCACACGGAAGTTTAAATACAAACTCAAACATCATCCTGTGTGCAAGATTACGTCATGTTTACGTCATCCGCACTTTTTGTCCGACCCCTGGTACGTACCCACAACACAAGCCTTATTGAGCTTACTGTGGGATTTAGTCAATTTGTGTAACAATGTCCTGTAATATTCATTCATTCATTCATCTATTCTATTTATTGTTTTTCTTATGACCCGGATCCAGCCACAGTGCGATGATATATAATTCGGGCGCCACGTCACTTTTTTTGCACGCGGCACGATTCAATCATGTTTTACGTCTAATAAAAACGCCACTAGATGGCGGTGTTACAAGGCCAAACTAGCTAACAACTGTCCATCGTAAGTTTAACTTTACGAATTGACATCCGGCAATCATTATGACGAATGTCGTAGAGATCGGTTTCTCTACGACGCAGTGTTGCCAGTTGTGACTTCTTGTCACGTAATTTTTAGAGGACCGGTTCTTTTATACCGGGGCCAGTACACAAGAGATATTATAAAGTCAATTATTTCCGTGAAAATGGATATAGCACAATCGGATTAAGACCCACCTCGAAATCTCTAGAACTAGAACAGTCATGAAATTTGGTATGTATATAAATTAAAGGCCCCTTTTTCATGCCCACACCATTTGACATTTGGGGACCTCGAGGAATCGCAGCCATCTCGGAAAATGTGTATTAGCGTTTTTTTCTAAATCTACATTCTTTATGAAAATATAGTGTAGGCAACATTCAAGCTTATTAAATTCTACACAAAAAAGTCCTGAATATCTTTGCGGAAAAAATACATCTTGTTATAGAAGATCCGATCCGAAAAATTGTAGGTGTGAAATTTGATTACTGTCACTATTGTTTGAACCCCATTTAAGACCTAAAATATGTTTTTGCAATTACATTATTTAGCCCTAAAAAGTTTTCCTCCGTTAATTTTAGTAACTTGGTATTGCGTAGCACTCGTGTACTAATTATGGATCTACTGATGTCTATTTTATTGGAATCCGCTAAATAGTTTAGGCGCTGGAAGAAATAGTGTGATTTAATATTCGGAGTCCTCTCAAGGCGGTTGGTTTAATTTTTCTGTAATAATACAAGTGTAAACATGTTGTCAAGGGTAAGAGGAATCTACCGATACCAGGGGAGTGTCACTACGCAGTTTAGGTATATTTGGCCAGCGCGCCTCCCGGGCAGGCGTATAGCCGCTCGGCTCGCACGATCACGATAGTCGTGTCACGTGGCGATCGCGCAAATTTGAAAATACGCAATGGATTTGAAACCTAAATCTCGATCTAATCCTTATAAAAGATATTGTTCTGTTTACTGATGTCTGAATAAACGGAAGAACAAGGAAGCAGATATAACATTTTTTTAAATTCTGGACGATATTGAAAGTTAAGTCATTTTGATGAATTTAAACTTTAAACCATAACATAAATACTCATTAATCAATTTCGATAACATTTTGATTTGTTTTGTTTGCATAAAACTAAAGCGCTTTAGACCAAATTAAAATGAATTATGCATTCCTAAGCTTAAACTAGGTAAATACCTATAAGAATTTTTCAATAGCCTGGGGGTAAGGTCTATTAAGCACCTACTAAATTATTCCTTATGAATAACTAATAGGTACACACATATATCAACAACAATGTATCACAAAATGTTAAACAAGAAGGTACCTATAATTACGTCGTCAAGTAGGTTAACTTAACAATTAACATAATTAAGTTGCCAGCTCTTAGACTATGATTATGGCGCGTCGTCTTGGAAGCAAACGTAAAGGCGGCGGCGCCCGTTCGGTTCACATTTTTTCTTTAGTTCCCGGAGTCCTTACTTAGTAAAAGTTAAAATAGACATCCTTAATTTATTGAATATTGGTTGCCCAGAAACAATATTAGGAACTTACCGACATATATTTCCGTGAGATGAGAATCGGACATACTATCTCCGGATAAAAATTTAATGTTTACAGAATCAACGTTTGTAATTCCTACATAATTATTTACCTTAAAAATAATTAGTAGGTATAGGGTACAAAAACTTGTCAAGTGACAACCCTGTGCCGGCACTCACAGCTGGGTCATAAAATTGCGGCGCGCAAAGAAGATTCACGGTTCGTGCGCGGTTATAAGTTTCAATTTTGCTTGCAGGCGGCGAGTATAGGTATAATTTTATACCTAAATCTGACTTTTGTGAAGGAGTGAACTTTCTGTATGGTAGTACTATTAGTTATTCTGTGCCGATACGTCGTTTTAAAAAATCCATCCATTATCATAAGCTACAGGGTGCACTGAATCATCAGTGCTTAAACACATAACCCTAGTTTTTAGTTAAGTCGCAGTCGAGTAAAATGTTAATATTGGGTAGATCACGTACAAATGTATAGTCAAAAGTGGAATTCATATTCCTCCGAGTTTCCTATTAAAAGAATGTCCCCTGGAAGTGTATTAGCGTTAAACTTAGATTCTGCAAGTATTTTCTATAACAATATGTATTTTCCCCACAAAGATATCCAGGACTTTTTTGTGTAGAATTTAATAAGCTTGAATGTTGCCTTACACTATATTTTCATAAAGAATGAGATTTAGAATAAAACGCGAATTTCTTCTGGATGGTACACACTGCGATTCCTCGAGGTCCCCAATTGTTAAATGGTGTGGGCATGAAAAAGGGGATTTTAATTTATATAAATACCAAATTTCATGACTGTTCTAGAAATTTCGAGGTTGGTCTTAATCCGATTGTGCTATTTAATAACTAATTTTATATCGCTATAGATCTTAAATGAGTCAATTTTGCTATTAAGAAAATAATAATATAGTATATATATCTGGGCTATTGACAAACTTGTTAGAAGGGTAATCCATCACCATAACATATTGTATTTGGTTGTAGAAGTAGCACAGTCGGAATAGAACAAGCCTCGAAATTTCTGGAACAGTCCTGAAATTTGGTATGTATTTAAATTAAAGGCCCCTTTTTCATATGTACACCATTTGACATTCGGGAACCTCGAGGAATCGCAGCTATCTTGGAAAATGTATACCATCCTGGAGAAATTCGCATTTTACTCTAAATCTACGTTATCTAGGAAAATATGGTGTAAGACAACATTAAAACTTATTAAATTGTACACAAAAATGTCCTAGAAATCTTTGCGAAAATATACATCTTGTTATAGAAAATACTTGCTGTTGCTTCGCCGTAAATATGACATTTTGCTCCCTGACATAATCTATTATTTAAATTTGCACTGTCAGGCTTTTGATCTGGCACTAACGCTGACACAAGAGAGGCCGGATAAGTGGAAAATTCGGATCACTGGAAATTAGAACAAATCTGCATATGTTTTGATATGCTTTTAAGTATGTCGTATAGATATACTATGTAAAAGAATAAGTTCAAAAAAAATCGACCGTTATATTAGCCACTTTTAAAGAGAAAGCAATGTGATAATGTAAGCGTAGATAGTAAACTTGGACATATAATTATCACTTGCACCTCTATTTTAATGCCGTATTACTGGGTGTACTGGACCGACGAAGTGCCGGATTATCGATATTTCACTCTAATTGCTTAATGATAATGACGTGTCAGCGGGCCCTTCGTGCTTGAGAAATAGTTGATCCGCCCTAGAATAAACGTGTACGACAGTAAGTGTAAGAATGGGATTGGTCGGTCGAAGCTTTTTACCGACGCATTTTCGTATTATTTCCAAGGTGATGGAGCCCCTGACACGTCTGGTGGTGCAGGAGACACTGACGGAGGACGAGGTGGACACGTGCCGCGGCGTGCTGCTGTCGCTGTTGGGAATGGAGTCGCGACACGAGTTCCCCACTGCCCAGCTACCTTCAAACTTGAGGTACCGCTAACTGAGTCTGAGCCCTGACTTGATTTTATCTGTTGAATTCCTAAGGGGCTGTATATATGTATCGCGCCTGCATGTTTCCGCCACGGCAGGACGATGTCGAGAAATACATTCGCCAGAATACCCGTTAGGAGCAGAGGCAGCTACAGCTGCGATCGCGCCTTTACGCATTTCAGCTGGTACATGGTGCTCCACGGCCACTGCTGGAAACCATCGCAAACGCGGACTTTTGGCCGAAAGGTATTTTGATGGTTCCGTCGGAACCTACTGAATCCTAAACCAGAACAGGTGACGAAGCAAAAAAATTACATTAAAATTAACGTATATATGTTAGGTATATCTAGTCTAGGTATCTACTTCTACAGGGCTTAGAGTGGTATTCCACCTGTCCAATTTCTTGGTCCAATGTGGATTGCACTCTCATTAAGCAAAATGTGAGACGCAAATACCACCATTAGTCGCCTGAACTGAGAGAAAAAACCCGCGAGACCTTCCGAATTCACCCTTTTATTTAGAAGCCTTACCTAATACAAAAAAAAACCGGCCAAGAGCATGTCGGGCCCCGCTCACTTTAGGGTTCCGTAGTTACTCTTCCGTCACAATAAGCTAAACTGGAGCTTATAGTAGATTGTTAACCAGGGGATGAAACGGTACCTTTCACCCGAGTTAAACAAATAGGCAAATTTGCATAATCAGTATCTAATTAAAGTAACTGACTTACTTGCAACCGGAGACACTGCATGTCTAAAGATAAATATCCCATAGCGAAAAACATTTAGATTGCTATATAGATGAATAAAACACATATTTTAGCAAACTGCAGTAATTTTAAAATGATTTAGTAAAGTAAAGTATAATAATAATGCAACGTAGATGAGTGCAATAAACGAATATGAATATAAAATTAGCGGCATTGCCTCTTACTTTTTAATTTATACTCTTTCGTTCTAAAACTGCCAATAGTCAACGGCTTTACTCATACAGCCAATGAAACTGTTTTAGACAAATTAAATATTCAATAAAAATAGAATGTGTAAAATAAGCAAATTATTAACTTAAATTTTAGCTTAGTTACATGAATAATGCCAAATAACTTTAACAACCCATTTAATGTCGTAATAACGTTTAACTGTGGATGTAAGTCTTTTTACTATGAAGGGGAAACTTTTTGCGATAAGTAACTCAAAAACGGCTAAACTGATCATGTCCGATACAGTTTTCATTTAATATCTTTCTTAACCTCTACTTCCACGATTATTTTCATTTTTTTTTTTGACCTATGGTTCAAAAGTTAGAGGGTGGGGGACACTTTTTTTTTCTTTCGGAGCGATTATCTCCGAATATATTCACTTTATCAAAAAAAAAAATGAAGACCCCTATTAGTTTTGAAAGACGTTTCCAACCGTGACTGTCATGTTGTGCTCTTTTAGATACACCTGAATTGTCGAATCATTCTCCCTGGAAATAAAATAATGAGATGAACGAGTGTGTCCTAAAGCCACACTACGCCTAGTTAGAAATACGAGGTTAAGAAACATTTTAAGGAACTTTCACTGCGGCATTCATGCCTTAGTTAGATAACTTCAAATCACTGACATGCAACGACCAATTGTGGAAAGTACATCCTCAGTAGATGTGCCATAATAATCGCATCATTAAAAAGCTCTAAAGCTCTAATAGATGGACGCACTTACCACACCTTGGTCAAGCGATCATCGCACATCCGACATGGAGGAGTTATCTAAAATTGCTTTCTGAATTATTTTTCTCACTGCACCCACATTCCTGCAGAATTTCTGCTTTGCCCTATGGTTGACTGATAGAGAATGCCTTAAGAGAAGGCATTACGTCCGCTATTTGTACTTATTTTTAGTGTGAAATAAAGTTTAAATAAATAACAATAAGGACGTGGCAATGGATTAAAGCGAGGAAAAGGAGTAAAGGTGTGCTCAATAAAGGGAAGCGATACTTTACTCCAGGGCAAAGACTGCTACTTAATAAATCGCAAGTCAGACCCCATATGGAGTATTGCTGTCACCTTTGGGCAGAAGCGCCTGGATGACAGCTTGGGCCCTTCGAATCAGTCCAAAGGCGTGCTGTACGAATCGACGATCAACGATACCCCACACCGTAGGGTTGAAGCAAAAAAATTCACCCCCACTTTACGTGTAGGAGAGGTACCCTAAAAATAAAATATTTTTTTAGATTTTGTTGTACTACTTTGTCGGCTTTATTGATTTATATGTCCATGACAAAATTCATCTTTCTAGCACTAACGACCACGGGGCAAAGCCTCGGACAGACAGACAGACAGACGGACATGGCGAAACTATAAGGGTTTCTACTTTCTAGTTGACTACGGAACCCTAAAAAAACAACTTTCCTTCCGAATGCTACCGACCAAACCAGATGGTTTGATGATGATGGTGATAGTCGATTAGGAGCAAGAAATTTGCTTTCCATTTTAGGTAACGCTTCAGAAGGAACTTAATTGTTGTTACCGTCCATACCAATCCTACTTTAGTGGGTTTTTGAAACCTTAGGTAATGTCGGAAGGAAAAGTAAAAAATTAGACGGTATTTTCAGATATGAGTACTCACATTATTATTTATTATTTTTTTATACTGATATTGATACTAGGATTTAAACTGAAGGCAATTGAGAGAAAATAATCGGCGTGACCTTCCATATATTTCCTTCTAAGTGCCTTTGCATGCAAAAATCGGCTGAAGATATCTGCTTCAAAATTGAGTTGCAAGATTCCACCCGAACAAACATACATACATACATTGCAAGTTAAATAAAATCTTTTAAAAACATCAACTTTCCCTCCTAATGCTGCCGAAGGCAATTAATAACCCACGAAATTTAATAGAAAATATAAGATGAGTACATTTTAGGAGGTACAATCCAGTTCATAAATATGTATACATTTATTCACTTTAATCCATTACAATAAGGTGAAAAAATGTACCTATATATATATATATATATTTATGAACTCGACGATACAACTTCAGAAGGAACTTGTTGTTACCAAATTACTCGCTAGATGTCGCTGCGCTACTCCAATGGAAATCGTACATCGCGGTGTTAAGATTTTTCCTGATTCAATGACCCTCTTAGAACAAGTTTACATTGCTATCGCTTCTCGGCCTTTTGGCTAAGATCAAAGTGTAGTATCTGTTCTTTTCAGCTTAATATCTGAAAGTTCCCTCACTGAGGGACCAGTATATTAAACTGATTTTTGTAAACCGACGGGATGTTCGGGGCTCGCTCCACTCCCGTCACGGGTCGGCCCGGCATTGCAGTGCCGCCGGGATTGGCCCACATAATTACTTGAAAATATCCATAGACCTACCAAACGCCTTCGCATTAAGGTAGATGAAGTGTGCGAAAGGGAAGCCATAACGCGTATGAACAGAACATCCCATGAGTGCGAAAGAGGCAGACTATATATGAAACGTGACTATTTTTGAGTTAGAAGTCGGCCACGAGCATTTTGCCGAATTTTTTAATGTAAAAAATGTAAATGAATCAGGAATAAAAAAATAACCGTTCTTAATAGGTTGTCTAAATGGAACGGAATAGCTGCCGAAACGCCTGTCAAAGAAGAGGCATTTTTTCTTACTGCAAACATGTTTTAACTGTTTTAAGTTTCCAAAGGCAACATTCGATATTGTTTTTATACAATTTAAATACGAAATAATGATACTTAAGTAGGTACACAATATTTTATATTTACAATTGTTTTTGTCTTATAGAATATGCATAAAAAATACTTGTTGTTTTTCTTATATTTTCGCAACTATATTAAAAAACGTCGTTCGATATACGTGCGGAAATGTCATTAGAAAGTTCCTAGCGATTCAAACAAGTTTTCCGTATTTTTCACCTTCGATGCGAGAATTTGGGAGGACATGGGGTTTCTCATATTATCTTCTAGTACCTGGGCGACCGAGCTTTGCTCGGTTATAACTATTTATTGTAATATGGTGTATAGGTGATAATCTTAACTACATTTTTTTACTAAATTAAACTTGTCTAAAACAATAAAAATTAAAAAAAAATATATTTATAAACTTGAACATATAAAAAAAAAAGAAAAGTTAGTGACCGGGCGAGATTCGAACCCGTAACACTCGTTTCTAGCCGTCCGCGTCTTAACCCGCTGGACCAGACGGACAGTGGCCGGTAACACGAAATTAGCGACCATATTCTGCGTCGAAAGTAAAACGCATGAAAACTCGAAAACACGCGTTTTCCCAAACATAAGACTAATCTTGATCGATTGTATACCTCCAAAAACCCCCATATACCAAATTTCAGCGAAATCGTTAGAGCCGTTTCCGAGATCACAGAAATATATATATATACAAGAATCGCTCGTTTAAAGGTATAAGATATACAGTTGGAAAAAAATTATTGGCCCTGGAGGGAAAGTGCCTTACTACTTTATACTAGGCTAGCTCATTTTATATGTATATAAAAAAAAAACTTTATTTCTAAATGAATCAAAATTGGACTTTGAATAAATTTAAAATTTAAAAGTCTCATCCAAGACAGTAATTTTTCCACTTTTAAATTTATTCTAAGCGTAATAGCATCGTTCAAAGACGTTTCTGCTTGTTAAAAAAATTGCCTTCAAAGATTTTTGTTTAAAGTTGCTTGTCTAAAAATATTATTATAAACTAGATATTCTATTTGATGGGTATTTTGTACGACGACGCTTGTGGCTTGTGCCGGTGGCACTGGTGGAATCCCACGTTAAGACCATTTTTCTTGTAGAAATGCTTACTGTAAATATTAACTGTATCGACACTATCGACTAGCGGAGTAAAATAGGGAATTTTTAGTCAATTCACTTCCCGGGCGAGGCAAAGGAATTAAAAAAAATGATAATGCAGTTTTGTTTCTTTTTAAAAATATAATAATGATTCCTTTTAATAAAATGAGCTAATTTAAGGCACATTCCCTCTAGGACCCATTCATTGTTTCCACACTTCATATTCGATGGGTATCGTAAGGGCTGGAAGGATTCTGTATTTCCTTCTGTAATAGGGGGTAATTAGGAAGGTCGCAAGCGTTTTAGAAAGATATCAATACCTTTCAGTAAATAAATAAATAAATTACCTTCCGTTTCGACTCAACGGGTAAATTCAGGCGATCATTTCTCTGTGTGATATTGATAATAGTAAACAATTGAATTCGTGGTCTCGTGTCTCACAGAGGCAAGTCGAGCAGTCGCCGCGAGGAGCAATGGCGGCAGGTGTGGAGCGAGCTGGAGGCGCTCGTGCGCGCGCACTCCGCCTCGCCCGCGCACCGCGCGCTGCTGCGCACGCTGCTCGAGTGCCGCGCGCACAACCACCAGGACAGTCAGTACACATACACACTACTCAATTACTGTGATACTTCTGCTGAATTATTATTGTACAGCGGTGCTTTAGCAATCTGTAGGTCGCTCGTACTTATAGAGGAGTCGCGGCGTCTCATTTACGATACTTTTGTTTTCCGAACTGGCAATGTATTTTTATACAAGCCATAAGAGCTGAAGCGAAATTTGTAGAGAACTCAATAATTTTGTAGAAAAGATTGTGTAGGTATCCGTAATTCATATTACAACAGACTTTTTACCCGGGTCCCGAAGGAGGACTTTGTACTGTACTTACGTTTGAGGTACGTCTAACTCTTTAAGACGGCGGACGATTTACATTGATGTCGAGTATTTTACCGAACTACTTTAATTTCGTCACCATCATCTTCTCAGCGTCGTCCTAGCTTTTCGTCCCTGCTCATGGAAGCCTAAGGTCCTCGACTTGTAGTTATAATATACACGTTACTCGACTCGCTAGTATAAGAAACACACTGAACTTTTCAGGTGACAACCGCGCATCCGTAATTCGCGCGACGACCGACTCGCCGCTGTCGCCGACGGGTGCGGGCGCGGGCGCGGGCGCGGGCGACGTGTGGGCGGCGCGCGGCGCGCTGGACGCGCTGCTGGGCGCGCCGCGGCCCTCGCGCCGCCCCGACTTCGCGGGCCGCATGGCCGCCGCCGGCCGCCAGGCCGTGCTCTACCAGCACCTGCAGCAGGACGTGGAGGCGCAGCATTAAACTTCGCGGGCCGCATGGCCGCCGCCGGCCGCCAGGCCGTGCTCTACCAGCACCTGCAGCAGGACGTGGAGGCGCAGCATTAAACTTCGCGGGCCGCATGGCCGCCGCCGGCCGCCAGGCCGTGCTCTACCAGCACCTGCAGCAGGACGTGGAGGCGCAGCATTAAACTTCGCGGGCCGCATGGCCGCCGCCGGCCGCCAGGCCGTGCTCTACCAGCACCTGCAGCAGGACGTGGAGGCGCAGCATTAAACTTCGCGGGCCGCATGGCCGCCGCCGGCCGCCAGGCCGTGCTCTACCAGCACCTGCAGCAGGACGTGGAGGCGCAGCATTAAACTTCGCGGGCCGCATGGCCGCCGCCGGCCGCCAGGCCGTGCTCTACCAGCACCTGCAGCAGGACGTGGAGGCGCAGCATTAAACTTCGCGGGCCGCATGGCCGCCGCCGGCCGCCAGGCCGTGCTCTACCAGCACCTGCAGCAGGACGTGGAGGCGCAGCATTAAACTTCGCGGGCCGCATGGCCGCCGCCGGCCGCCAGGCCGTGCTCTACCAGCACCTGCAGCAGGACGTGGAGGCGCAGCATTAAACCTACCCTCCCACCCGCCCTTCTAATCTCATTCTTACAATTTGAATCGAATCGGAGGGCGGACGGTGGACTATTCGAAGATTAGGTGCGACGACTTCGCTTTTGGTTGTGCATTGCGCATTTCCACCGCTTGCGATAGAATGATGAGGCTTTGTCGTATATGATGCCGAAACTACGCCTTTCAAATCAGTACAGTAGAAAATGTAGGAAAAGGGAATATAATAATAAGCGTTATTTCCAGCACCGGGGTTATTCCTACTTATCACTGAGTTGTTTCCGGAATTACAACAGAGATTTTTTTTGTACTAACTATTGCGTATTTTTAAGGTTCCGTAGCCAAAGGGCAAAAAACGGAACCCTTATAGATTCGTCATGTCCGTCTGTCTGTCCGTTTATGACACAGCCACTGTTTTCCGAAACTATACTGTTCAAACTTGGTAAGTAGATGTATTCTATGATCCGCATTAAGATCCTCACACAAAAATAGAAAAAAAAAATGAATTTTGGGGGTTCCCCATACTTACTTTTTTCATCAAACCCATACGTGTGGGGTATCTATGGATAGTATGGATAGGTTTTCAAAAATGATATTCAGGTTTCTAATTTTTTTTTTTTCTAAACTGAATAGTTTGCGCGAGAGACACATCCAAAGTGGTAAAATGTCCCGTCCCCCCCTGTAACTTCTAAAATAACAGAATGATAAAACTAAAAAAAATATGTGATATACATTACCATGCAAACTTCCACCGAAAATTGGTTTGAACGAGATCTAGTAAGTAGTTTTTTTAATACGTCATAAATGGTACGGAACCCTTCATGGGCGAGTCCGACTCGCACTTGGCCGCTTTTTTCTCGGTTGTTACCACTGAAAACAGCCCGCGTAAGCAACATGCCTATCGAGTTTTGTAACCAGATACAAAATAAGAAAATTTACTCTTTTCTCATAACCAGTCACAAACTCAAACATTCTCGGCCGCTTTTGTAACTGTTTTGTAACCGCTGTGAGGTTACAAAAGAAAAAAGTTTTATCTTTTCTCGTTACCAGTTACAAACTATAGGACATTGTAGGAGAGGCCGGAAAACCGCTCAAAGATGGATGGATGAGTTTGAGGGCCGACACGTTAGTGGAGCCCCTCAAATAATACGAGTCCATCTTTAGCGTTTCCGGCCGAGGCATTACATAGTGCTTTTCACGACTACTGCGAGGAAATAATAAAACATTTGCATAACTATAAGTACTTTAATAGACATTAATATTTATATTGGCAAAAGGACAATTGTTGAAAGAATGTGATGTTATCAAACACAATTTACACTATCCAATTCAGTAAGTATTTTCCGATCCCACCTTTTTTACTTTTTTTATCACTTTTAAGAGGCGTTTTTCTGTTGTTTGCTTCAAACCGACTCTAAACTTAGAAGGGTTTTTGCTAAAAAACCACAAATAGCTACAAAAGTAAACTGTAGCTAAAAAAGTACAGGTGCTACAGCTATTGCCTACTTTCCAGCTTGGTTTTAGACCATCTATTGCCACATTTCCGAACAGTGGCGTGAAATCAGAAATTATTTATTTGCATTGTTACAGTGTGTAAAATATTTTTTCTGCCGTCCGGGCGGAAAGCGTCAACTTTGCTCCCGCTGCGCTAAACGAAGTTGCCGCTTTTCGCCTCCGTCGAGCAGAAAAATAGTATGCGCACCACGGGAGGAAACGTAGGACATTCCATCCCGCGTGTTTGCCACCCTCGCCTTCGTCTCGGGTAACAATTTTACACGCCGCACGCAATTTCCTACATTTCCTCCCTTGGGACACAAATAACTATTACTGGTTTGTAACTGATTATGAGAAAAGAGTAAATATTCTTATTTTGTACCTGGTTACAAAACTCGGTTACATACGCGGCCGAAAGGGGAGCGTTAACGTAACGATTGGCATGTTGACTACGCAGGTAGGTGAAAAAAAATCTGGTGGTAGGTGGTAATCAATGGGGATGGTAACCAATGGCCCAACCACGTGGAAACAACCCTAATGTACATACATACATTAATGCAAAAAAAACAACTCAAATTTATAACCACGCAGAACAAGCAAACATGTATCATTGTCCTCCGCTGACGTACCAAAATCACCGCACTCATTTATTAAAAAAAGAATCAACAATTGACAATATTTTATTTTTATAAGTGGACGTTTTACAAGAGTATCAAAAGAAAATTAAATTCTAAAATGAACGTATTTTTTTATTTCACCCGAAAACTAATATTTCATTTAAAAATACCAAATCTAAAAGAAATTAGGAGTCTGAATTTAAAGAACTCGACTTGTTTTTACGAGCCTCGGCGCTTAAATAACTTCCGAGTGTTTTAAGTTCCGAGGCGAGTCCTTTATCGAGTCTTTTTTTAGAGCATCGCAAAAGGACTCGAGCCTCTGAATAAAGACTCCTGCAATAATTTTATAGGTTTTAACAGTAAAGAAATTACAATATGATTTGTGTACCTAATCCTCACATTGTATTACTTAAAGATGTATTCAATACGTAGGTACTGGTACGCTATGAAATGTCCGTTTCCAGTGTAAAGTCCGATAATGTAAATAATTTGTATTATTGATGATGAATTGTCATTCTTGTTAACTATTTGAGACTGGCATAGAATTTAAGTATAAATCTGTAAATAAATTGTAGAACTGTTCGTCGATTATGTGGTAATCAGACAATGCTATTGTAAATTGTAAGGGAATAATAATGAAAATGAACACAATGAGTGTATTGTGTGTGCTTTTTTGTAGGCGTGTAAGTTAGTAATAAAGAATTATATTTTGCATCTCATGTTTTTAATTTCAAATACATAAATAGAGTCCGCGCAATAGTGCATAACAGGGGGGCGACACTTAGAAACGTAGTTAACATTAGTAAAGATGGCGGCGGTTGCTATTCATGGCATCCGATAACCTACTTTTGCGTAAAGTTGACTACCGATTGTGCAAACTACATCACCAGATGTCATTATAAAATTGGTACAATTTAAAGGCATGAATACAACATTAAGTTCTTAATGTTGTTACCTAGCAACTGCTGTTTACTGTCAAATAAATGTAAACAGAGATATGATTGATATGAACTTATTATTTCTCTATTAATTTTAAAGTGCAGAGCAGAGTAAAATCGAACCCGAGTCAAATTCAAATAGGGAAATTAGAATCCCAATAGTTCTAGTGTTACAAAACCTGGAGGTTTAAAATTTTAACAGTGTTCTAGGCAATGCCGGGAGGTTCAGATATTTTCGAAGGTAAGAAGAAAATACCATCCTCCTTAGCGCTTTAGAGATTATTTTAATTTTGTTTACGACAAACATTTCCGCTGACACTGCCAGGATTTGTGCAATTTGATACAGCTAAGTTAGACGAGATAGAGTGCATCTATGGAGGTACGTGCGTAGACGAGACATACATACGTCCTATGCCTGAAATTCATTAGTACAAGAAGTACCCGAACCACGACATCAGTACACATCGCATGTGTTTATTTTAAAGAATATTTGGTGCGAATTGTTTACGGAGCTAGAGAGCGAGACGAAATTACCAGGAATGCTCCTAATGTGCACTTTACCTGTCCTTACTATACCTTCGGAATATCTTGAATTCAAATCCAGTTGGATGTTAAGGTCAAAGAAGAAACGCTCAGTTGAGAACTAGGCAAGTCAGTTATGCGCACATGAAAGAGTTCTAAGTCAGACTGAGACACAAGTCACAGAAGACGAAGCTAATGCAGCTTTGTACACAAAGATGGCCAAAGGTAAAAAGAAGAACAATTCAAGTACTTACAACACCTAGTCTATTACTATCTTGTATACCAAATTGAAAACAATAAACATATACTTGCTTTACTATAAATTATGTATTTTTTGTGGTTTCCATTCTTTTAAAACTTTTCTACATAATATTAGGTCTACTTGGGCGGCTTACAAGTTAGTATTGTGTTTGATATCTTGTTTACAAACAAAAAAACTATCAAAGTTACAAGAAATCAAACAAAACATTTACTTGTAAACCGCCCAAGAAGACCTAATATTATGTAGTACGCAAATACCTACACATACGGATGCATATGTAGATGTGCACGCACACATACATAGCTAGTTTCGGATGCAAACCAGAGATAGCGCTTCGAAATTAGTTTCCTTAAAATGCTTCAAGAGGGCTCTCTTTTCCTATATACTTACTTTACTCTTTAGTGCATAAACAGTAGGGACAGCACAGGAGACATCAGATTTTTGACGCGAGATGTAAATGTAAAGTTTATGCTTTCAATGTAGCTCACAAGATGGCAGAACCTACTGCACAAGAAAACGTACGAGGACGGTAGATGGCAGCACTTGCGTTGGCGTGGCGCTTATGCTTATATAGTTCTGTGGGTAGAGCCGTCTAAGCACGTTGCAACGATTTGAACATAACAAAGTGAGTGTCGTTACATATTTCATATTTTCATTGAAATTTGACATTAATGATGACATTGCCACACTTTGTAGTTGCAAGTGCCTTGAACAGTAAGCTTGGTCCGACTCTAGGGGAGTTAATAGACACCTCACATAATAATTAAATCATAAATAAAAAATTAAAATAATACAAAATTTTGTACGACTTAGTTGCTTAAGTTTTGTGTTAGTCATTTTATTTCTGTTGAATATTACATTTTTATACTAATTTTAACCTATTCATTCACTCGCCAACCTACCCCAATCGTCATGAAAGCGCGAAGAGATACAAAAAGAAGCAAAATATTTGTACCTTGGTAGTTAGTGTTAGTTCATCTTTAACTAGCTAGCTTTCTAGGAATTATAATAGGATCATATTTAACGTATAGTCCATTGAATGAGTCCCTCCAAGGGGGGTCTAGAGTGCGTGAGTTAGTAACGTAAGATGTTTCTTCGGAAACATGTCAAAAGTCCCTAGGTAATAAACATACTAAAACCCCGGGATACTAGGAGGAGCCCCGGAGTGGGGGGAGGGGGGGAAAGGGTCCATTTTTTAATTTTTCGCTTAAATCTCAAAAACGGTACATGTTAGAGAAAAACTTTCAAGGAAAAGTTGAAAGGCCATAAAATTATCTACAAGTTGTACCTAAATCATTTTTTTCTATTCCCAGCCGTTTTCGAGCTACATCTCATGAAAGGTGAAAAATTCGAAAACTTTTTATTTTACCAACTTAGGGTGCCCGCAGACGACCGTTTTTCCTCCTAAACGCCTCCATGGTGGAATCTGGTTTTTTTATCAATGATAGACCTAATTATGAGAAATCTATCGGTACCGGTCACAAGTTGCACTTTTGAGCTTTTTGGAAGAAAAAAAATAAAAAGGTCAAGTTGCGTAACTACCCTAATATAATATTTTGACAATCGAATCCTCCTAAAGGCTTCCATGGAGGAATGTGTTTTTTTTACCAATGATAGACCTAATTAAGAGCAATCTATCAGTACCGGTCACAAGTTGCACTTTTGAGCTTTTTGGAAGAAAAAAATAAAAAGTTCAAGTATCGTAACTACCCTAATAAAATTCAATTCCCCGTAAACGCCTCCGTGGTGGAATCTGGTATTTTTATCAATGATAGATCTAATTATGAGCAATCTATCTGTACCGGTCACAAGTTGCACTTTTGAGTTTTTTGGAAGAAAAAAATAAAAAGATCAAGTTCAGTAACTCAAACTACCCTAATATAATATTTTGACAATCGATTCCTCCTAAAGGCTTCCATGGAGGAATGTGTTTATTTTACCAATTATAGACCTAATTAAGAGCAATCTATCAGTACCGGTCACAAGTTGCACATTTGAGTTTTTTGGAAGAAAGAAATATTTTTTGATCGATTGATGTGATAAACATGGGTATGTAGTATGGGGAAATTGTTTGAGCCAAAATCATTTTTTACTGCGTGTAACTCAGAAACGGCTGGGAATAGAAAAAAATGATTTAGGTACAACTTGTAGATAATTTTATGGCCTTTCAACTTTTCCTTGAAAGTTTTTCTCTAACATGTACCGTTTTTGAGATTTAAGCGAAAAATGAAAAAATGGACCCTTTCCCCCCCTCCCCCCACTCCGGGGCTCCTCCTAGTGTCCCGGGGTTTTAGTATGTTTATTACCTAGGGACTCTTGACATGTTTCCGAAGAAACATCTTACGTTACTAACTCACGCACTCTAGAACTTTTTATTCAATGGACTAGTAGGCCAGTTGTCACTTGGCCTTGTGCTATTTGGTGTAATAGTATCGACGACCGGTTTGGCTTAGTGCGTAGTGACCCTGCCTACGAAGCTGATGGTCCCGGGTTCAAATCCTGGTAAGGGCATTTATTCGTGTGATGAGCATGGATATTTCTTCCTGAGTCATGGGTGTTTTTTATGTGTAAGTATTTATAATTATTTATATATTATATATATCGTTGTCTAAGTACCCTCAACACAAGCCTTATTGAGCTTACTGTGGGACTTAGTCAATTTGTGTAATAATGTCCTATAATATTTATTTATTTTATTTATTATTTATTATTCTCGTAACTTCAAATAGATGTAGGGTCTGAGTTAGTGATACGATTTTTTTGCAAAAACATAGGAGAAAGGAATTTTATAGTTTGGAATAAAAATGCGACATTATAAAATTAATATTTTATATTTGTTCAATAAAAACTACATTGTGGGCCCGTGTAACACCCGGCGCCCGGGTAACACGTCCTTTGTATTATCTTGTTGCATATAAACTCTGCGGGCAGACTGTGTCATAAGGCAATGGTGAGTTGTCGTCAAGGCATCTGGTCCGGTAGCGGCTGCGGCCGCCTAAACGTACTTGTTACAATTATTGGAATGTCACGCGGGATGCGAACGTTCAAACATTAAAATTATTACAAAACAAAACCTAACACTAGGCTTGAGTCGAGCCGCCGTACACTCGCGTCGCAGTACACTGAGTGCGCCCGGCATAGTCCGTCGATACGCATCCAAAATATCAATACCCTATAAAACTTACAAAACCGACCGGTAATCTTAAACTTAGGGCTAAGTTAAAATTAAACGGAATTCAAAATAAATTACCTAGGTACAATAGCTTAGTCTAGAAAGTTATTTATAGGCGCACGGGGGTTTGGTGGGATGCGCGTGTCAGTGGGTGGCTTCTCGCAGCTTCTTGGCCACGGGCGGCGCGTCTAGCGAGTCTCCGAGAGAGTTCTCCTCCGCCGAACTCGCCTCCTCTAGTTGCCTGTCAACAACGATACGCACGTTTCACATTTGAAACTTATAGGACTGTAGGCTAATATAGGATATAGAATGGCAGGGCAATCAGATATTTTTTCGTAATGTCAAAACAACCCCTAAGTGGACAATAGAAGTATAGGAATAAATAAGTTTCCATTGCGGTTTCCTGTCTAATAAATTTGATTAAAAAGTATCGAAATCAATCAAGCGTAACAACAATATCGTGGCATTCGTGGCGATTAAAATAATCAGCGCAGCGTAATGTGGGTTTTTCTCGATGCAGAAATTTTTTGATAGGTGCCTATCTAATGAAAGACAGTTTTAGTGTCACAAAAATCTCTTCAAAAAGCAAACACCCATTACATGTATAAACATTGTTATTACATTAGAAACCGCCTACATTATTTTGTCTTTTACGAGCTAACCGCATGCGAACCGATCAAAAGAAAGAGCGGGTGCTTAGACGAGCCGATCACGATTTGTTGGCCAACAGCATCATTTATATTTGCGCGGCGTGGGCGGCTGGCTTTGTAGGCGGATGTCATTATTCAAATACGTTTGTTGAGTCTTCGCTTTATGGATGAGCGGGCCTGGAGTGGCATACACTTCCTTCAGTGTGATGGTTCACCAAATACTGTGACTTAAAAAAAATACATAATGCTCGAATAGGCATTCTAACATTTTTAACTATGATGGCATCACGCACCAGGTATTTACGAGATTTAAAAAAATATTAGGCGTCAGCGAAGTTTTTGTGTGAAACATGTAACTTTAACCTAATCTCATAAAAATAAATGAACTAGTCTTTACTAATTGAATGCGCCAGACAGCATCCATTTTATCATAATTACTGGACAGCTAAGTTGTTCTCATGTAATACACGGGAGCGAACGTGCTATAAATCGAATAAGTCATATTTTATGTATATTATTAGGAGCTAAGACCAAGTTAGGATAAATCAGATCTGTCTAGAATAAGAAAGCTTAAGTCTGGCAAAGGGGCCTCGGCAAGGCTGCTCGCCAAGAAGGGGCGCCAGTATCACTGAAGCCTGTGGCTAATTCATCGTTTGAGGGTAAAGGGGTCTGTACTCGCGGCCTCTCGATCAGGGCCCCAGTATGGGATTATGTCCTGATTTGCCACTGGCGCCAAATCTGGTTATCAAACATGTGTAGTGGTTACTCAATGTTACTGAACTACATGTCAGGTTCTGTCGTCGACTTCTACCAGGTAATAAGAGTAGGGTGAATCACTGATCAGTCAATCATATGCAAAAAAATGAAAAAGTTTACCGTTTGGCGCTCGGCGTGCTGAAGGCCGAGTCGGAGTTGTCGCTGGGCGAGGCGGGCGTGGCGGGCTTGGCGTCCAGCGAGTCCTCCGTGCACGACGTCGGCGTGTCCAGGTGCTCCGAGTCGGCTGCTAGCTTGCCTGCACACAACACGTCGGGTATACCATACGACCTGTACGTATGGGCTAAAACGGTTGGGATAACCAAACAGTAGGGGGATTTCATAATAAAAAATATGTGCACTTAAAAAGTATGTGACACAGAATAAGTTTCTCTTTGCGAGTCAAAAAAGTTCGGTACAATACAATAAACTGTGACTACTAACATTTATAATCAATAGCAATCATGTAAATGTTTACTAAACCAATGAATGTAGTTAGTTAGTTACAAGCTCATTCAACCACACGCCTTGACCACTAGACCCGTAGACATACAAATGGCTGAAGTAGCAAGTGTATCATCTTATAGACTTGTTAAACTTAACTCAAGACTCCTTCAGAGTGTGGTACTCACCATTGCCATTGGTGGGTGGTTCAAGATTACTTTCGTCGCTGGGCAGTGGTGAGCCTCCATTTGTAGGTGCAGGCGTCGAGCTAGGGGACTTTCCAAGTAGTTCTGGCCGTAGGTCTGACACGATGTTGTGAGTCCATATCGCCAACTCAACCATGTGTGGGGACCATTTTGTACCACAGCCGTTTGTCTCCTGCCAAATAAGATTGTTTTGAGAACATGACAACTTACTATAGACCGACAATGTTGCAATAGTAAGGAGTGCGGCATAGAATGTATCAGTAAGTACATAGAGTATAATTCAATTAACATTTGCTTGCAAAAATACTATGCATTTCCAGGCACATTACATTAGAGCTGCTTTGTTATTAATATTATTATTAAAGTAAAAGGTTATATTTAACTACATACCTTATTTAACCTATCACAGACGCTCTGTATATGTGTAACAAAATTGAGGTATTCCTTGGCAGTGTAGTCGCTCCCCTCCATCTCAGGGATAGCTTGTAGGCATTCATCAGCCATGAAAGGTGCTATTTCTGGGCTTGCCGCTGCTAGTAGTGCTGATGCTGTGGCCGTGCCTACTCCTTTTAAGTTGCTGAGTGCCGTCATAGCTGATTCGATGTTGGGCAGTTTACGGAATGCTTTCTTTGTCTCGGCCATCACAGCTCGTGGTGTGTTCACTTTTATCAGATATGATAGTTGTGGATAAAACCTCCCTCTCTGCAATGGTAAAATGCAATTTGTTTATTGATCTACTTGTAGCTTTCTAACATAGTATGAACAGTTTTGGGAACTATAATATGGCTCCTACACAATGAATCAATTTTAGAGTGTTTTTTAACCTTTTGAACACCTAAAGTCATCTTTACTAGTTGTGTCCACAGCGCCAAGGACAACTATAAGCATAGAAAATTAAGTATTTAAGCATAGAGTACTAACTCCATACTACAGCTTTCTTACCAAAATGTTGATTATTTCGCAGTCGACATCTAGCGTCAAGTAGAGGATTTATCAGTACCGCTACTTGACACTAGATGACACAAGTGTCGCAACTGACGAAAAGTGTATTGCTCAACAATTTAAAACTAATATTACAAGCAGGAGGGGTGGAGAGAAAATGCAGTTGAGCACGAGACTTTTCGTTCGTCGCGACATCTATTGTCAAGTCCAGTACTGATAAATCCGCTACTTGACGCTAGATGTCCACTGAGAAATAAATGAGGTATGGAGTAAGCACTCCATGCTTACTTATTTCTCTATGCCAAAGGTGTTATGGTGGAAACTGTTAAAGTAACCTTCACACTTTCGAGTAAGGTTTACGTTAGTTCCCTTGCGCCAGGGATGTTGGCGTTTGAGTTTATTAATGACATAAAGCGTTCAAAGAGTTAAATTAAGTCTTGTCTGTTAAGATTGATCTAAGCTAAGTATGCTTGGTGTAGGTGTGGGTGGTTTTCCAATTGTTTTTTTTTTTTTGCTGTAAAACCCATTGCTACTCTGAAATCAACTTAGGCCTCATATTTGAGATAAGTATTTTTAGCAGCATGTACAAAATCCTCAGTTATCATAAGAGTATTTTCAAAATAATTTTATTATAGTTGCTTAGGATTCCCTATTCGTAATATCCATACCTTGTTGTGGCTTATTCTGATTACAGACATTGATGATGGCTTATAAGAGGATGGCAGTTTCTCCATACAAACAGTCCTCATTTTCCTCTCTGGATATTGTCATTATGTTGCCGTTTGATTTTTTAGATTTTTTAATTATTATAAGAGTTAGGAGCATTAAAAAATATGTATGAAATCTGTTTCTCGCTCCAAATGTTGACAATAGTCAATAAATCTAAAAAAGTCAAGAGCAGCAGCATAGCAATGGTTATAAACCAAATTTTCTATAATGTTAATTCTCAGAGAGGAAAATGAGGACTATGTTTGTATGGGGAAACAGCTGTCCTCTTTCATCTCAAGTATTCATGGATACTAAATTTCCTAGTCATCTAGATAAAACATATATCCTACATATAGAACAATAATTTTGGAATTTAATGTACTTAGATATAATATTTAAGTGACTGTGCTGAAGAAAATATGATGGCCACCAGCTGTTTTATTTCAAGTACATGATGAGTAACATGTTATGATGTAGCAGTTTACAAATACTCACCGCTTGTTTCCATTTCATGAGCTGCACCAGCTCTTCATGTATCATGTGCGCATCCTTGCCCCTCGACTTGATCTTCTTTGGTAATTCATTCTGGTACCTGGAATTAAAGAAAAATCGCTTATTAGAAGAAATTAAGGCTAAAAACTTCTACCTTCTTTGAAAAAGTAAGTAACTATTTATTTAATTGTATGGCAAATCAAGCAATCTCACAAATGATGGAACCAATATGAATTATTTTTTGTTTTCATAATAATTTAATACATATTAGCTATGGATAGGTATGTCTGGTTTGTTTTATTATTTAAAATAGAACCAATTAAATTTATGAAATACAATATCCTGGTGGAGTGGGTTAAAGTGGGCAACATAAATGCCTAAAATAAACAGATTGCAACTAATCAAATTACTAACAGTGGTGGTAGTACCTTCATTAAATGAAATTTTAATGTGCTTGTACAGTCACGGACTTTAATTGTTGGGCCATTTAGGGTTTACTTTACATTGAACATTTCATATTGTTAGTATTGACAATGACAACCAATAACCTAAAACTGTGACTACCTATCATATCCACTAACATGACATGAGGAGCTGAAACATTTCTTGTACAGTACAAGAAAATAGTAAATGTAACAAGAAACATAGCACCCACCCTCAACTGAATTTGTTTTAAATCATTATTATAATGTACCTACTAAAAACTTAATTAATTTATTGTAATGGGAAATGGTGTTTGTACTTTATTATTTTCAAATGAATATACTTATAATGCCAATAATTTAAATTATTTTACTTCAGTCTATCCTGTTTTTAGGGTTAAATATTTGAGTTATTTATTACATGTAAAAAAAAATAGAATAAATCTATCTAAAATAAATAAGACCTTGAAAGTTACAGCTTTTAACAGTTTTAACCCGAGCAAGGAAACTCAGAGAAAAGAAACATAAGTATAGGAGCAAGTTTCCTCGAAACAAATGTTTCTTGATAAAAGGTGCAAAGTTGGTCGTAAATAAAATGATGACTCATTGTGGTCTTAAAATTTAAAAAATGTGACTTAAAAGGACCTTAGGCTACATTTAGATATCCTTCTAAACGTTTTCCATTGTAAAAGGAATAACTAAATACTTTGAAATAACATCCAAGTAGATACAAAATAAAAGGCAGTCACCATTTTGAGCGGATGTTAGCGTATCAAACAAAGCATTCTCGATTGAGAATATAACATAAAGTAAGCATGTATTAATATAATAATATGATTATACGCTTTATCTTAAGTCCTATTTAGCAAAGGACTTTACAGAATTTACAGTAAATGCTTTAACATAGAGTTAATTGCATGTCATGATATAAAGGCAGCCACCATTTTATAACGCCCGAGCACGGTGATATTTTCCCTCACACTGCTTCAGGAAAAACGATAGTGTCAATTTGACATCGATCCCACGTGACGCAGTGATTTTAATGAGCGGTCCGCGAACTAGAGATGCAGTCCGCGAGGGAGGTAGCTATCAAATCAGTTTGCACGGATACACACACAATACAAGTTCATTGACACGCCACGGCCGCATTTTCTCCTCTCAAAGACGAACACACTTACCAGTTGTCTAATTTAATGAGCTCCTCTGGTTTCTTTGTTTTCTGTTCAGCTTTTAGTTTAATCGCTTGTGGGTATAACTTCAAAATAGTGTCAAATTGTTTTGCATCTGCCTCCAGAAAGAAAGTAGACGTGTCTTTCGCGGCAGCCATTGTGAACGTTCTAAATGTACAGTACAACACTGCGTTATTTAGTTAGCTATAGCGCCGAACTCGACGCGGCGGCAGCACCTGGCAAACTGGGCGCCCTCTCCCCACTCGACGCCATCTTGTCGAGTGAACCTCGTTATGACGTTCAATATTATTATTTGATATTGTCTCTTTTCTTAGCTATTTGTTAAAAAACTACATTAAAACCTTTATAGAATGAATATAAATTACTAACGATGGCCGAATTAAGTCCTCTTTAAAAATTAAGCCGTTCCAAAGCGCTAATTCAAAAGGCGAAAATACACTTACTCGACATTACAAGGTCATATCGGCTACACTTCAAGTCGTGGCAGCGGACATTTGCCTGGCCCCAGGGAACATCGGGATAGGAAAAAATAAACTTCATTTTGCCTTCAAATCACAGCACTGTATATAATTATCAAGCACTCAAATCAAAATCACGGATAGAAATGAACATTGTGTTCACAATTTAGTCACGTCGACCTCGGGGCTTTATCACAATTTCCTTAAACGTGACGCAACACACGACACCGTTCCACCGAAACTACTTTGGTAAACACGCATATTTTCCGTTGCATTGCAGTACACACTGAGCTCCGAGTAGTCATGAAGTAGTAACTAGCGTGTACATAAGGCATTTAGGTAGTAGGACGTACATATCACCGGGGTGGAACGTCACCACACCAATCGGCTTTGTTGTTTTGTTTATAGATCGCCATGTGCTCTCCCTCTAAGAATTCAGGTGGATTACGATTTGTTGAGATTTAGACATGAGAGCGGTGTTGATTAACTCTTTGTTAAATGGTCGGGCATGTAACACATTATTAGGCTTTAATTTATCTATTACCTAGTACCCACTTAATTAATATACTTTATGTTTTTTAGTTGAACTTTAAATTTACTTAAAGTCACTTTACTACCATAAGTCGGTAGGTACCTGCCGACCGTTTAATTCAAATTATTGCAGCCACTGTACTTTTGTTAAAAGAATTGCCGTTCACTAAAATGCTGATATTGGTACTTAGGTACCTAATATTAAAATATGAATTTACGTGCTAAGTCTTAACACCTTAAGAGAGAAGAATAGTTTTTCGAATCTAACGAAATAACGGTAATTTTTCTATGAAACTCCATTTCGGGGAAAACTGTTTCTACTAACTAAATCTTAACAAATCACTTTGATTTTGATGTCGACCCCTTCAGCGTAATATACCTACTTATTCTAGGTTTATAGGTTCACTTTATTGAAAAAAAAAAGGAAAACTATAAACCTAGTTTTTCATTGTGTCAATAACATAAGTACTTAAAATATCATGGAGAATGGAAATATTTAGAAGTGGTAAAACGCTTTCTCTTTTTTTACGGACGATCATGTGGTATACTTCCCCCTTAAAGTTAGACCTTAAAATAATGTCCAAGCCAGTAAGTACTGGGCGGCTACCGGGAAAATCGAAATTCGTCAATTGCGGGCATTATTCTCTGTCACTCTAATTACGTCTTAGTGAGAGTAAAAGAGAAAGATCTCCGCAATTTGCGAATTGCGATTTTCGCGGTAGGCCCCCTGATATGTTTACTTGGTTGTACTTACCTGAGAAATTCTACACTATCGTGATCCCGACATTTATTTAGAATACAAATAGGTACTTACCTATTATTCTAAATCAGAGCTCATACTTAAATTTGGAGGAACTGGGAGCATCGAAGAGGACGGGTATTTGCGAATCTTTGAATACTTAACAGTGCATATGTATCACTTTAACTTCTATTCGAGGCAGATCCGCCAGTAATGGGAGACAGACAGATATATACATTAAAAGGGAGATATATGTGACCGCGACCGGCAAAATGTCCCACTTTGTCGCTTGCCATAAGGACGAGATTTGCTTGTATCTTTATACGAATAATCTGACAAGGTGTCCTTATGGCCAGCAACAAAGTGGGACGTTTTGCCGGCCGTGATCACTTATTATATTTTAGGTTGACTGTACCGAGTTCAACTAAATCCTATCGACCAACACGACAGACAGACACGGTAACAGTGACACCGATTCAATTCCGCCCTGCTAAGCTAAAAAGCGGTACCTATCTCAAATGTAAATTGAATGCAAACGTGTACCTTAAATTCATTATCCGAAAGTTCAATTTTCGAAATCATTAGTTTTTGAGATACCGCCATTTAGGAAAGAATTGTCACCCGTCACCACGATAGAGTTAAGAATTAGAACCTTGACACACCAATATTTCTTGCACCTAAATCCCAGTTAGCGAAGGCTCATGCGTGTTCGAGTGGTTGTTATTGTATTACTTTATCTAACTGTACACCCAGCCGCAAAATTCCATAGTCACTTTCTAAACGAATTCATTCATTGTGTATCTATGCAATTTTGCAGATCGCTGTACTTTACTTTCAGTTACAGAGAGTAGGTAAGAGCAACGTAGTTTGCCAATAGGAACAACATATTTCGAATTTGTAGTGTTAGATAACATTTTTAACAGGTTTTTAATCTCCCAATAGTCCCAATACATTTTGATAAATCTTACTTTAACGATCATTATTGTCATCAAATCAGCAACTTTTTGAAATGTCAATTCAATATAATTACACACAGTAATGTCCTCGAAATTTTATTACACAGTGCCAGTCGTCTTTTTTTAGCATTTATCTATTTGACGTTCTATGTAGTTTATTTCTACTAGTACCTGGGCGACCGAGCGTTGCTCGGTTATAACTATTTATTGTAATATGGTGGTGTATAGGTGATAATCTTAACTACATTTTTTTACTAAATTAAACTTGTCTAAAACAATAAAAATTAAAATATATATATAAACTTGAACATATATAATAAATAAAAACAAAAGTTAGTCACCGGGCGAGATTCGAACCCGTAACACTCGTTTCTAGCCGCCCGCGTCTTAACCCGCTGGGCCAGACGGACAGTGGCCGGCATTACGAAATTAGCGACCATATTCTGCGTCAAAAGACAGACTTCATATAATACATATTAATATTACAAATATAAAAACTACGTGTTTCATAAGCAATCTCATGTAGTGCCAATCTTCTAACTCCACGCGCGCTAACTCTTCCTACCGTCAAATGGGCGTATGGTGCAAAATGTATTCACTGTTGATTACTTTTCTGTTATACATACAATATACAATAGGTACCTAGTTCTTGAAGTCCCTCAACTTTTCCCGAAGTTGGGCTCTACACTATACCTATGGTTATTGGCTCTTTTGTGTTCCACCGCATGAAATTGAGGATATTAGACCTCCGTCATATGTGACGGTTTTTAGTAAAACGTCCCACTTAGTCGATCCTAGTTACGGAGTTACAGGCAGTTTAGTGAAATATGGCAAAACTTACCGAAAATCAACTTTCGATGAAAACTGATAGAACATACTGTAATAAACCTATGATTTTGATGACGACGCATAAATCTCCATTTTAAGCACCTTTTTAGGGCCTCAAAGTTTAGTGTCCAGCGACCCACTTTGTCGCATAGGTACTTAGGTACAGAAAAAATCGTCGATATCATATTTATACCTGTTATTAGAGAACAATTTCTACTTTGCCGATATGGTGTTATGAGTAATTTGTAATATATGGTCATCCAAAATGAAAGGGACCTTCTGGCCGCAGACTCACACGCAATTTCATTCGATTTCTGCATTAAAGATAAGGCATTAACTTGGTAAGCACCTGCCGAAGCTGCAGAAGGTTCCTTTCGTTTTGGATTACCACATATAACACAGTCTCTTAGAGCTATAGTTATTTATTGAAAATTCTGTAAACTTGCAATAGTGAAAAGCGACAATTGAGAAGACGTTGATTACAATTTGGGGCCGCAAAAAACACATTTTGTTGTTTGCAGTTATGGAGGGGTTGGTATAAAATTATTTGCCATACGAGGGTGGCACTGAAAGTTTTTAGAGGCTTAGCGGCGGCGGTGCCTTTGATGTCGCCGACGAGGCGGCACGGCGACTTATATAAACGTTGCGATGATTTCGATCCGTTTGCTACATCTCATAGGTTCAATACGTACACGATTTTTGGTTTGTAATTATACTGTTTTTGGTTCAGCAAATTACACCTATGTTTATAAATTATGATTTTATACTTGTAGTAATTTTTTAGCGTATGATCCACCAGACCGCCAAAGTGGGTCACTAAACTTGAGTCGAAAAGAAATTTCGTTCAATTACGTTAAATAAGTTTAAACAAACGACGTTAGTATCAAAGACTCTTAGATTAACAATAACGAACCATTATCTCATACATAAAACTGAAAAATATACCAAACACAAACACTTTCAATGAAGAAGCACTAAAGTTTAGTAAACCGACCAAGTGGGACGCTCCCTATATAAAATCACTAAACTTTATACACACAAAAAGTACTTATAATTTGATATTTTACATACTTTCTATGCTTGATAAGTATGTTTTTTAAGTAATCTCATGTTATATATTAAGAGACACATGTATTTTAATTTTTATGCATGGCACTCTTCAAATCATTTGTTATTAACTTTTTGACATAATAACTAAATAAAAGGATCCACAGAATTATTTCTGTCTTTTTTAGCATGGGAAACCATTTATAAATACAACTTTAATGATAAATCTACGTGCCGTATAATAGAATATAGAAATAAACCCATAATAATATTATTCAGGATTTACATATTTTCGTCCTGTTTTTATGTTCAAGCCTCCATAACATTCAAAATACTAAGGTATGCCCATTCATTTAATACCAACCACTCCATAACTTCAAAGTAGAAGTATGTTTTCTGCCATCCCAAACTTTAACCAACGTTTTCTCAATTGTCGCTTTTTCACTTCTGCAACTTTGCAGAATTTTTTAAAAATAACTATAGCACCTAGAGACATGAATCTTTCACCAAAAGATAGCGTATGATCTGTAGTATTAGAAACTACTCTTAACTCCATATCGACGAAGTGGGACGTTTTCCCAAAAACCGTCACATATAAAAAAGGCATTCGAAATTTATGAAAATGTATTTACTCTGTCACGTATTCATCACCTTTTCGCTGGTTATGATGCTACTTTTTATTTTTTAATCACAATTTTTCATATGCACAATCTTGTCTCATTATATTAATTTTCCGCCGAGACACATTGCCGTCCAGATAGCGAACATTCTTAAAAATGTCATTACAATCCCAGCCATAATTGTCATATATAATATCCGAAATATTCGATGTATTGGGTTCACATTTTTTATTTGATCTATAAGTATGAATTCCAATGTAATACATTTCTTTAATTTCCGTTTAAGTTCATTAATTTTCCGATGAGACTCATTGCGATCCAGATCCAGATAGCAATCATCAGTTTCCTTGAATACCTTTTTCATTACCATCCCAGGGAGTTTTGGGTGTTTGCTCATAAATTACTCTATGCAACACACACATTTAAATAAATAAATAAATAAAATAAAAATAAAAATCATTTATTTCAGACCTTGGTCCATACAGTGTTAGTACGACTTACTCTAAAAAATTATATTAAATTATTATTGAAATAAATTAAACTTACGATATTTAAGGGTTTAAAACTGGAGCCAGGCACATACACCAGTAATAACTACATACACTCATGCGAATTGTGTGTATGTAGCTACCACTGAGTGTACCCTGGTCCAGTGCACAAGAAGCTGACTGTCAAGCCTGTCAGCTATAATTGCCAGGAGACTGTTGCGGCTGCCCCGCAGGCGCCGCAGCGCGGCCGCGCAGCGCGCGCGCATGATGGCCTGGAACCCGTCCACGCGCGCATCCGCGAACATCCCGGACGCGCTGCACCAGCGAGGCAACCGCAACAGTGCCCAGAAGGCATTGTTGTATTGGATACGTAGGTCGCTTAGCGACCTTTGCATATAGCTGGTCCATAGTGCACATGTATAGAAGGTAGTGCAAAAAGCTCGAAACAATGTTATTTTTACTGGCGCGGTGCAACGCCTAAATCTATGTGCCAGCATATTTGCTCTAGTCGCCAGCGCCCTACGCTCCCTTTTTATATCCTCGTCATCCTTCATATTATCACACACTACATGTCCTAGGTACTTAAATACAGATACCTGTTTTAAAGGGACGCCATTGAGCAATACTGGGGGAAAATCATCCTTACATTTATTACTATGCTTAAAAATCATATATTCACTTTTAGTACAGTTATATTTAAGGCCATGACTAATAGCATATTGCTCACATACATTTAGCAATTTCCTAAGCCCTCCTACCGAGGGGCTCAACAGCACCATATCGTCTGCATAACTAATGTTATTGAAACTAGTGTCTTGTATGCGACAGCCAACATGCATGCTGCTGGGCCTCTCGATAAGTGCATTTATATATATGTTAAACAATTTAGGGGAACTTAACCCACCCTGTCTTACCCCACAGTCAAGGCTGTATTCATCAGACATTGTATCACCCCACCTAACAACATTAATTTGACTAGAGTACCAATATCTAAAAACATGTATTATATCTTTAGGTACATTTGCATCATAAAGCTTCTTCCATAGAATCTCATAATTTACTAAATCAAAGGCTTTGGATAAGTCAAGATAGCAAGCAAATACAGGGGTTTTTCTACTAGTATAGTATCTAACAGTTTCCTTCATGCAAATTATTGCACTCTCTGTGGGCAGGCCAGGCCTAAACCCAAACTGAGCACTGTGCAATTGCAGGTAGTTATCCAGCTCAGCATTAAGCAAACTGTCAAACACTTTGGACAGAACAGTAGCTAGTGAAATTGGCCTAGATATAATTATTCAAAGATGACACATCTCCAGTTTTATTCTTAATAATAGGTATAACCTTAATATAAAATTAAATATTTAAATATTTAAATACTTAATTTTAAATATTTAAAACCTTAATAGTTTCATTATTCAAAGAAATTTCAACAATATATAAATCTCAATATTTATTGACTCGCGAGAACGACCATTAACGCGCATTTATTCTGCTCCACTTTGACTCGAATCTTATCCAGCATTAATGTTGCAAAAAGCTATATAAATTGAGGGCCCAAATTAGCTGTAGGTATATCAGCTAGTTTGTGCTGCTTGGCATGTAGGTATATTCATGTTTAATATTTTTTCTGGGTGTTTATGCTTACTTAATTATAAAACGATTAGGTAGGTAGGCGAAGATTTCTCTATCCGTGATATCCATCACGCTCCTGTGTTCATGAAAAAAGAATAAATAATTGACCAAGTACAAGATGTAAGATGTGGTACGCAGCGGGAATCCGTAGCCCCTCGTCCTTCGACGAAGGCACGTTATATTATAAATGAAACCAAGAGCTCTCTTCTGTTCCATTTTGCGCCGACCCGACCGGCTTATTGCTGAAGTAAGTAGTAGTTTCTGAGCTGTGATAAAACGCAGTAACTTGTCAGGAATAACTAGTTAGGTACTCTTGTCTTTGATTTAAGGACTGTACACTTCATTTTACCTATTTACCATAGTCCATAGCCAAAGCCAAAGTACCTGTACCATAGAACTCGGCAGTCGCACGCCTATACAAACGACCAACCCGTATTTGGCACCGGTACCGTGTTTGCACCCTTAAATAATAGATTCTGGGATAAAATTATCTAACCCATGGTCCCCATGTGTTTTCCTTTGCTAAGGTTAAATAATTATCTTCGGAATCCCGTTTTAGGTATTCTTATAAATCTTGCTAAGTAATAAAACATGAAACAAAAGGACAAGTGCGGGTTCTGTAATCCCATCCTGTTATCAAACCACTTTGTTCTGTATTCTAATTCAAAGATAACGTGCCACAAACGAACTATTTGTCTCGCTTTACATTACAACCCGAGTTCCCACAAAATTATTATGGCTTCAAAAGGGTGCGGACTGGCAATACCCAGCCCCTAAAAGATGTTAAGTTTCGTTACGAGGGACGACACAAAAAAGTATCTACGAAGGGAACAAACGCGCCGAGGGTTCGCCGGTTTTTGGTGAGGTTTAATTTTTTTATGCCAACGGGACCGAAAATGCGAGTTAACAGCCGACAGTCTGTTGGAATCGATTATAAGAGAATTCATGTTTGAGAAGAATTCTAAATGAAATATAAGGGTTTTTAGTTTTAAGGGATAAGTATTTTTTGTAAATTTCTGTACTTATACTTGGGCAAACTTAAATAAAATATAATATCATCTTATAATCACAATAAGAGTACGTTACGCAGCGTACATACATCATTAACGTAACGATAAGGGGCTTTAGTCGCATAAGAGCCTGCTAAAATAGTTTTAGATAATGTTACAATGTGAATACCTTAATAATAAAATAAGATACGCTGATAGGTAGTTACAATAGCTACTTATACCTAGTATACCTAATACATACTAAGTTATAGACATTGATTATTTTATTAAAACTAAGAAAATTTCTGCTGAACACCTGTTCAACTCTTTTACAAGTTTTAAAGTTCAATAAAAAAAACTTTAATTGTATGCAAAATGGGTACTATGTATCAAAATAGTGTAGTTACCAAACGGTTCCAAAAGCCCCTTATTAGTATGTCAAGCAACGCAACGAACACACTATCGCAGTGGGAATTAACATTGTTTCTTTTTGCGCCAAGGTCGGCGAGTTGCGATACTTAATCACAATGTGCCGACTGAGCAGTAGTCAACGCTTAACGACCGTCGCCTCGGGCGAACCAGTGTAAGTGTGATTTCAGGCCAAAGCATTGTTACGAATCGTGAGGTCTAGGTATACCTGGGGCGAGTTCACAATCGAGACAATGTTAGTGCGAGTAGGCGGCTACGGGCAGTAAGTACGGGTTGGTATTGGTACACTTGGTACGGGCTGCGCGGCCGGACGATAAGGAGAAGCGTGTTAATTTTACATCAGACTGCTAGCGCCATCTGTTGCCGATCTTTGGTATGAACATGCTTTCGGGAGTTTCGAGGCGGCCTCCATCGGTTATAAATTGTACTAAGTGATTTCGAGGGAATTTCTTATTCTTCAAATGATTTTGAATGAAAATTCACATAAGTAGTCTTTTAATAAGCAAAACCCCATCCTTAATTGACCGAAGGGTTAGCGAAGTTCTCCGTTTTGACTCGGGAAAACTGCTTTTGTATGTCCGGATTTTCTCCTCTACAGATCGCAAATTTTGTGAGCAAGTTCGGTAGTTAGATATATTATTTCTGTCGTTTTGTTTTTTAGAAAATGTTCGAAATGGTTAAAATAGTATAGATAGATTTTTATTGGTATTAAGCATACACTGTCATTTGGTGTTTCACATCTTCCTTCATAAATCATTTTTTTTAAATATAAAAATAGTTTTAGAATGTACAATTTGAGCTCTTCTAAATGATACCCCACTTGACCTCTAATCACTAGACTTTGAAATTTTGCCCCCCCTTCATATTGGGCATTTTCCATAGTTAATAAAAAAAAATACTTTCAATGTGTCCGGGTGAGCGTTGTTCATAACTATTCCAAAATAATTTTGTCCTTATTGTCCTTCGCGATCGCCTTTTCATTCAAAATTAGGTATCAGTGGTATCACACGTTTAGAATGCAAGTAATAATATATGTTATTTATATTGTAGGCTGTTCGTAAACGAAATGCGAATCAAAATATTGCTGATGCTAAATGCCCGGAAATCGTCGCCCTGTGTTGAAAATGTTGAAATGTACGTAACTTGACAGGTGTCTGGAATAATACAGGGTGACTTGAAAGGTGTGATAAAGTAGTAGGCATCTAGGTAGGTATATTGTGTTTTTTTTTTAAACTTCAATTAGATTTTTTGTTGTTAAAGTTAGGAGTTTGTCTCTTTTGGTTTTATTTGGATAGTTATGTAAATGTGAAATCATACTTCAATTCATGTAGAGACAGATCAAGCTAACTCGGCAGCGATAGTATAGACTATGCAAGTGTTATTTTATGTCATAATTTCATATTATGTGACGTTTAAAAGAACACTTGCACAATCTGTACTATATCATTTAAATCGCTCCCGAGTTGGCTTGGTCCGACTTCAGCTATTCTCGCGCCGTCGCGCCGGATGTGACATGACAACTTACTACTTTAAAGCACTATCAAATTAATTAGGTAGTTAAGATTCTCTAGCCCATATTTAGAAAAGAAAATGTGAAAATGTTTCTGAAAACAATAGTAACAATACAAATATAATTTAGTAGGTATTTTTAATAAATTCCCTACAAAACTATTCTTTTGTTCTCGATAAATATTGAATTAAATGCGACCTGTAAAGTAAAAAAACAGGTTCTACTTTATATTAAACTTGTAAGGTTTTACGAATAAGCTTGTCTGATTCGCGTGTCGCGATAGACCTAATTTTCAATAGTATCATTGGAAGCAAAGCAAACACTCAACTGACTCAGCGCAATGAAAAGGTTTCACGATGCTTTCTTGAATGAAATGACGTCACTACGCTACGTACGGTTACAGCTATTGTATTATGTAGGATTATAGTATAGATGATTGGGTTCTTTCTAGCGTCAGATATTCTGCTGTTGAAAATGAAATCACGAATTAGTCACAAGTCGGTAGCGATGTGAGCCGGACGCCACGCTCTTTGCTTGCCTTCGCGCTCTTTCGCGCCGCGGCTGGGTTCCCCGCGGATTTAGGCCAAGTGTTTCTCTTTCCTTCCTGGTCACAAACGTAACTCTATCCCTTTCTCCTAGTGCTACTTTCATTGATGTAATCAGTTCAATGTTTACACTTAGATATCAGGTGATGAAAATTCATTGTGTTTTGAATGCTGATAAAGGATTTCTCAGCTGGTTGCCGAGCTTTATGTAGGTATATCTTCTAGTATCGATTAGGAAATTACAGGGTTTTGTGGTGAATGAGTATATTTTCATTGCGTTGTTATCATTAGCCACATGCTGAGTTATGTTTCAAGTAGGCACGATGGCTGTCGTATCAATAAACAGAAAATACGTCCGTTGTTATTGGTTCCGTAAATGTTGTGTAACATTTTTTTTTATGTATTGTTATTGAATCTTATTTATCTACCTGTTTACTTCAATTCGTAATAAGTTTAGTTCAATATCTTCTGATAGATTTATACCTATCTTGTATAAAGTATGTCAACTACCTAAATAAAACAATCCCCAGTTACACATCAGTTGCATAACGTATTTAAATACCTATCTACCTATTGGGCTATTGGCTACGTCAAGTTGATAGCGAGTCAACAAACGTTATTAACTGCTGAAATTAGTTGGTGGATTCAGAAAAACCTCGTTTAACTACTTAAAGTACCATCAAGAACAATATTTGGGTATTAAGGTAATTTATTAAACTAGTGCAGTTAGAGAACAATGTACTGCTTAGTGAGTTTACATTTATTACTCTTCATTACAGTTACACTTAAGAGGATAGACCATTATAGACACGTAGGTACATATTAGAAAGTTCAAACAAGTAGTTATTAGGCGTATTTTAGCAATCAGACAATGGCGAAGGTCGACATACCTTTATCATAATAGGTATGTGTTGTAATGACACTCATGACATTGATCTTTATTATCTTCATGCCAATCATGCCATTGACCACGTCTAAGGCCTGACAAGTCGTCAGCTACTTCCCCTCTTATATACTAAGCAACCTCAATACTTGCCACAATCGAACTTAGGTTTGGTATGAAAATGCAAGTGGTGTGTGACGAACAAATTATTTTAGACATACCTATTTACCTAACTCTTAAACCCCATTTTAAAAATACCTTCTTAATATGGAAAATATCTTTTCGCGAAAAAGCAGAAATTTTTAAAACGCCAAAATTTAGCACCCTGCCCGATGTTGCCAATAAGTAAATAAAAAATATTTCTTACAGGATTACAAAATTGTCATAATGGACGAGGGACCAATTACCATTATGGGGGTGTTTCTTAAAAATGTTATTTTTATCTTACATACCTTTATTTTTTATTTTGTTGTAACGTAGCTTTAAGGATTACTTATAGAGTAGGTGTAGGTACACTGTTATTTTGTTACCTATCTGAATTATATGTTTTGTAAGACTCATCTGTACTAACTGTAAGATTAATCTAAAGGCATACCTAAAAATTTATCTAAAGCAATATACCTACCTATAATCTCGGGTTAAATATCGCTTTTGACTTTGTATTAGATCTTTTTTCTACGCAAGTAACTGGAATTCCGAGTAAACAACATTCGGAGCGTCTTTGCATTTCAACATTTTCAACCTAAAATGGCACAGCTCCAAGTCTGTTACTGGATGGCCTTTGTGCCTACACTGCTCTGAAATACACACTTATTTCTTAGTGCCAAAGTCAATAGCGAGCACGAGAAAAATCTGCTAATTTCCGAGCACGTTATACGTGTATTTCTCATAGGATTTAAAATGTCTCAGAGTAGAATAGAAACAGATTTGGAGAGGTGTTGATAGAAAAATAGGGCAATGAGTTCTATGAGAGAATAAAGAAATAAAAATGTACAATGCCAAGTTGAAGGTTAGGTTAGATTAATTAGATTGTCCTTAATAAGTGATGTATGCCCATATCGAATTAATCTAAAGCCTGACCAGTAATATATGATCACGCGCCATATTGCGGAATTTGATTGGAACTACATTTTTCATACTAAACTGAACTGTCACCCTATACATGAGAATAACAGCGCCCTCTTGGCAATGATCATACCGGTCGGGCTTTATTATTTTCCAATAAGTAAGTAAATAGCATGCGGGCGATGCTAGCGCCCTGTACAGTGTTACATTACCAATATTGATAAAATAATGATTCACATTAAAATAAAATAAAAACCGGTTAATAAATGTGTATCAGATAAATAGTCACCTGTATCTTCGAGCATTAGGTATTTGTATTTTAATGGACCTGGCGATCGGCTTTTAAATATGAAGAATATTCAGAACAAACTTGCGTTTTAAAGTTGCGTTTTGTAAAGAATTCCATAGTGGGTCCATATGCCATATCATCACAATCTATGTTTCGAACCAATTCAATAAAAATACGTGACAATGTCAACTGTCTAGGAAAGGAACCCAACATTACTACTTAGTCATGAATTTATTTATTTAAACTTTATTGCACAAGCAAAGAAAAATGTCCAAATGGCGGACTTAATGCCAAAAGGCAATGAATCGCGTGAAATGAATCGTGAAATAGATCTTGCCACACACAGACGTGATGGACACCAGCTGAGGTTAAGTGCTTAACTTAACTATTAGTTGACTTAACTATCGCTTGCCATAAGGACGAGATTTGCTTGTATCTTTATACGAATAACCTGTCAAGGCGTCCTTATGGCGAGCGACATAGTGAGACGGTTTGCCGGATATATCAACTAGTTTCATTTAGTTCGAAAAGACAGTTACCTTTTACTAGAAAATCACTGCGCTAATTTTTTATCAACCGCCTGAGATAAGTGGTAGACTTATAGTAAAGTAGTTGCCGTAGTTGGTGACCGTTTACGGGTCGAGTACTGAGGGCTTACCGCGAACCACGTTCGACGTGTTGCCTCTCTGTTACACTTACGTGCGATGCGAATTTACAAGTGCGACAGAGAGGCAACACGTCGAACGTGGTTCGCGGTAGGTCCTCTGAACTACGGACGGAGCGACAAAGAAGAGTCAGTACAAGACATATATATCGTCGGGGATAGAGCAATACCGCGTAACTGACTAAGTCGAAAGAGTTCGAAATTCAAACAACGTACAAGAAAGTTGGACCCTCTGCATATTTTGTTAGTTGTTACGCGGTATTGCAATATCCCGACGATATCAGGTTATGAATCGGGCTTTAAGTAACTTACTTTAGGTTTCTAAGTACTCAACATTGTAATGTAACAAATTGCATGCGGTTTTAGATAATGGCCGGCTAAGCAGCTGAATCAAAGCAAGCTTAGCTGCCAGCGATTTGGACAGCCCAGCCTAAACGTCATAATTTAATAGGAATGTGACGTTTGAAATAACACTAGTAGTTTCTGGGCTATCAAGATCGCTGCCAGTGCCAACTTATCTTGGTCTGAATCTAAAAGCAACGAATTCAATAGCATTATGCGCGTTTTTTCGAACAATGCACACAATTGATATTTTCATCGATAAAGCAGCGATTGCTTTTAGTTTCAGCAATCAAAAGTAGAAGGGTTTTTTGCCTACGGTTAAAAATAAAAGAAATATACGCTCGTGGACGGAATAGTCCCTATGATGGAATTGGCCACATTGACTCGCAAATTGCACACGATTATTGGTGACTACGTTTGTAGAGGCCATAAAAATACAATTTAGTAATAAATATTGCCATTTCTAACTATGACATTCTAACTATAACTGTAACTATAACTTTCTCATATAAACCTACGTAGACAGATAGGAAGTTCCTACTAGGAACGTAGAGAAACAATATTGGGTAAAGTGCCCTAAAGCCCTAATATCAGCTTCCTACTACTTTAATCGCTAATAGTGTCGTTATCTGTCGTACCAAGTACTTAAAGTGGTGTTTTTGTAATGTAATATGTAATTAGCAATCCTATAATTCAACTAAAATCACCATAAATAGAGCCGTTTATTTTTTATAATTTATTTTCTGAAGAGAGGATGAAATGCTCTATTATCAACCACTTTTTAAATCCAGCCACCGCGTCGCATGCCCTAATACCAGCCGCAGTGGTTCTGAAGTAAGCAGCAACGGACAAGAAACAGGGAAACAGATTGGTTGTTATCATGTAGAATAAAACAGCATTTTCCCGTAATCATTTTTAGGGTTCCGTAGCTAAATGGCAAAAGACGGAACTCTTATAGAATTAGAATTAGAAATGTTTATTTGCCAGAATACGTTACAATAAGGTCTTAAATCAGTTTTAGCATCAGTATTCAGTCGACATAAAGCCAACATGCAAAATGTTTATAATTTACATTTACTAGTAGAGTACATCAGGTACATGCATAAAATTTTAATAATCCTAATAAAAACAATGACATAATGCAAATAAAAATAAATGAGATTAAAATAGAAATACTAAGCTAAACTAAAATAGATTCGTAGGTATGTCAAAGTTATGTCATAATATGATAATGAAAAATTAAAAATTACAATTTGAAATTTAAATAGTCCTTAACAGTATTTTAAGCAATTGTCTTGTAGCCATTTAGTCAGTTTTATCCTAAATTCATTTCCACGCAACATTCTCAATTCATGAGGGAGCTTATTATACAAAACAATACACATGTTATACGCATTTTTCCTATAGATATCGCTTTTACATGCTGGCTGGTATATCATATTTTTATACTGGGCTCGTAGCTCTCTTGCAAACATGTCTTCTCGCTTTTTAAAATATCCTGGGTGGCTTTTAGTAAATAGGCACGCCTTTAAAATGTACATACAGGCTAAGGGGAGAATTAGATTCGTCATGTCTGTCCGTTTATGTCACAACCACTTTTTTCCGAAACTATAAGAGTTATACTGTTCAAAGTTGGTAAGTGGATGTATTCTATGAACCGCATTAAGATTTTTACACAAAAATAAAAAAAAAACAATAAATTTTGGGGGTTCCCCATACTTAGAACTGAAACTCATAAATTCTTTTTTTATCAAACCCATACATGTTGGGTATCTATGGATAGGTCTTCAAAAATGATATTGAGGTTTCTAATATCATTTTTTTCTAAACTGAATAGTTTGCGCGAGAGACACTTCCAAAGTGGTAAAATGTGTGTCCCCCCCCCCCCCCCGTAACTTCTAAAATAAGAGAATGATAAACCTGAAAAAATAAATGATGTACATTACCATGCAAACTTCCACCGAAAATTGGTTTGAACGAGATCTAGTAAGTAGTTTTTTTTAATACGTCATAAAATTTAAAAAACAAATTTTTTTCATCAATCCCATACGTGTGGGGTATCTATGGGTACGTCTTCGAAAATGATATTTAGGTTTGTGATATAATTTTTTTGTAAACTGAATAGTTTGCGCGAGTGACACTTCCAAAGTGGAAAAATGTGTCCCTGTAACTTCTAAAATAACAGAATGAAAAATCTAAAAAAAATATATGTACTGTAATAAATATAGTACTATGCAACCTTCCACCGAAAATTGGTTTGGACGAGATCTAGTAAGTAGTTTTTTTAATACGTTATAAAATTAAAAAAAAAATTCATCAAACCCATACGTGTGGGGTATCTATGGATAGGTCTTCAAAAATGATATTTAGGTTTCTAATATTTTTTTCTAAACTGAATAGTTTGCCCGAGAGACACTTCCAAAGTGGTAAAATGTGTCCCCCCCCCCCCCCCTGTAACTTCTAAAATAACAGAATGAAAAATCTTAAAAAAATATATGACATACATTACCATGCAAACTTCCACCGAAAATTGGTTTGAACGAAATCTAGTAATTAGTTTTTTTAATACGTCATAAATGGTACGGAACCCTTCATGGGCGAGACCGAATCGCACTTGGCCGCTTTTAGTTAAGAATATGTCGGTAATAATGGTAACATATAAGATGTATAATTAGTGAAAGAAAGAAAAAGAAACCTATGCACGACCACTTTTTATCGAGGACAGTCTTTATGTAACAAGATCGTCAAAACTACAAAAGTACCTACCTTCATAAAAAAAAAAAACCCAATGCAATGACCATTAGCAAAATATTGTCCCATTTAGTATAAATAATTTTAATTTATTCATTGTCAGAATATTTTCTTAAGCTACATAATTTAATGTAAAAAAAACGAACTATAGAAAGTCAAAACTAACAAGTGAAAAAAAACACGATGTCCTCAAATGTATCATTACGGCCCACTGTGCATGATGTAGGTAAGCGTGTTCATTTTCTGGTAAAAAATTCCGTCTATTTTTGGACGTATTAAAAGTTATTCATCGATTAATGCAGGTGGCTGGTATTAGGGGGGTGGCTGGAATGACGGCACTTTACCTTGTTCTAATCAGATAACATAACACACAAAACAAAGTCAGTATACGATGTTATGAACCGAGGGAACGAAGGTCTTACATTCAACTTGGGACACATCTTTGCTGCTGCTCCATAATGCATGTCGACAAACTTTTAAGTAAAAGATCCGGCCGCATTTAAACTTGTAAAAGTCCTCAATTGCAATGACGACAGAATCACCAATATGAATTTGGTCGATTTAAAAGCTCATTTTCATGTAAGCCACCACTACTTAATCCTTTCAACGCCACGCTACATAGTACACACCTTTATACCATAATAAACCTGATCGGATGCATAAGGTACATAAATATTACTCCTGTGCGTCTGTGGACATCTCCAGCGAACAAAGGGTTAAAATACCTTTAAAAATATCGCGAGCCGCGGTTTGTGGAACCACTGGCGTAGTGCATGCACTCTCGTTCGTTGATTATGCTCAATTTAACCCCTGCACGGTCCACAGTCCAAGCAACCAGTTAGTAAAGGACTTCCTCATTAGTAGCACAATGAGTAAGCGTGTATAGTTGGGTAAATGGAGAATTAAGGTAATTCAGCTCTGTTACAATTCACAATGCGTACTGAAATGTTTACTATGTATGAAATGTTTGTTTATATAGACATTAAATAATAGTTATTTACAGTACATATGGTGCTACTTTATAGCACTAGTGCGAAAATTTGCATATTACGTTACTGTGTCGAACATTTAAAGGGCCATATGTTTTAAGTCGACACGAGTTGCGAATTACCTATTCACATGTGTATCGTATAACGTTTTACAGTAGTTACAGTACATATGGCCCTTTAAATGTTCGACACAGTAACGTAATATGCTAATTTTCGCACTAGTGCGGTAAAGTAGCAACATATGTACTGTAAATTATATTGTAGGCATTGATTTATAATTATTGTAGGTATATATTATTTTACGCTCTCCATAACGTGTGTGCCGTTTTTAGGGTTCCGTACGCAAATGGCAAAAAACGGAACCCTCATAGATTCGTCATGTCCGTCTGTCTGTCCGTTTATGTCACAGCCACTTTTTTCCGAAACTATAAGAACTATACTGTTCAAACTTGGTAAGTAGATGTATTCTATGAACCGTATTAAGATTTTTACTCAAAAAAAAAAAAAAAAAACAATAAATTTGGGGGGTTCCTCATACTTGGAACTGAAACTCTAAAATTTTTTTTCATCAAACCCATACTTGTGGGGTATCTATAGGTATTCTTCAAAAATGATATTGAGGTTTCTAATATCGTTTTTTTTTAAACTGAATTGTTTGCGCGAGAGACACTTCCAAAGTGATAAAATGTGTCCCCCCCTGTAACTTCTAAAATAACAGAATGATAAAACTAAAAAATATATATGATATATGTATATCATATATTTTTACTGTGCAAACTTCCACCGAAAATTGGTTTGAACGAGATCTAGTAAGTAGTTTTTTTTAATACGTCATAAATAATGAACCCTTCATGGGTGAGTCCGACTCGCACTTGGCCGCTTTTTTTTGTCTTTGTTCAGAAGGCATGTAAGTACATATAATATCTAATATCTATTATTTGTTGTTTGCAAATTAGGTTAGATTTTTTAGAAGCCTTAAAATTACATTGTATTACTCCTTTTCAGCTTGGGCATAAATGGTTTCTTATGTCTGTCCGACTGTTTTCCTCTGTAGGTTGCATTTCTTCACTGATTCTCGTAAAATTTTGTGATCAGGTTCGATTATTATCTGTATTTTTTGTCATGCATTCGGTTTTTTACAAGTTACGAGCTCTACAGCTCACAAAGCCAGCTCACCATAACACCTCGGACATTGCTCGATTTCGAACGCACTCAATTACTACTCACCGATGTCACTCACACAATATAATGTGTATAATATTATGTATAAAAGCGTGACACATAAAATTAGCGTGTTACAAGTTTAGCGCACTTCGCTATCAGTAGCGGCGTCGCTATCGCAACGAGTGGTGATCTCAATCTCTGGTCGACCAAGGTATATTTATATTCATTTTTTTAAATATACAAAACGTCGGCTTGTACCTATTGCTTGTATGTATGTAAACGTTGACGAAATGGGCTCTATGATTAAGGATATTGAGCAAAAAGTGGAATATTTTCCTTAATTTTGATAAAGTCAATTAATTGCTTAAGTGTTCAGAGTGTTAACCGTCGAACGTCGAATGGCCATCTCGCTGGTCCAGGGCTGGGCCATCGTGTAGAGGAGCCATAATAATGTTCAGGTTAGGGCCGTTACAGACGCACTGCAACCGACTGCAATTTGTATTGGAACTGCACGCTGACTGCACGCCAACTGCAACGTTGGCGTGCAGTTCCCATACAAGCTGCAGTCGGGTTGTAGTCCTCCTATACCGGCCCTTATAGGTAGGCACGTATATGATACTTTAAGAGGGAAGTATACCACGTGATCGATTCTAAATATTTTCCATTCTCCATGATTTTTTAGTATGTTATTGACACAATGAAAAAAAAAGTGGCTGTGACATAATCGGACAGACAGACGGACATGACGAATCTATAAGGGTTCCGTTTTTTGCCATTTGGCTACGGAACCCTAACTAGGTTTATAGTTTTCCTTTCTTTTTTTGCAATTTAACAAAAAATAAAATCAAGAAAAGTGAAACCTATAAACCTAGAATATATAATGCTGAAGCGATCGACATCAAAATCAAAGTGATTTCATGATTTGTTAAGATTTAGTCAGTAGAAAGAAACCGTTTTCCCGAAATGGAGTTTTATAGAAAACTACCCTCTTACTCTTAACATCCGATTTAGTTCGTAGTTTTTTTTCTAATATTAAATTTGTTGTCTAAGGTCTAAGGGTGGTGTTCCAACTGACCAATTTCTTTGTTCAATGTGCATTGCGTCTCACTCTCTCATTAAGCAAAATGTGAGACGTAAATACTTATTGGACCGATGGAATAGGAATACTTAGCTTGCTAGCTTGTTTAAAACAAGCTTATACAGGATGTTTTATAATTTTAATGTAAGTATGTAATTTAATTTATTTATTTTATAATGTAGTACCTGGGCGACCGAGCTTTGCTCGGTTATAACTTATAACTATTTATTGTAATATGGTGGTGTATAGGTGATAATCCTAACTACATTTTTTACTAAACTAAACTTGTATAAAACAATAAAAATTTAAAAATTATATATAAACTTGAACATATAAAAAAAAGTTTAGTCACCGGGCAAGATTCGAACCCGTAACACTCATTTAGCAGTCCGCGTCTTAACTTATCCCGCTGGACCAGACGGACAGTGGCCGGCAACACGAAATTAGCGACCATATTCTGCGTTTAAAGAAAAACGCATGAAAACTCGAAAACACGCGTTTTCCCAAACATAAGACTAATCTAGATTGATTGTATACCCCCAAAAACCCACATATACCAAATTTCAGCGAAATCGTTAGAGCCGTTTCCGAGATCACAGAAATATATATATAGGTATATACAAGAATTGCTCGTTTAAAGGTATAAGATATGTACTCGACAAATATAAAATTTAAGTGCTGTGTATACTAAAATATATGGGCCGACAGACCTGAAACAAACACTATCAATTTCAAAACTTAACCTCCAGAGATCCACGAGGTAATTGGAACTGAATAAATTTTACTATGAAAAATCCTTGGGCCAGGAGTGCCAGGAAATGTCCTGGCACTTCTGGTACTAGGTTAGGGAACCGTCTGCGTCGGCCGTAATGCGTTTGGAGATGCGTAACTATTATTATTGGGAGCCCATTATGACCCCCTGCTGGGGAAAAACCTCCCCCTCCCTCTTTAGGGTTCTGTAGTCAACTAACGCCATATTCGTCTATCTGACCGTCCGTCCGAGGTTTTGCTCCCTAGAAAACTGCAATTTGGCATGCCGAAAAAGTAGTAAAATAATACTTTTATTATTTTGTGACCGGATCTGTGTAATCTTTAACAAATAAGGCACTAAGTTTATCAATATAATGTAATATGAAATATTTATTACACGCAAGTGTTTGTTTTGATATCACGTTTTTTTTTATTTTTTTTTTATTTTACTCCTTCGATTAATACTACAGTCAAGCTACATATGTTAAAAGGAGTGACATAATATTAACATAGAGAAGACCTTTCCAACGATACCCCACACTGTAGGGTTGAAGCAAAAAAAAAAATTCACCCCCACTTTACGTGTAGGGGAGGTACCCTCAAAAAAATTAAATTTTTAGATTTTATTGTACGACTTTGTCGGCTTTATTGTTTTATTTATCCATGCCGAATTTCAGCTTTCTAGCACTAACGACCACGGAGCAAAGCCTCGGACAGACAGACAGACAGACAGACAGACGGACATGGTGAAACTATAAGGGTTCCTAGTTGACTACGGAACCCTAAAAACAGATACCTACATAGTGCTAAAGTAATATGGTATAGTGATTTAATTAGTGTCAATTGAGGAAACGTCTTATTGTAAAAGCCAACAATAACATTGTCAGTTTTAGCGTTCCGTAAATTACAGCTAGAAGGCCACTGAAACAACGGAGACTTGGAATGGTAGCTGTCATATAATGTATGTAGTTGCCGAGGTCGTTTAGTTTACATAACATGCGGATATCGACCGCCGGTTATTCTTCAATCGAAAGCGAATAGCCGATAAGTACTAACGTACCTAGTTCAGTGGTCTGGGTACGGAGCTCGGAGGCTACCTATGTAGGCTCTCTCCCGTCTCCCATCCTTCTTAGCCAAGTAAGTAGTTTCTTTCACTTTCTTTTCTACAATCTAGATCAATTTAGTTCTAGTAATTATTAAGTGCATTGGCATCTCATTGTCTGTATGGTCGTTATGTGATGTGAGGTAGAATGACTGCTATAGTTAATTATTGGCCACTCTTAACAATAATACTGGCTATTGGCAGTGGCGGATTTACCCTAAGGCCAAGTAGGCCTGGGCCTAGAGCGGCGAGATAATTAGGGGCGGCACTCGGCAGTCTACCTGTATGATGGGTGCGCTGAGAAAGGGGCGGCTAGTACTTATTACAGGGCCTGGGGCCTAGGGCGGCAGACACTGCAAATCCGCCATCTGGCTATTGGCTTGTTTCTTTAGAATTTGTTAGGACCTTTGACACTGAACCACGAATCAAGCTAAATATTATAATAATACTGGCGAAGAGTATAGCGAAGAGTCTCGACCAACACCTTGAGAGACTCTCGCTAGGTGGTTGGATCAAGGGTCAGATGCAGAAGGCGGTGATCTTGGACACGACGCGTATAGTACGTCGGTTCCTCTCTCTGCAGCTCTGACCACCGGCAGCTTGGGCCTTGCCCCGCTGCTGGCGGCACCCTAGGTTAGGTTTTTTATAATGTGTTTATATGTATTTTGTATTGTTTTGTAAGTGTTTTTATATTTTACTTTTATATTCATATTATAAAAAAACCTAATCTAAGATATGCAATGAATAAAGAGAATAATAATATGTAGAAAAACATTTAATTTTTATCATCGCAGTATTAGTTTGAAGAGAAGACCAGTTTGTTTTGTTCATCATCATCGTTGTTACATTACCTATATTAAAAAATATATAAACCTTACAAGTTAATACAGAATACAGAATTTTATTAGTAAAATAAAGGTACATCTTCCAAGTCAAAATAAAATACAATTTTACAACTAATAATTATAGATTCAATAAAACAAATCAGTAATAGAAAAAAATAATAATATTTCGTTTCACGGTGTTGGGTCAATGATCTTTGGTTAAGGTTATACACATGAAGTCATCAATTGAGTAGCATGCGTGTTGAATAAGTAATAATTTAAGATAAAAAAAAAGAGTCAGTTTTCGAGTCCTTTAATGTAGATGGAAGGAAATTATATAATTTTATGTTTTATTTATGAGTTTTATGAAGTAAGTATATATGTGGTTGCAATAGTGCGTAATCTTAGTTCAGTATTATGTCACTACCTGTGAGTTCCTATAATTGGCTTCCTGTATCTACTATATTTTTCTATGTTAATGTCACAGCTGTTGGATCTCCAAAAAAATAAATAAATAAATAAATAAAGTATATATGAAATGTAAGCGATCGGTAGTCGTTTATTTCAACAAAATACAGTAAATTGATCTCTTGGCAGAAACACGTATAACATGTCAAAGTACCTATCTTAAATGTATAACACAAACTCGTATAGACATATAATCGTCATATATTAATTAAATACTTATAAATTAGCTATTGTCAATTTGGAATATATCATAGCGTTGAATTAGTTATCTAATTATTAAAAAACATTTAACTTGTTCAATACAATAAAACAAAAAAAATAATAGTTTTTACGTGTTCTCTTAAAGTGAATATAATTATTTCATATAGGTACGAGGTTGAGTCACGCAGCCATCGATATGTACCTATATATATATATATATATATATATATATATATATATATTCATTCGTCATCCGTTACATTCGCTATTCTCTAAATCGAAAGACCTTACATTTTTGTGCTTTAAAATAATATACGAGTATGTCAATTGTGTGGTAATTAGTATTTACCTAATTAACGTCGCATAAGTGTAAGGTTTTATTATTGACTTTAATTTTATTTTGTCGGCAGGTATGGGCGACGTGACATCGAGTTGCCATGCCGGTTCTACGCAACGCTGATCACCCCGCGTCGCAGGCCACCGACTCGGTGAGCCTGCGCTACGCGGTCGCCGTACTCGGAGCCTGGGCCGCCGAAGGAGGTAACAGTCTAACACTCCACAATATTATCCTGTAAGCTATAGCTATAGGCCATATAGCATGTCATGTTGGTTCTACGGAACACTGACCCGACTTGGTGAGTTTACGCTAAGCGATCGCTGTTCTTGGGACCTGCCCGCGTAGCCAACGTGCATATCGTTCACGCTCCGTGGCGGACGAAACGCAACTGTCACAGTCGCACTAATTTGGAAGAGTGATAGAGAGAGATGACTACGCTACGCTACGGAGCGTTAACGATTATAACGTTGGCTACGCGGCCTGGTTCGCCGAAGGTACGTCAACAGTCGAACACTCCACACATTGTCCTGTAACTCCTGTATAACAGGCCACTCAGCGATCAATGCCAGGGGGCCTAGCCAAGATGAAACGCTTTCTGTCTCTCTATCACTCTTCCATATTAGTGCGATAGAGAGACAATTCGTTGTCGTAGTGCAAATGATTGTCATCTTCTATAATATTCTATAATAAGTTTTATGTCTGAACATTTGTATGTCATTTGGAATATAAATTGTCGGAAAGCATATTTATTAACAATAACCTTTCTTAAATTCTTATGGCTGATTTTAATGTATGTTTTAGAATAAATTGTTAAAAATTGATCATCAACATTGCCAAACCATTTCCGCCGGCGGTAACGTTAGCTGTCGTCTACACCTCGACATTGGCAGAATCCACCTTGCTAAAATTGGCGAGGAGTAAAAGCCATTTAGGAAAAAGAAAAAAAAGTTAGCTGTCACTATAATATTGTAATTTTACTTATATTCTCACCCTTGATCTTTATATGTATATGATACTCAAGGATTATAACAAAACATTTTGTAAGCAGCCAGACCTATTGGAGGGGCCCAACCATCCTCAGATCCACATTCGCTATGAGTATGAGTACGATGGTGATTATGATATAGTCAGCCGAAAATACAAAAGCTAGAAAGTTGAACTTTGCACATCAGGATACGTTTATAAATATATACGAGATATAAGAAGCGATTTTGAAATATTGGACCCCTAAGGGGACGAGAATATGAGTAAAGTTAGGTACAATATTTTTTTGGCAGCTTTAAAGCGTCTGGTAAAAGTTGCGGAAATGGTCTGGCAATGTTAATTATCAATTTCTAACAATATTTTCTAAAATATAATATATACTTATAAAATCAGCCATGAGAATTTAAGAAAAGTTAGTATTATTTATAAGTAAGCACCTGGTACCAGACAAAAATGGCCGTCGTCGGGCCGATATAGCAGTATGCAGACATTAAAATGACATAGTAATTATAGTACCTAACACTACATTATCCCATACATTTTATCTATGAGAAAATAAGTAAGGTCTGGCGGCTCTGGGATCTAAGACCCATATTTTTCCGATGATTATACGATCAGATGTAAGGTTTCCAATTAGTGAGTTCGTGACGTAAGTGCATGTCATAAAAAATCAATAGAGTTGAATATTGTAAGTGCCATAAATGGCTTTTTATGCACTAGAGGTTTAATAAGTATATAATAATAGAATGTTTACTCGTTTACTCGTTGCTATCAAGAATATCAAGCTCAAAATCCTATTAGTTACCTTCATGCCCCATCCCCTATTAAACATGCAAGAAACGCCCCGTCGAGTGCCGTCGGTGGGTTCTATTCCTCTACGTACGTACGATTGCCTTGCCTTTACAACCCCTTATTTAATTTAATCGCCTTACATAAATGCGACCTTAATACTTCTCTAATAGAGTTGACATTCACATAAATCTCAACGGCATATTCGTTAATCAGTTTTGGACCGCGAGCCAGGAACAGATTTTCATGACCAATCGCCTCCCGGGTGAAAACTCGTATAGTAACTGTACGGCTATGCATGATGATCCCTCGTGGACGTCAGCTGCCGCTCCGTTGGTGGGTTGAGGAATGGCAGCCATCGAAACACGTAAAAAAATATTGTCATCGTCTCCAGTTTCATACTTTATCAGAGGATACTTCAGATGCTATTGTTACTTAAAACAATCGTAAGCCGGTTATATTGCGGTGGTAAGAACGTCAGCTGGTCGCATGAACATGTGAAAAATAAGCGCTTTACCTTTTTATGATAGTAATAACAAATCATGAAACTTTGCATGTAGCATTTCATCAGGTGAAACGCCTGAAACGCCATAAACGAATTACCTACGCAATTTACACATTACGCATACTTTACGGACATATAGTGGTAAGGCGCGTATTTTTACATGTTCATTTTACAGCTGACGGACTTTCCACCGCGATAAAATCAGCTAACGGTTTTTTATTTATTTAAAACAGCATCTAAACTATCATCTGACAAAGTATCAGCCGGGAGTCGATGACTGACGAAATATGCTCCTGGCTCGCGGTCTAATTATTTTATTATTGGTAAGTTCGGTTTCCAAGAGACGACGATGTCGCTAACGTCATATCAGTCATATGTTATCTATGAATAATAATGCATAACGATAAAGCATGATGATGTTGAACTTCCGATGAATTAGTAGAGCTCAATTGCAGTAAAAGATGTGGTCTTTATAAACGTTGGAAAACTTGTTGTGTATCCGTCTCATCAGACTGTCTGTCTGTCCGTCCCCGGCTTAGCTCAGTGACCACTAGTGCTAGAATTCCGTTCATTAATTTAAAAATGACATATTCTGTTTGCTGCTGCAGTTAACTGTTTTCGATTTACTTCCATATTTTAGAAAATATTTAAAATTAAATAACACATATAAAAGTGTCGTTTATCATTGTCTTTTACAGCTACCTACCCCTTCGACTTGACGAAGACGCGGCTGCAAATTCAGTCCGAAGTCGCAGCCGCTAACAAAGCCGGATATAAGGTATTAATCCATCCTTTATTATTATAAATTTTATGCGAAGGTGATTCTGTCTGTCTGTAAGGCCCTATTCATGATTAATTGAACCGCTGAACTGATTTAGTTGAAATTTGGTATAGAGACAATTTGAGCCCCGGGGAAGGACATAGGATATTTTATCAACCGTCATCATCATCATCATCTACGCAGACAACGTCGCGGGCTAGTTATAATTGAATCCACATTAATAAGCTATTAAATTGTATTTCACCGCATTATGGCATTTTTAGGTTTATAAGCATTAAGCATCCCGTAACAAAACGTTTTATTTCGTAGATCGAAAACCATGGCATGATAAAAACAGCAGTTGGCATCGCAAAACAAGAAGGCGTTCTAAAACTATGGAGCGGCCTGATGCCCATGTTCCAACGACACATCATATACTCGGGCAGCCGTCTCATCTTTTACGAAGAATTCAGAAACAGATTCAAGGATGAAGATGGAAAAACGTCTCTGAAAACCGCGTCTTTGGGTGAGTTTAGATTTTCCATATCGTATTTTATTTTTTTAATGGTAAAGCACAAATTCGACTGTAGAGTTCTGGTTTTAAACTGGTTCTTCTTTGGTGGAGTTCTGTATTTTTTTGCGTCATTTGAATGGACTATAAATAAAGCCGGTAAGTTTTGTCGTTTCGTTGTTGAGCAACGAACACTGGATTCCGGAGAACAAGGAAGAGCATTGTGTTCGAAAACAATTGACGCGAATTGAGAATCACATTTGCATGATCATAATACAGCAAGCAGCAACATTTTATTATGTACTTGTCTACTTAATTTATATGAAACTATTATTTTAAATCTTACGTCACTGTTGATTTTTATACAGAGTTTATTTATAGGACCAATTACCTCAACCATATTGAATAAGTCACAATGCTTGATGTAGGTACCTGCATGTCAAAATTTACAAACATGCATGGTATTTTTTACAGATGTTCAAATCTAAAATTTACACATGGACTTTGGTTATATACCAATGTACCTAGATAGATTTTCACTGAAAACTACACTATAAACCTTAAAACTGTATAAAAACTCATTGCATGCCTTATTACGTCTTGTTTGTTTAAACGAGTGTGTTGTTGAAGCGAAGGCGGACTGGCGGCAGGCGCGCTGGCGCAGCTCGTGGCGTCGCCCACGGATTTAGTGAAGGTGCAGATGCAAGCCGAGGGTCGGAGGGTTCTGCAAGGCAAGCCACCGAGGTATACTGGCTGCTGGCAGACGTACAAGCTGCTCTATAGGGAGAGCGGAATATTGGGCTTCTGGAGAGGTAATTTTTTTACTATATCTAATATATAAATTTACTATATCTAATATTAAAATGCATTTTATGACATCCGAGAATTCAGTGACATTTAATTGAATTTTATTTTCCTTTAATTCTTATATCTATTAATATTATTCTTGTTAATAATCTGATATCGTATAATTAATGTATTTTTAATTATTTATTATATTAATTAAATTAAATTTCTGACAAACAATGTATCCATAGAGTGTTAGTACAACAATACAAATAATAATAATAATGATCGAAAATGTATTAAGTGTTAATCTTATATTTATAATGTGTTGACGTGTAATGTATCATGCATTTACGAAATAAATATGAATATAATATAGGTACAATATAATTAAAGCGATTGTACCTCTGGCTGTCTATTGTCTCTTCAAGCTTAAACCGCTGAACCGATTTAGAAATTAGGGATGTAGTTAAATAGAGATAGTTTTAAGTCCCAGGAAAGGACATTGGATACTTTTATCCTGGAAACAATCATTTAAGGGGGTGAAATGGGGGGAAGATTTATGGTTGAATTACCTCTTGAGTTACCCTGTATTCAAAAGTACCTTATTACGAGTACGTATTAGCACAAAATATATAATAGTGTATTAGGTAGGTACCTACTTTTGTATATGGGGTAAATCACATCACTTAATATCCGCCGTCTCTCATGAAACTGTTTCATCTGTGTATCTATGTCCAGGAGCCGTACCAAACGTTCAACGTGCAGCGCTTGTCAACATGGGTGACCTAGCAGCCTACGACTATAGCAAACAATTCCTGATGCGGGAATTCGGCATGGCAGACAACGCGGTGGTGCACGCCGGGGCGGCGTTCGCGGCCGGATTCGTGGCTGCCGTTGTAGGCACTCCGGCAGATGTCATGAAGACCCGCCTGATGAATCAGCCCGTTGGTCCGGATGGGAGGTAAGAACATACGATGCTGCACTAGATCACGGGTCTTCAAATGTTTATACACGAGGGCCACGACAAGGCTTTCAGCCTTCCCGATGTACCAACACTAACACTTCGCTAGGTAATTCTAATCTAACTCATGAGTTGTTGTGCTACTGTATACATAATATATGTATAAGAATATACATGTGCACACGTGATAATAAATGAGAATTGTTCTAAAACTATAGTCGTAAATCCTACATTGATTTCCTGAAAAGGGTAGTTCAAACAATACTTCAATCCACTTCAATTTTTAACACTGATGTTATTATCTATTATAATAAACAACTTGTAAACGATTGTAAAAGTATATCCCATACAATAAATACGATTAGTAATAATTTTTAAGAAAAAAAAACCGACTTCAATAAGGGAGACCAGTGAAAGAACGATTATTGTTGATTTCATACAATTAAATTTAAAAAAAAACAGCGTCCTACGCCTATTAGGTATGTAGAAAAGGAGGTAACAAGTTTTTTTTTTGTCACTGCACCCACCTTGACACATTTCAGATTTGCCCTATGGTTGAATGGTAAGATACCCCCAATAGGGTATTCCACTGTATTTAAGATAAATTATTTCACACCATGCATGACATAATTATCTGGTGCTAATTATTAAAAAAACTAAATAGGATAAAAATATAAAAATGTGCCTTGAAAACCTAACTGCTTGACAAACATGCAAAGAGAACAAATTGCCAAACGTGAACTATGCATCGTTGAAGAGTTCCGTTCTATTCATCATCAGCAGTTCCACTTCATCAGATGTCACTTCTACAAATGTAAATACTTAATTTGTTGATGAAAGTACTAAGATCACTATATATATATGCCTTTAACATTTGAGGAGTTCCCTCGATTCTTCATGGACCCTATCGTCAGAGCTCGAACTTGAGAAAAATTTGTCTTGAAAATCTAATTTGCTTAACAAACACAGCAAAGAGGAAAAATCACCAAACGTTTACTATGCGTCGTTGAAGAGTTCCATTCCGATCATCATCAGCAGTTCCACTTCATCAAATGTCACATTTTTAAATGTAAATGCTTGATTTGTTAAAGAAAATACAAAAATCACTATATGTATGCCTTTCACATTTGAAGAGTTGCCTCGATTCCTCATGGACCCTATCGTCAGAACTCGAACTTGACAAAAAATTGTCTTGAAAATCTAATTGACTTAACAAACACAGCGAAGAGGACAAATCGCCAAACGTGTACTACGCGTCGTTGAAAAGTTCCATTCTGATCATCATCAGCAGTTCCACTTCATCAAATGTCACTTTTTAAAATGTAAATGCTTGATTTGTTAAAAAAAATACAAAAATCATTATATGTATGCCTTTCACATTTGAAGAGTTCCCTCGATTCCTTATGGATCCCATCATCAGAACTGAGTTTTGACAAAAACGGGACCAATCTGTATATATATAGATTCAAGCAAAAAAATAAATTTCAAAATCGGTTTAGAAATGACGGAGTTATGGAGTAACAAATATTAAAAAAAAACAAACACACCGAATTGATAACCTTTTGAAATCTTGAAGTCGGTTAAAAAGCGACAATAAAAGTATATACTAGGTTCGCTTATACATAGCGCGTTCTAAGTTTATGAATTCCCTGAGGACTTAAACGGCTTCGTCCACTAGATTTGATTACATGGGTTTCTTTAATTAAGTTACGAGCCCTCTTTGGGCAGAGCTTTACGTAATTAAGAGCCCTTAATCCTTGGAGCGTTCTCCGATTTCACGAAATAACGCTCGATAGATGGCGTTGGCGCTCGGTACGCGAGCGCCGGCAACGCGACGCGCGTTTCAATGCAGACTAGAATAATCTTGATAGTTTTCAATATAATTTCAAGCAACATTAATTTTAGTGTTATATGATATCATATGGGCACTCTTTATTTTATTTTATATGCACAGTAGTTTTTTTTATGTACACTACTACTAAGTGTACAGACTACAGAGTGTACTATAACCCTTGCTCTTTATTCTGTCTCTTTCACACCAATGGAAAATGAAGAAGTTAGTAAATGACTGCAGGTATAAATAAAGTATATTAGTGCGATAGAGAGACAGATAGTGTTTCGTTGTCGTATCGTAAACGATTGGCATGTTGGCCACACACTTGCTTGGTGCCTAGCCAAAATACCAATCGTTTGCGTATATTAGTGCGATAGAGAGACAGTAGTGTTTCGTTGTCGTATCGTAAACGATTGGCATGTTGGCTACGCACCCATGATACCTAGCCAAGAAGCCAATCGATTGCGCATATTAGTGCGATAGAGAGACAGATAGTGTTTCCTTGTCGTATCGTAAACGTTTGGCATGTTGGCTACGCACCCATGCTGCCCAGCCAAGATGCCAATCGTTTGTGCATATTAGTACGAGAGAGAGACAGATAGTGTTTCGTTGTCGTATCGATTGGCATGGTGGCTACGCACCCATGCTGCCTAGTCAAGATGCCAATCGTTTGCGCACATTAGTGCTATAGAGTTTCAGTGTTATTTGAAATCACGTTAGGTTTTGTATTATTATTTATGACCCGAATGAAGTCCATCCAGGTTCTTATGATGGAGTCAGGAGTTGGTCACCAGAACTCCTAATCTACTCATTATAATTCCATCGTGCTTGGGCTCAAAAGATTTGCCCTGACGAACACCATCGATCTAGATGAGGTCCAGGGTCTCATGACGGAGTCAGGAGTTGGTCACCAGAACTCCCCAGAACTCCTAATCTACTCATCATAACTCCATCGAGTTTCGGCTCAATAGATTTACCCTGATGAGCACCATCAATCTAGATGAAGTCCAGGGTCTCATGATGGAGTCAGGAGTAGGTCACTAGAACTCCTAATCTACTCATTATAATTCCATCGTGTTTGGGCTCAAAAGATTTGCCCTGACGAGTACCATCGATCTAGATGAAGTCCAGGGTCTCATGATGGAGTCAGGAGTTGGTCACCAGAACTCCTAATCTACTCATTATAATTCCATCGTGTTTGGGCTCAATAGATTTGCCCTCACGAGCACCATCAATCTAGATGATATTCAGGGTCTCATGATGGAGTCAGGAGTTGGTCACTAGAACTCCTAATCTACTCATTATAATTCCATCGTGTTTGGGCTCAAAAGATTTGCCCTGACGAGTACCATCGATCTAGATGAAGTCCAGGGTCTCATGATGGAGTCAGGAGTTGGTCACCAGAACTCGTAATCTATTTATCATAACTCCATCGTGTTTGGGCTCAATAGATTTACCCCGACAAGCACCATCAAATTACCATTATGATGAATAGATTAGGAGTTCTGGTGACCAACTCCTGAGTCCATCATGAGACCCTAGACTTAATCTAGATCGATGGTACTCGTCAGGGCAAATCTTTTGAGCCCAAACACGATGGAGTTATGATGAATAGACTAGGAGTTCTGGTGACCAACTCCTGAGTCCATCATGAGACCCTGGACCTGATCTAGATTGATGGTGCTCGTCAGGGCAACTCTATTGAGCCCAAACACGATGGAGTTATGATGAGTAGATTAGGAGTTCTGGTGACCAACTCCTGACTCCATCATGAGACCCTGGACCTCATCTAGGTCTATGGTGCTCGTCATGGCAAATCTCATGAGCCCAAACACGTTGGAATTATAATGAGTAGATTAGGAGTTCTAGTGACCAACTCCTGACTCCATCATGAGACCCTGGACTTTATCTAGATTGATGATGCTCGTCAGGGCAAATCTATTGAGCCCAAACACGATGAGGTTATGATGAGTAGTTTAGGAGTTCTGGTGACCAACTCCTGACTCCATCATGAGACCCTGGACCTCATCTAGATCGATGGTGTTCATCAGGGCAAATCTATTGAACCCAAACACGATGGAGTTATGATCAGTAGATTAGGAGTTCTGGTGACCAACTCCTGACTCCATCATGAGACCCTGGACCTCATCTAGGTCGATGGTGTTCGTCAGGGCAAATCTATTAAGCCCAAACACGATGGAGTTATGATGAGTAGATTAGGAGTTCTGGTGACCAACTCCTGACTCCATCATGAGACCCTGGGCCTCATCTAGATCTATGGTGCTCGTCAGGGCAAATCTTTTGAGCCAAAACACGATGGAATTATAATGAGTAGATTAGGAGTTCTAGTGACCAACTCCTGACTCCATCATGAGACCCTGGACTTTATCTAGATTGATGGTGCTCGTCAGGGCAAATCTATTGAGCCCAAACACGATGGCGTTATGATAAGTAGATAAAGAGTCCTGGTGACCAACTCCTGACTCCATCATGAGACCCTGGACCTCATCTAGATCGATGGTGTTCGTCAGGGCAAATCTTTTGAGCCCAAACACGATGGGATTATAATGAGTAGATTAGGAGTTCTGGTGACCAACTCCTGACTCCATCATGAGAACTTGGACTTCATCCGGGTCAAAAATAATAATGCAAATGCAAACCATCAATATCAATATCTTTATTGCTTACTGTTACATAGGAACCCTAACGTAATTTCAAGTAAAAATGAGTTTTTCAGAAAATCGCAGCCAAATAACACTAGACCCTACTCATAGTGTTGTGTTCCTGCCGGTGAGTAAGGTTGCCAGAGCTCAACGAGGGGCGGGAGGGGGTTAGAGTCGGCAACGCGCATGTAACTCCTCTGGAGTTGCAGGCGTACATAGGCTACGGATACTGCTTACCATCAGGCGGGCCGTAAGCTTGTTTGCCACCGACGTAGTATAAAAAAAAGGACCACTGAAAATCCATCAATAAGCGAGAGTCTGTTAAGCATAGTGTAAAAAATGAACTTTTATTAAGATTTTCTAATCGCAGTATATAGCACTTCTCGGAACTCCGTAGCTGATTACGATCGCAACGAATGCCTGACAATCGAGCACAGGTCCGTCCTCTAAGCGCGCTCCGCGCGGACTGAGAGCGGGGCGTCGCTGCTGCGTGATTTATACGTGTTTAAAAAAAAAAAAATTGACGGCAATGTAGGTCCCATAGTTATGATTTTTTTTTTATAGGTTAACATAAAGTTACAGTTTGCTATAATATTATTTTTAAAGCAAAATATGCGTACAATTTGCGGAAAAAAAATATAATAAAACCCTGTTTTCGCCAAAAAAATGAAGAAAACTCGGAAGGTATTTTATCAGATTTTTCAAATGAATCTTCGATTGTTAATCATTCCAGCCCCTCGTACGAGATATGTTGAATCAAATTGTAGTCATTCATGTACCAAATGATTCTTGTTTAAAGCAAAATTGAGAACCGAAACGCCACATCTCACTGCAAAATTTGGAAAAGACTCCCAAAAAAACTCATTAAAAAAGAGGTTTAAAAGAGAAAATGAAAATTTGAACTGTTGGAGCCGCTAGTTTAGGAAACGATTATTTAAGTACGTTACCAGTTTTTGAATAAATACTAATAGTTACGTCGTAATCTTGAATGAAAAAGGAAGCATTTTACAAAATACGCTCGTCTGTAGGAATAAGGACTCTTAAGTGGAAACTTTCTACAAATATCCAGATTCATTAGTTCAACTGCCAATCACCATCAAAATCAACACGACAGCTACAGTCAATTTATACATTTTTAATGCTTACGTACCTATAATTATGGAATAGCTACTCTTGAGTTAATTTTAGATACTTAGGGAACTTTGAGAATGTTGCTGTCATGTCATTCGTGTTAACTTTAAATAAATAGGCGCACTGACTTCGTAAATGCACATTATACATAGCAAGATAACGACTATTAAAGAGTCGAATCGGCCGAGGTCGGCCGATCGCGGTCAAAGTCGAACCGCGGTCGGGCAAGCAATGTCGTATGACCCGTTTTTTCCATACATACATTTTATAAGTATACTACAGTATCCACATTGAGCGTGGACTATGGAGCGTGAAAATCAATACTTTGCAGTGACTTGCCAAGATCAAGCTGCATTAAATTGAGATTAGGATATTTCCGTGCCTACAAAAGCAAGCAAAAGTTTCATCTATTTCACTAGGCGGCCCTCTATCGTCCTGCGACCACGAGGGAGTTTTTTTTTAAATATTTTGAATCCTTTACTTACTCAACAAAAGTTCAGAATATATTTGTGAAATTGTACGCAGGGTCTCAGGAGGCTGTATATAGGTGTAGGTATTATGAGTTAGCTTATAGCGAATTATGCGTAGGAATCACTAACTTTTAATTTTAATAATTATAAGTCCTCCAATTATCTGTAGGTTTATTTTGGCTGATGGTGATATTGATGATATAATAACCTAATTAATTATTTTCTATCTTTTCCAGGGGTGTCCTGTACCGTGGGATGATTGATTGTCTCCAGCAATCAGTGAAGAACGAAGGCATTTTGTCCTTGTACAAGGGCTTCTTGCCCCTCTGGATGCGATTAGGCCCGTGGGCACTGATCAACTGGATGGCTTTTGAAAACATCATGCTAGCCTTAGGGGGAAAGACATTTTAGAGAACATTACAGAACAGATCAGTTGTTAAAGTCAATAGTATAAAGCAAGACAATTATATTACTCTGTATCTTTAGATATTTAAATAAAAGTAAACAAAATCTACCCTCAAATGGCTCCTTAAGCCAGTTGAGTTGAGGGTAGATGAAAAAATTACATGATCAAATAATGTAGGTTATTAGTCAGGTCGTTCAGTGACAGATCCAGGCGGTTTTGTATTTGGTTGGTTAACCGATAAATGTTATAACTACCCGAAATGTCCAAATTATTTGTTTACTTTTATTTAAATACCAGTTTTACTAGTTGACTGGAAGTTTGGGAGAGAACCACAAAAACGTATACCTAAGTCAAGCCTAAACTAGAAGCCAGGTCAAAAATGTAAAAAGCTAGCATCCTATATATAGAAATCCTCTTGACGTTTCATCAAGAGTAGAGATATAGATAAAAGTATGACTAGGGAAACTAGCATTCTTCGCCATCTCTTGTTTTTAACTGTTGCCACGTGTAGATGACAGCTGTCATCTCAATACTATTGAACTATTGTACAGAATTATAAAACGTAGATTCATATTATTATTATTAAAGCTGTAAGTGAGATGACAGATTTCGCTAAGACCGGTACGATAAAAATATTTAAATTAACATTAGGCAACCTAAACTATTTTGATTGCGTAGCACAATTTTTATATTTTATTTATTTGTTGTTTTTTTATTAATTGATATAGGTATTTTAATGCGGAATCATAGACGAAGTACGTCTAAGTGATATAGTGAGACCTCTATTCTATCGATATTTTTTTACGTTTGTTTTGGTGTTGTCTTGTAGTCTTTGCGACCAATCAAGATTTTATTCGTAAAATATTCTGCTTAAGTATAGGTAAAATATATACATTATACTCCAATGACAATACTAAAACAACGCATAAAAGATATCTTTAGGATTAAGCGCAAGGTGCGAACTTAGTAAAATAGAGATAAGTAATACATAGTACTTAAGTAGAACCATATAACATAACGATGAATTGAATTTGAAACACTTTGATGAAGCGGACTAGACAATTAGGTATTAGGTGCTATCTATTTTTTTAAATATTCGATTTGAAGTCAGCTATATGTATTACCAAAGTTTGTTGAATCTGGTGAAATAAAGGGCAAAGCACTAATAACTGGAACATTAGGTACATTAACCATCAATATTGTATACACATGCCGTTAGTTAAAAACGTCATTGTCATTAGCCTGTTATTGGAAGTTTACCCTTCCAACTAAGTAGGTAAGTTAAATTGATACCAAAGTTTATTTTATGTTTTATTTGTTCTGTAGGTACTATTACAACACTAATTCTTGTTCATTGTCTTCATTAGAAACGGCTTTCCCACAGCGTATTCAGTATGGGTTGGATTCCAGGATTCTTGCCCAGAGTCAGCCCCAGAGTGGCTCCAGACAACAAAGATATGTAAACAGAATACATATTTCGGATTATTTCACTAGTAAAGCAGTATACATTTCTTTGACGACTGATCTTGGAAAGAACGCCCAGACTCCCCCTGTTAATATTTTTTTTATAAATTGAAATTCGTAACTGAACAAAATAATATTGTCTTTAATATTAAGTTGATTTTATCTCAGCTCTAAACTTCACTTCGCATAAAATTACACAATCTATGTAACTGCTCAAATGGATGAAGACTCGTAACAAACACATGTAATAAGTTTGTGCAAAACTTCTGACAAACGTAAGTCGTATTATCAGTAGTTTTGCATAAAATCGTACTTATATCACATTATTATAAGCCTTAACTGTTTATGAATCATTTTTTTTGTTTTCCTGTATATTTTATAATATAAGCATGCTGTTTACTAAATGTGATGTTATTTAGGTATAATAAATTATTAAACTGTTGAAAATCATTATTTTTTCTATTGTCTTTCCCCTAACGTACCCTCCTAGTGCCTTTTTAACTCTGTGTGTTATAACAAACCTCGGGGTCTAAATAAATAGTATTCATTGGCAGTGCCAATTTGGCACCCCATACAACCTGGATTGCGCTGGTCTTGCAGTAAAACCTTTGGTAAAACTCAGCGAACATGAACTGGCGAGTAAGGGGTGCAGTCAGGTAATTTTCGGAAAGCTAGCGCAAACGTATTAAAATAGCGAAGAAAAGTCTATGCATGCATGTAAATCAAAACGGAGATGCTAGTATGATAGAAATAGTAGAATAAATGATATAATTCTATTTCATTCTGGTTTAGCCAGCTTTCGTCAATTTACCTTTACTGTAGGTACACAAAAGAAAAAACACGACTTTACAATATTAAATTTATTAGTAAAAATATTATACATCTTCCACAATATTGGAGAATTATAACTTAATTAATTAAATATTTGATTATCATAGATTATAGCACTTCTGATTTCTTAATTTTCCGTCATGCACTTACTACTACAGCGGGAAGCGTCAGCGTCACTAACACGTCTCGGCGGAGGGACGCCGCACAGTTAAATGCTCTGCTCAAGGGGAACTTCTAAGAGAATGCCACGCTGTCGTTTGCGCGTGTGCGATGAGCGGAAATACGAATACGAGACAAGCGGGTGTTGGCGCGGCTGGCTTGGGTGTCACGCGACAGCCACCGATTAAGGAGACGTCTCTCTTTTTTGCATTTTTATCAATTGGCGTTAAATACTATTTCGTGCACGCGGCTTCGTCTTGTCTCGTGTCCGCTCACCGCCGTCTTACCAGCGTGGCATTCCGCCAACAAACATGTGGGGGAAATCAAAAAGGCAGCGAGAAGCTCATGGAGCTCGAACGCCTCATTAAAATTCTACCAGGTATGCTTCCATAAATATACTTATTTTGGGTACATCTCAACAAAAATAAATATCTACATTGGATCAACGAGCACTCAAAAGTTTTACTAATTTCAAATAGTACGCTAAGTAAGTACAATGACACCCCCAGTGCCACATTATTCTCCCTGGAAACTAAACGAATCTCATTACTGCAGTAGCCGAGTCATATGTCACTATATTATTTAAATTTTAATTTCATTTATTATTATTAATTCGAATTATTTAGATATAAAATTTTCGTTTACATCCCTATTAAGACTAAGATGGGTAACAAAATTTTAAAATAAACACATCAAAAGCGATAAAAAGCGTAGTGTTACACAATTTGTATATTGTTATAAAATCCTCGCTGTACATCCGTCTATCAAAAACATTGTCGATTCGTAAAACTAATTCGTGGATAATACAAAATATACGGGCGTTACCATTTGTGCGTAACACAACACAAACTACTATACCTAAGGAGAGCTAAGCTGTTTGAGGACGCTACAATTTCATATCCTACTTGACTATGGTACCAGATTATATAATTTTTGTATAGGCGTGATAAACATAAGATCGAAATATGTAAAAGAACTTAAACTCTATTCCTTAACATGTAAATGGTAAATATTTAAAATGAGCAATATACTAATAAAAAGGACAAATAATGGTCATAAACGTATTCTAAAACCAAATCATTATAATCATATTGTGGGGGAATTCAGTAATTACCGAGTTGATCCCTATTACCTTTACACTAAACACAGGCATTTAAAACACTACAAATAACATTCTGGCACGTATTTGAGGACAAACACAGGTATTCATCCTTCGAGTTGTCACAATATTTAAGATATGGAAAGTACTCAATAAATTCGTCACACAGAACACTACACAGATAAAAAAACACGACACGAAACGAAGTTTTGTACTCCCGATGACAATTAGTACTACAAAATAGTATTGCAAAACACAAGGCAGTTGCGAACTCTATCGAGTCCCATGGATATACGGCGTTACGTTAACAATTAATACGACAATTAATTATGTGTATATAAAACCACTTATTGACCAACAGTTGGACTTGAAGCACCATGTTGAACATTACATAAATCAAACGTACGACACTTACTCCTTGCCTTTATTCTTAGTATGAAACATTACGAGCTATGAGATGACTCCACTTGCACTGAGAATATATCTCCCAGTGAGAATCTATCCTTACATATCCAATAGTCACTTTTGCATATGGCTAGGTCACACAATAAATATCACTTCTTTCGGTTGTTATTTGGTTATATACCTTTAAAGACGTCACGTAAAATATGATAGGGACAATTTACTCATCTTTGTGTATTTATCAGTTTAGTAGTTTAGCAGAGAAGGTATTAGACTAAAAGGTATAAGTTCAAAATGATAGAAGTGACACGTTATACGAAACCAGATGGTATGTAAATTAGATTGTTGTTTTACAAATGTCGCACTAGAATTACGAATAGGTTAATTGATGAGCCAAGTTCGAAGACATATTCTCGGCAATTTGTTAATATTTAAGTTGAGATACGTCACATTAAGTAGGATAAGATACGTCATAAAGTGAAAAGTGGGGTTTGTGGAAAACCCCTTACAATACGATTGTATGATATTTGAGTCCGACCTGGCGGAGACCACAACACGCTGAAACAATTTCGGATTATTGTATTTGCGGTTACTTGAAGTACTATATCAAAGAAAAACCCACGCCACTATAAACAAGTAGCAAAACAGTGACTTCGGATACTGGATATGTCATACGGGCGACTCTCAAGGAATGAAAAAAAAAACATGTTGTGGTCTTTGCCCGGTTTTTACGAAATTAGGTACAATAAAGCCTGCAAAAATGGGCTAGTCACAGTCATTGCTTAGTGTTAGTAAGCAGTGCTGAATTAAGGGCAGTTGCTAACGTAAGAAAGAACGTAGCACTTTCCACCGACAATTATCGACCAAGATTGTGGAGCACCAATCTTGGTCGATAAGGTTATTAATGCATAATGCATGCACGTAACTTGCCCTTGGGTTAATTCAAGGCTGCTTTAACACTATCATTTGAACTTTTATACTATATTGATCATATACAAACATCAGTTGTTAAGTCATTCGCTTCAGATATATTAGGCTCATTGCCGAGGCCTTGGTTTATTGGTTAGTAAAAGAATACACCAGACATAATCTCGTCGTCATAATCGGTAGATATTGTCAAAATGATGCTCGCGACTTGACTGATGGATTCTTCTACTTATATTGTCAAACTTATCCACTAACTTTGACTACATGCAAAGCCGAAGAATGCGCGCTTAAATTGATAACAATGTCAGCATTACTTTCGTACAAAATTTTCTTAGACTTTGCCTGTCTCTTGGTTATATTTTATAATAGCTAGGCGACATAATTGTGTATTGGTGTAAGAACAATCCGTCTATTTCGTATTAAGATGCTTGTTAGAGCTAGACGGACGGTCTTATCAATATAATGTGAGTGGACCGGACAAAATGGTCATATTTTATATGCCTACTGGTCGATAAGTGAACTATCGCCTGGGAAGATACGTATAAACGATGGAAACAATACGCGCGCGAGATGTCCAAGCATATCTCTCGCGCGGACCGTAGAGGTGCGTTCGGTTACCGTTAAAAACGTTACGAGTTATATTTTAATAACAAAACTTCCGTGAGACACAGACATACGTATTTTAAGTCGACGTTTGCTCGTGAAGATGCTCCTTTGAAGAGAAACGGGCCAAGCAATCGTGAGTGACCTGGTTTGATATATGTAATAAGTTACGAGTTCGTAAACCCTGGATTGATCGTGTCGTAATTTGGCTGTATTTACAAGTATACTAGGCAAGCATTTGCCATTCCAATCCGATATCTAGCCTGTTATTGAGACCGCCGACATTATTATATTAATTTGATTTTAGGAGCTGGTATCACATCTGGCTGAGTGTCTCTTTAACAGGAATGTCCAACGTCACACAAGGAGTTTCCGTTAATGCGAGAACAATATTGTACTTCGTTTTGGAATCCCTGGGAAAGTTCAGCTATACTATGTTTCGAGCAGAAAGTTGTTCGACGATCAAATGTAGGTATAATTATGAATTAAAGATCTGCATAACTACAGACTAGGCTTGTACTAGACTTAACACTTATGAGAGTAAAACGTTGATGGCCATATTTTCATGAATTTTACTTTACGGAGAATTATATTGTAGAACAGTAAGGACGTAATAGAAGTCGGCTAAGAAAAAATGACCATATAAATGGTCAGTAACGGTAAGCGAACGCAAGTAAGAAGTAGTATTACCGGTGGTGGTGTCACGGTACGGGCGGGCCGGGGGTGCACTATGAGTGGTAGGCGGTCACGTACGACGCGGGGAACAGGCCGCGGCGGTGTGCGATCTCCCCCTGAAACACGAGGATAAACGTTATGTGACGCAGCGGGTTTGCCGGGGATTATGACGGAGTGAGCAATCAAAAATACCATAAGGAAATATACAATGGAAAAAGAAGTAAAATATGGTCTGGAAAACCAATTTTATCAGTAGACAAATTTGAAAAATGTACGAGCTCGACGTCGAGCTCCCATACAAATATCGATTTTCACGCCTTTTCTACTAATAAAATGGTTTGTAATACTATATAGGTACTACATGGCTATAGGTAAAAGTGTCAACATTGTCAACATACCTGCCACCAGTGCTGGTCGGAGCGGTCCGTGACGGTGATGACGTCACCGCGTCGGAACTCGAGCTCGCCGGCTTCCTGCGGGGTGAAGTCGTATAGCGCTTGCACCAACGTCTGTAACAATATGATATCGCCAATTAGTTAAAGGCATACTTACTTATTTTTTGAGAAGAAATATATGTTTCGGTAGTCTTCCTCTTCTTACACGTTCGCTACTTGCCCGAAACCTGGGACATCGAAAATGATTTGTCATCCAGTTATTAGCAAAGAGGAACTGGAGGAAGGTCATTCGGGCTAGTTTTTTAAATTTTATTTTTATGTAAAAATATATTTAACCTCCAGCCGGGTGGCCTTCCTTGGTATTTTGAATCTTTACTACTATTACTGAACGTATGGTGAACTAAGTATAGGCGATTGATAATTACTCACAAGGAAAGGTACCCAACTGTCCGGCTCCGATTTGATTTATTTAGATATGTTATAGAGTAGTCTAAAATAACAGACACAGAGAGATTGGGAGAAATTGTGCTTTAAAGTACTGATAAGTGACTAAACCCTATAACTTCTGTAGAGAATTTTGTTCAAACAAATTTCTAGTTAATGACTGGCTTGATTATAATAATATGTTTGAGAACATGAAAAAATTATCGTGCACGTGTTTTGTTATATCGGCTCAAGCTTATATATTCCTAAAAATAAAACACTTTTTAGCAGAAGTAATTTAACTCAAATTATTAGTACAGCATAGATTTATAGAATCGAGTAACGCCTAGCCTTCCAACCCAGAGCGGGAATTTAAACCTTGGAATTAAGCTTTTGTCAAATGAGTCAGCAACTTAACTTTTCGAATTCTTCGTGCCGCCCGGCAACCTTCAATGTTTCTAAAAAACTGTTAAAAAAGGCTTCAATATTTACCTAAAAAGTTTCATTACTTTAATAAGTTGGAACATATATTTAAATTTATAGCTTTCGAGCTAAAGTGTGAATGTAATTAACCTGGATAATGGCATGGTGTAAAATGGCAATTATACACGCGTCGTGCACACGCAGCACGTACGGGATTTGAATTAACTGAATTATTAAATTATGTCAAGTGGTTTAAACCAATTAAGGATTACTGGTGGTGTAGCAATCACACCCTAAGAGGCTACACACACCTCACAAGTCGACATTTACAATATGTTTACATATTTAAATTGTATTCCCTGTAAGAAGTAATTTGAGTTCTTTTGTGCAAAATAGCGATGATTTTAACAAATTTGTGGGATTACATTTGTATAAGCTTGTGAATATATTTAGTCCCCCTCCAAGTGATATATTTAGTTCATCATTATAGTTATTGTGATGTAGTTTAAAGTTATTGTTTGAGTGGATAAGATCACGTTGTTTACAGCTACGAACCATGATATTTAAACAGACGAACTCATTACTTTGAGTTAGGTAGTAGGGAGTTATGAATGCGAATATTAAACCGCAGTTCGTGTCATAATTTCATCATGTTTCTTATAGGTAATGATTACTGATTAGACCAAATATTAAAATCCGTTGATTCACCATTTATGCAGTGACGAGTCCACCTTGTCACGTTTTTAACATAATATATAATTTTCAAACCCACGTGAAAAAATACGTTGAAGGAGAATAAAATCAGTACGAACCAAAAATACGATAAGAAGAAATGATTAAAATATGAAGAATATTTTAATCATTTCTCATGCTCTGAATGTGATAATGATACGATGAAATGATATGTGTCCGCTCTAGGGCACTTTCTAAGTACGTTTTTTTCTCTTTTTTACTATAAGCAACTAAAAGTTTGGTTTTAAATTTGTTGTACAATTTCCATTCTGATAATTCCATAAATAACGATATTTTTATCTAAATTGTTAATTATAAGTATCCTCGAGAAATACTACCGAAGTTTATACTTAGCCGTATTTTCTAAAAGCACATGTATTTTACTTTTCTCGTTTTCGATATGAAAAGTAGAGTGTTTAAGTCGGTCAGTCTTGAAATATTGGCGCTCTGGCTGCGTTCGAGCGCTAAACTACCTCGACAGAAATGGGTACCTTTCATCCCTTGGTTAACCATCTGCTATTTCTCCCACACGAATTGTAATTAAAATGTGAATGTGTTTTTTGACAATCTTCCTAATTCTTCTTCCTTTTAATGTCCGTCTTTAGCTATGACTTATAAATGCAAACAGTCAACGATATGCCACGGTTCTTTTTGGCCCACTCTGTAAGTGTTGGTCCGTTATTTGCAGCCCGCTCATATCGTCCAATGCTCATGATGTGGACTTTTACCTTAAGCTCCATGGTGGTCGAACCATTTTTTTAATACATTATGTAAGTACTAAGTACTTATAAAGCAGAACCGTATCATAGTAAATTAGCCAAAAACACTTTCTCAGGTACTTTCATGAATTATTAATGTAAAACAGCCTACATTTTTTATTTAAATTCGTAAAACATTCTCGCGTATCCAGCGTATCGGCATTCCAATTAATTTTCGCTCATGAATCAAGTTCAGCAGGTGTTATGTCTTGAATATTATCGGTAACGCTCATTCGCCTTGGAGGTAAATTATAACAAGGCATGTTCTTATGTTATAACAGGAACATTTTGAAAACTTTCTTCGTACGTAATAAGTCTTTTATCCGATTCTAATTCAACCCTAAACGCATAAAGTTTTCCTTTAAATGGCTATTGTACGTTTCATTTATAGCATTGGCCATACAGCAAAAGCGTGTAAGAAAAATGTAGTGCCCAAGTGCCCCGTGTTTAGTTTGTCCTTGGCTAGGACACTACAGATGTATCCAAGCGTCACAATGTCCAAGCGAAACAATGTCTTATTGTCAATTAATCCATTCGTTATGCCCACTGCCAAAGTGTCTAGGTGTCATAATGCCCACTTTCTGACACTTGGATTGGAACATATGCCCGAAAGGAGACCAAGGGGTTCAAATTATGACGACATCGTCCGTCAAGATGATCTGTCCTTCGTTTTGATTTGTGGGTCTCCCACTCCGTAGTTAATACCTTTGACCACAGATCATGATCATGACCCGTGTATACCAACCTATTCCAATACTGTTAAATTGCGCAATTTTTGATCCATTTAGGGTTCAAGCTAATTTGGTTGTCAATACTAACGGTATGAAATGACCAATGTAAAGTAAACCCTAAATGGCTCAGCAATTAAAGTCCGTGACTGTACATTTGCATTAGTCATCGAATAAATTATTTTAAACTGTTACTGAATATTTTTAACCTAGCCAGTGAGTAATTGGAATGAATTCAAACTGGGTAACATTTATTCCTTGCACATGCGGTACCAACATATCTAATTACTCATAAAGGCTATGCCATTACTCATAAACGTCCGTCAAGGAGTAAGTTGATGAATTGATCGATGATCAAATACCTAAACGCTCGTTTTAGAGTACTAAAAAACAAGTTCCGTATATTCCATGTCTTACAGTTATCACTTATCACTAGATAATATCTGCGAGACCGAGCTTTGCTCAGAAAACATATAAAAACTCAAAAATACGCGTTTTCCCAGAGATAAGACCTAGCTAGATCTATTTTTCGCCCTTGAAAACCCCCATGTAGCCAATTTCAACGAAATCGTTAGAGCGATTTCCGAGATCGTTGAAATATATAAATAAACAAGAATTGCTCGTTTAACGGTTGAGTCTTGTTCGGAAAGAGAAGAGACGTGGAATGTATTGGGCCCCATACATACATTCCACGACTTTTCTCTTTCCGCAAATCCGCACAGACTCTATAAGATAAACGGCGTTTATATAACGTTTATAAAAACGAGTCTTACGAGTCCCAGTAAATAAGTATCATTAGTCTTGTTTTTTGTAATATGTATCTGTGCTTTTGTGCTTACTCGTACAACATATTATCGTCAAAACATTAGTTTTTGACTACACTAAGTATGCAAACATTCCCCGTATAATAAATAAACAGCAATAACGGACGCCCATGTGTTCTCGTGTCGGACTGCTATTTGCGACCAGACATTATAGAATAACATAAAACTGGAACATTCTTCCAGTTGCCTACTGACCTTACCGAGCGTAACGCCTCTACCAAAACAATATATACCCCATCAACCGGGGTGAATAGAGATGAAACCCGAGAATTAAATACCTAGTAATTTCTTCAAAACTACACAAATTGTATCATGCATCTACTATTATTATTATTTTCACTCGATTGATACAATTTGTGTGGACAGTTTTTAAGAAATTACCAGTAGCCGTACCACCAGTTGGACACTGACATATTCGCTGGCGTGAGCGTAACTTACTTTCTATGCATCTCGCTCGTACTGACATATTAGTGCGAGCGAGATGTGTAGAAAGTAAGTTACGCGGACGTTAGCGAATATGTCAGTTTGTCAGATAAGGCAGTCGTGGTAAGGCTACAAATGTCATTCCCTATTGACCCCATTGACGGTATCTACGCTAACATTAAATTTATTATTTATTTATTTTAAACAATTTTTTCACATCAAATGGCATTCTGTACCAGTCAAAACTGTCAAGGTGGGTACAGTGAGAAGCGTAAAAGTCATACTTCGTTATTATTACTTTTCACGACACCAACTGCAAGGCCCTCTTGATTGTTCAAAAACTACTGAGAAAGTTGCATTTTATCCACCTGTGAGGCAAAGTAATCAAATGCAAATTTTGAGTTTTTTCCTTATGTTATCTAGTAGAATTGACTTTCAAATGATAATTTTAATTATTATTTTTAATACGTTGATTTGGATTTGTTTTTTCTTTTTTTGGTATTTCATAGTTAGGGGGCGTCCATAAATTACGTGAGATGATTAAAGGGGGGAGGGGGTCGAGTCAAATCTCATCTAATCTCACGTTGGGGAGAGGGGGGGTCTCGACAAATATCACGCAATTTATTCTCTGATTGAAACAAAAAAAAAATTATACTATTTTGGTCCATTTAATCCAAATTGTATGTACATGCTTAAACTAGTCGTAAATAAAAGCACGAACAAAATTGTTTTTTCTTTTTACAATAAACAATCCAACGCGTTTACGTAATAAACCCACATTCTGAAAAATCTCACGTGAGATTGGGGGACGGGGGAGGGGGTTGAATAAAATCTCACGACATCTCACCAAGGGGGGAGGGAGGGTCAGAAAATTGAAAAAAAACACCTCACGTAATTTATGGACGCCCCCTTAGTAGTTTCCTCACGTGGTGTGTGTGTGGTGAAAAAATTTGTGAATCCTTGCAACGCTCAAGATTCCACTTCTCGAAGCACGAGCGTAGCGAGTCTGAGAACCTTTCGCTTGCTCGGGAAGTTGTTGTTAAACCGCTCGTGCTAATCAATATTAGCATGAGTGGTTTAACAACAACTTTACCCCCTTGTAAAACAAATAACTATTTTATATAACGACGGTGGCAAACGCGCGGCCTATGGCCAGGCGCGGATACAAGATTTGGCTTAGGGGGGGGCCATTTTGAGAAAATCATATATTTTTGCACAGAAAATAAGGTAAAAAAAAAAGTTACTCAATTTAGTAATGTGAGAGCCAGGGTTTTAGGGGGGGGCCATTGCCCCTATGCCCCCCCCCCCCCTTGTATCCGCGCCTGCCTATGGCCAGTCTACAGAGAACATAGCAAATGCCTTTCTCTGAGCCCTTTTTTTCCTATGCCCATCAGTTTTCTATTTTCACTCTTGTGCACGCGCAGGGCCCTTAGGGCCTAGTCTGCTTAATCGTAAATCCGGCCATGTATTGAAGAATTCCTGTGACTTTTTAGAATCGAAATCTCTACAGCTACTCTAAGCCCGACAGGAAACCAACAATTGTTGGAGATACTTTTCCTAGTGTGGTCGAAGCAGTGCGCTCGATGGCTACGGGAATGAGTCCTGACCGGGTTATTTTCGTTACTTTATCAGGGTCAACGCCGCACTATTTACTCTGACATCGGCGCGCCTTTAACATGGACAAACTGATATTGATTGGAACTAGTTTGTAGAGTAACGTCGGCGTTGGGGACCAATTCCTATGTGCCTCGCCGATAGTATAGTTGGATTTTCATCATCATTACCATATCCTAACATATCAGTTCAGACGTCCAGTAAAGGACAAGGCTTCCTTCAAGGAAGCTCCCTGTTCGTATAACTTTTCGGCCTGTCTGGGATTGCGACAGATTTAGATTTTAATTCACATGATATTAAATTACAATGTAAATCCTAAATTAATATATTAATATATAATCCTAAAAAAATATCCTAAATTAATATTATGATTGTTAACATTATTAGGATACAACTTATTATAATTAATTATATTTATAATTATAGAATCTCAACTGACCGAGCGAAAGCGAAAGTTTTCGTTTCAGTTTGATAAAAAAATATTTTGTGTGTCCGGATGTTTTCATCTACTGGTCACATTTTTCAACCAATTTTGGTGAGCAGGTTCGTGGTAATTATATAGATATTTCGTCTATTTAGTTTTTGGAAATACAGATATTACAGAAATTCTCACCTGCAAAAATGTACGAAGCGAATATATATTACCTATAGGTCCTACTGACAACTTTTACTGTGAGACCAACCCCGAAATCATGAAAAAAAAAAACGTTGGGATTCATTTGGTTGGTCTAACGTTGAAATTTTCTATGGGAGAGTAAACATTTCTTGCTCAGTAAGACCTACATATTCACACCGTAAATTATTGCAGGTGACTACATTTACAGCCTGTAAAATGTCTGAAATATCTCTCAATGTCTATGTTATGTTATGATACGACTTGTGAATTGTTATACTCTTTATGTTAGTTTGTTTGAATATTTGTTCCTGAGTTATTAATGCTTTATATGCATTTAAGTATATCTATTTATTTAAGTATGTCCCCGCCTAGTACTGATAGTTGAGTTTTCAAACGACTACTTTACAAGCATCTTCTGTCAGACGAATTTAAATAAGGTTCACCATCATGTTTATATACATAATTATATGTATTAGTCTATCTTTTATAAATTATATAAGTAGTAGTATTTAACTATGTATATATATTTAATATTATTTAACTTCACGTTTAAATTTTTCCTTATTATTTGTTATTAATTTCTCCTGCACCAACATATACAAATGACTCTATTTGACCCAATTGTTGACTGGTAGAGAATGCATTTTGGCTTTAATTTCGCCATTTGTACATTTTTCTTTATTTGTGCAATAAAGTTTAAATAAATAAATAGTTATGTTTAGTTTGGGGTTCGATCGATCTGTGTAAGAGTGTATTTATTTAACTTCGCTATAGTAGAATGTATGGTTGTTACCTCTTCTGGCACGACGTCTTTGAGCTTGACGTCCTGTAGGCGGCTGACGGACGCCGTGCGGTGGTAGTCCACCAGTTCGTTGAGGGAATTGAACTTCACCACCCAGAGGAAGAATTTGCTCGACGCATCGCGCAGTACTTTAAAGTGTTGAACGCCGTCCGGACATCTGTTTAAAAACAGACACAAACTGTAGTATAGGTTCAAAAAATTAATCGTATTAAAGCAATGAAGGGTTCTAAGTCCAATTCCTCACTAGAGTGCTAGTGTAGCGTTTGGCAAGAAGTCAGTGCATATTATGGTAGCGACATGACAGCTGGTTAACACACAGTAACACGATTACCCTTATAATACCTAAACGCTTTGCTATATATCATAAGGAGTTTGAGGAAACTCAACGAGCTGTAGCGCCTACAGAAAACGGGATGCACTGGTAATGGAACTTCATATTTTTTAACAAAACATCAATTTAAGACGCAAGGGCACGGACGCTTCTCCATACAAATGTAGTCCTCATTAGTCCCCATGAAAGCGTCCTGATTAGCACTGACCGTCAGCGCTTACTTCGGCATACATATTTTATATGGAAGTATGCAAGCTTACCGTTCGTGCCGGTTTTATTACATTTCTATATACCATTTACGGTAAGCTAAATGCAGTTTTATTTTACGTTTGTAGCAAAGGAAATGTACAGAACACTTCCAACCCATACAGCATTTAAAAAATGCTTATCTTCTATTACGGCTATTAGGAACCTAAGTTCCTATTGTAACATATATTTACAGTTATTGAAGTCCGGACTGGCCTAGTGGCTAGTGAAGCCAATGGTCCTGAGTTCAAATCCTGGTAAGGGCATTTATTCGTGTGATGAGCACAGATATTTGTTCCTGAGTCATGGGTGTCTTCTATGTATTAAATTTATGGAGGCCAAGTCTCATTTTGGGTCGCTGAGCCAACGGAGTAAGTAAGTAAGTAGTTGTCTAATTGATCTTACCGTGGGACTTAGTCAATTTGTGTAACAAATGTCCTATAATATTTATTTTAGCTAGTACATCTAGCAATGTCCTCATTATGCCATAAGAACACTTTCTTACAAGGTAATGGTAGTCATAAAATGTGGATTTGTTTGTCAACCGTGTCACACGTTTAACCGATAAGTTTAATGTAAACAGAGTGTAACCAATCTTTACAGGAAAATTGGACGGATAAATATCAATTTAATTACATATGACACGGCGGTCAACTCAAATACGTCTAAGTAATGAATAAATAAATAAGTATTTGGGGACAATCTTAAATAGATCGACCTAGCCCCAAACTAAGCAAAGCTTGTACTATGTAGTACTACGCACACGGTAAACAGTAACTAACGTTAGTGACTGCGTGAACTCGATAGCATTCCCTCTCTATCGCACCGAATCAGTCACATCAGTGCGAGCGAGAAAGACTGCGATCGAGTTTACGCAGTCTCTAACGTAAATGTCAAGTGTCAACTCGAGGTGCGGCTACTGAAGTTATCAGTTATAAGAAATTCCATATACTAAGTAAGTTTTTTACATTATGTGTACGTCGTCGTCTAGCCATTCCCATAAGTAAGACGAATTTAACAACACCCCTCACGATAACATTCAGTAAACCGTCTCGAACCATATAGGGCTTACGAAATAGATATACATAATATTCTCCGTCCTCCATCAGCGATCAAAACAACAGTAACAAAAAACAATCCTGTGTCCTGGCTCACAGGAAAGGATAACAATAAAATATAGTTCATCGAAGCAATGATATAATTTCAAGCGAGTAATTTATATTTTACCCAGTTTTACTTTTTTATACCTGAATTAATGAGTCAAATTTCCTTCCCTCATACCTATAAGTATGCTGAGCAGCTCATGATACGAGTGTGCTGTTATAGTACATTGTGCAACGAGGGGGGGTAAGTGAAATTTTGGAAGCGAGGGTGGTAATTAAAGACCCAAGGTTGCAATATTCTTACCCCCGGAGTCACACACAATATTTTTCATCACACTTGCATAGAAGAAATTTAATTTTAAGCGAAATAATTCTTAAATACGGTGACATTTCATACATTCGTCCGCCATATTGTCATTCTTTGATAGGTTAGGCATCGAAGACACAGACCTATTCGGCATTCAGCCACGATTGAAAATGATGTAAAAATAATTTAATCTGTTATTAAACTAATCAAATTAAATATTTTGAAACATAAACAAACATTAAATTATCAACGGCAGTATTTTTAAAGTAAAACTCATTTACACTACGTGGTTTCTATGAATTCGTGACACAATTAAAAAAAGTTAAGGGAGTTATAGCTTTTTTTCACAATCCATAACTCCCGCGGGAACATTATAGGCCTTCGGCCTTCAGTACACCTGCTTGAAATAAGATCTTTTTCAAGCAAGTGTGATGAAAAAACACAAACTTCGCTGAAAGCAGTTACACTACAATACAAAATCCAATGAGTCACGTTTGTAACCAGTGCGCTAATATCACAATCAGTAACAACAGCAAACAAATTGTTGTTTTCCGTTGCAGTCAGTTGAGAATGAAAGTACGCAAAACAGTCAGTTCACGTATACCGAGATTTATGTATGAGTTTCGTTATTAAGACGAAAGTTTAGTGGTCATTTTTCCATACAAATGTTATCGTCATTTTCCTCTCTGGATTTTGGCTCTAGATGTTTTTTTCTTTATATGAGTCCAATATTACTAGTACCTATGTCTGTACGTTTTTGCTTTTTTGTTATTCTATTTTTATAAGAACTAATTTACTTTAAACAACGCCGAAAACGGCCAAATAAATGCGCCGTAAACAGACGCCTAGCGTACAAAATCAGCAACAATAAACGCGAAAATTAAACCGGTCAGACAAAGATAATTTCTTTCTCATTTCGTTCCAAAAATTTGTCTACGATTAATAAAGTTTTGGAGGAGGAAAATTTCGAAAACGAAACCTCGACTTCTGAGATTTTTACGCAGGAATTTTCGCCTAAGCTGCATTTGTTGCACTAATTTTAGGAGCTGCCCCCGTGAGCGCTACTGATATATTTACCCTAAAATTCTCAAACCTGAGGGGCTCAGTTGGCATTTCCTCTTAAGCGTGGCTTTCTTTCTTTGTCTGTTCATTGAAAAACATAAATAGAACTAGGTACTTAATACATATCGTATTTGAATAAGATTGTCGTCACGTTAAACGTGGTTTTAATGGATTTCAACAACCTCAAGGAAACATAGAGGCTATTTGGATTTGCAGTTCCCACCTGTTTGATTCATTCTATTATGGCCTTGGAGAGCGGATAATAAGTTTGCTCTAAATTGTCCGTCAAGTCTATGGTGTATCATGGTTGTCATTGTTCATTATTTACCCACGTGTGTTATAAGAGTAATTTTATACTAGAGATGGGCCGAATATGGATGCTGAATACGAATATTCGGCCGAATGTTCTTTATCATTTTAATAAACCATTTGAAAACGCTTCAATAACATTAGCAGCTAAAGATAAATCGCTTCCTAGGCAATTTCCTAGAAACAAACAGGTCAAAAGGACTCGTAAACAATTTTTCAATACCCTCCAAATTACCAAAACGTCCTATGGATTGAACATGCCTCGTCATGTGTTTTTTAATGACAACGAGAAAACGTAATCTGATACAAGAGACAACTTGAAAAGTTCCGGAGGAGATTTTCAGCATTGAAACAAGGCAAGGCAATAAAAACATATTCGGCACTTTAACCGAATAATTCGGCCGAATACAAATATTGGAAAACTTGCCAAATATGCTGAATACCGAATAATTACCGAATAATCGGCCCATCTCTATTTTGTACAATACTTCATGATTTCCGGGTTTTGAATGACAAAAAGTTGTTCAGTATCTTACGCATACGTACGCACTTTTCGGGTACACTCGAGTCGAGTTATAAAATTATTTCTAATATGGTACGCAAACATACTAATACAGAACATTAGGTACAGGGCCGGATTTAGGGGAGGGCAACCGGGGCTACTGCCCCGGGCCTCCACAAAAGAGGGGCCCCCCACAATAGGGAATTCGGTAAATTTACCATTTTATTTGGAAAAATTTTGGGGCCAGGGGGCCTCCACTCCTTTATTGCCCGAGGCCTCCAGACCTCTAAATCCGGCATTGATTAGGTATCTTGTCTAATATTATGTCAGTACTACACGTACATTAAAATTAAATATCATAGTTTCGTTTCGATCACTTATCGCCGGAATTACTCGTCAAAGTGCTAACGAGCTACAAACACGATCAATAAGTCAATGACTAATTCTGACATAGGCCCTATCTATATTAGGAATGTGTAGTAAACGAGTTTTGTACGATCTCCTTACTTAGGCTGACTCACGAATTTCGACGGACAGGTTTAAGTGAAACGACGGAAAATAGAGTAGAAATTTGATTGAAAATGTTGCGAATAGGGTTTAATGAAAAGTAGCACAGCCGCGGACAAGATATATGGTTAGAAAGATATTATAATTTATAACTCAAGTAATTACAAAGGGAGCTTGGATGTCTTTGGCAGAATTAGATATCAATTTCTGTATCTAAGCGATTATGAAGACACGTATAGGCATTTCTAAAGGACCGAACTATTATTCAAGTTTTTTCTTTGTTACGCCCTGCATACGGCAAAACTATTAGACTTTTTTTTATAAAACAACAGTTACTCGTAAAGTTTGTAATAGACAGATACTTTCTTAAGTTTCTCAATATATCGAAGACAAAATATTATAAAAATAGCGAAAGAATCATACGAGCAATACATGACTAATACAGAGGCCGAGCGAGAGATATCGAAAAATAAAATATAAAGCTGCCGCCGCAGCAGCTACTCTATTGCTTGCACCCAAAGCATGACTCACTCGAACTGTGTGCTTTTTTTCTGTGCCAAGTCAAACAGAGGCAGAAAATGTTTATCGTATTTTCCGTTTTTAATTCGACGTCCAATAACCAAGCTCAGAACAAGCTTACATTTAAAAGCAAGTTGCGCAAGCACTTATTTGAAAACATTCGCGACTAAATGTCTGCGTGATATCTCAGACTAAGTCCATAATTAAATTAAATAACTTTCCAATTACAATTTGAACCACAATTATTCCCTATTTCGAAAGGACGATGTTCAATAGGAGTATGTTGTTATTAATTTTATTTACACATAATTTCAATCATAAGTCAAAGAAATTAAACAGTATATTACACCACCCACGCCTTTTTAGGAGTGGATATAAATAAGTAAAATCATAAAATAATAAGTTAATAACGGTGACAGAACCCTTCATCGGATCGGATTTTGTCCTTTGTTAAGAAGCTTAAGTCATGTTGTATAGCATGTCGGTGGCAAAAAAGCACACGGCCCCTTATGATAGTGATGGTAAACGATTATCGTAGCCTATGTATGCCTGCAACTCCAAACATATCACATGCGAGTTGTCGGTTATATTGTGCTATGATAATATACCATGTTGCCCGAGCCGAAAACCTGCGATCGCGCGGTAGTTTTATTTAGCTACCGTCACTAGTACTTATATAATTTAACGTCTTCCTCTGGTCACGAAAATGGATTGTCAGCAAGCATATTCATCAATAAATAGGACAAAATAAACAAAATTCTCGGTGTCTTGTTTTTTGCAGGCCTACTGCGAACGTTGATAGTCGAAATCTATCGGTCGAATACGCAAGAACGATAGACAAGCATATAACAATTAAAGATTTTCTATGTTCGCGATAAGCCCTCATCCCGCAATCACGTTGCGGGCCGCGAACGGGACACCGTCGCGCAGATTCCAAAGATGAAGGTGAACCTTGTGTTTGACAGCTATATGGAGTTGGCCGGTCGAGGTATTTTACAGATGGCGCCAGCACAGCTTACTCTGTCAATTATTTTGTCAGGTATTTTTTGAAATTGTATGCCCTGGATGCCAGCCCTTTAAGCCAACAAAACAGAACAAAACTAGAGACAGGGAAAGCTATGATGGCGCCATCTATGCATACCTATGACAGTTGCCAACCCCATTCTAATAGTTGACAGACTGCTTGTCTCCTCTATTTCTCAGAAAGTAAGTCATCTACCTATTACAAACACTGCCAAGTACTGAGATATTTACGTTACGTCAGGGGAATAATGGCCTTCAGGAGGATAACATGAGAAGTAGGAACCAACAAATGTTTGACATTGGTCATTATACAAGGAAACGGTTTAGCAGCACAATTAATGATAAGGAATTTACTGATGTAATGTAGTCATGTACAAAAGCAACACATGATCGACCATTAGTAAATCTTATTATTATCTTATATTGACATAGACACAAAAAATTAGTGTCCGACCGATGTTTCAGTTTCGGATTCGGCATGTTTAGGCATAAAAATCTACCTATAGTGAATCATCTTATGATAAATAAAAACACTCATCAGTAAATTAACAATCGAAATGCCTACTTTGTAAAGCACATATTATTATTCTGCTCTGTTATTGTTTAATAACCTGTTTAGATCATTAATAGAATCTTTCTTGATAAGGTTGACATAAAATTGTATGAATGTCAACATGATTCATTCATTGAACTACTAACAGTTTCTGTTATCAATTAAGTCCATTGTTCCTTAAAATTAAATATTACCTAAAAGGTTAAAAGGGCTTCATGTCTGCTGAAAATTATTACGTAACCCAAATGTAGGTTCAATGAACTTATTTTTTTATCCAAATTTATACACCATGTTTTTTTTATTTCCGTTAATTTCAAAGGTGCATTCCTGAGCTTAAATTATTACAGGTGACTAAATAAACAGCCTGTATTCAGAAAAAAAGATAAACAACAAATAAACATAATAATCGCTTCTAGTCAAGTAACCAAGTAAACCCTGTAAATAGGGCTACCATTATCTCAGCTGAAGTAAAATCAGGATTTTCCCCACAAAAATGTTTCTTATTAAAAAAACATAATAGTTTGTAGTTATATGCCTGACACAGATTTTACTTGAAAGCTTTACAAAAGCCTGCTTTGACAGAGTCCAAACTATGACAAATCCAGGGAATGGACAGATGGCAGTTACCTATACCGAATTATATTCATGGAAAAAATTAAATTCTACCCAAGCATATCACCAATATGAACTTACTTGACAGATAAGGAGAAGTCTCCAGGGCTTGATTCACTGATCCTTATAAGAAATCCCCCTTCTGGCTTATTTGCTAATAGTCTCTCGGCATCTGCTCTTGTGATCCTTCCATAATACCAACTGGAATTAAATAAACTGATGTAATTAAAGCTATTTCACATTTCTGTAACATTTCTACTTCATGCAATATCAACATCAAATTGAGGAAATGAAGCCCACAATTACCTATATGTTTCTACTTTTTCTCATACAAAAATGACAATTTATGTATTGCTTGAAAAGAACATTAACCTCTCATGTACTGGGATCATTTTTTTCCAATAGTTTCCTCATATGCAGATCTGTGTGCTGGCATTCCAAGGGTTAATATTAAAATGATTCCCGATACTTTTAAATAAACAATGTTTGTTATAATTTTCAAAGCTTGTTTGCAATTTGAATCAGCTTGACTTAGTAGTAAAGTTGATGTAATAAATGATTAATTTTGTAAATGAGGTGTAATTCTATGTAGATGAGGAAAATGACTTCTATTATCATTATCAGTGTATGAAAAATATTGATAAAAAGACCAATAATATACTGTTGTGTTATATTAGCTCACATAAATACCATTTTAAGGAAAATAGTTGATCATTTAAGATAAGTTTATGGCTGATACCATAAACATAATACCATAATTTTAAAAAAATGTCTGAATAAAATATTTAAGGTACAATGGAATGGAAGGCCTGTGTTCAGGTTTCTAGGCAGCTAGAAGTTAAATGGTTAAATAGTGTTTGTTCATTGATAGTTTAAAAAACTTTGCAGTTGATAATTAATAATAATCATACTGGTACCGTAAAATCTGGCAACTTTACCAATAGATGTTCGCTTTGCCACCCGTAGAGTGCTACCACAAATCCCGATTAATCTTAAAATTGGGAATATTTTTAAGTTCGTATTCATAATGGTAGAAAATTACAATAATTAACTGGCAACACTATTTAAGGGAGGGTATCCCAGAAGACGTCTTTGCCAGCCATTTTCGATCCGAAATTACGTCAGTGACATAACCTCAAAGGCGGTGCTCCGAAAATTTCATCAATTTGTGTCATGAATACTGGATCCCGGTACGTATATTTCCATTTTTAATGTTACTTTTATAGTTAAGAGTAGAAATAGTACTTTGTGAATGGTGTAATGTTTGATTTATGTCTCTAAATTTCGTTGGCAAAGTTACCATACCAAGTTCTGCAATAAGTAATGGCAACTTTGCCATGTTTTGGAATGGTTTAGGGCTGTCACATTCAGGAACCGATAAAAAAGATTTTAACTTACCTATCTATCTACATTAACTTTATAGACGGAGATAATTACGAGTATTTTGAGTGAGAAGTTTCGACAAATTGGAAGTTTGGTTTGATTTCATATATGTATAGAGGGACTATTTATAAACAATTTCTGGAAAGTACCGCGAAAATATAACCCGGGGTTTAGGTATAAAATCGTTTTTATTAACTAACTTTTGACTAAAACTAAATTTTTTGACAAGCCTTTATTTTTAATTTCTACATTTTTTCGGAGATATTCGGTAGTTAATTTGCGGGAAGTTTTATTCGTTAAAACTAAGTCTAGTTCAATATTCGCACCAAAATAGTACATTACGATACAAGTGCGAAAAATAGGAAATTCGAAACGAGTGGCGATAAATTAAAACACGACCGAAGGGAGTGTTTTAAATCGACACGAGTTGCGAATTGCCTATTCGCACATGTATCGTACAACGTTTTACAGTACATATGGCCCTTTAAATGTTCGACACAGTAACGTAATATGCTACTTCTCGCACTAGTGCTATAAAGTAGCCCCATATGTACTGTAAATATATATTTCAGTTTAGGTCTGTTCCAGGTGTTCCAGGTTTATACAAAGTATACATTAATAATGGTTTTAATTTACTTTATGGTATGTTATTGAATTTTTGAAGTCTAGTTCAATATTGACAAATTTATCACAAAATAAAAATAAAAAAATCTCTCAAACCCCTGACTTAAAATTTCTACATTTTTAGACAATTGATCTTGAGCTTAAGTTAAACCACATATATCAAATAATATCAAAGTCTAATAATATCGAACCCTAATATCGTACTAACTATCTCCGTCTATTATTTGTTTTTACGATTCTGTATCTCAAAAGTAAAAAATAGAACCCTTATTAGTTGTCCGTTTGTCAGTCGGTTTCTTCAAAACTCTGTAACACTATGATAGCTAATATAAGAATAATGAAGGAGGACTAGCGGAACCGCAGGGAAAGGCTGTAAATGCGAAAGTTTCAAAAATAATAACGTATACTTTTATGTGTTTAATTGGGAACATTAAGTTTTCCAAAGGGGTTGATATTATATTTTTTTCGATAGTCTACATTACGAGGACTCGCACACTGTGGTTTATTTTTAAGTCGTATTTATCTTTAAATATAATTTTTTTAATCTTCGTTATGACATTTGTTTCAAATTTATGGCTGTATCGCTATTGCCTAAGTCTCGAATTTATTATTATTATTATTATTATTTAATAAGCAGGCAGGCAGTTTGACAACTGATATGACCTGTATCCAATATTCATAAAGATAGTTATCATGAACGAGTAGTAGATATCATGTGCTTGTCTAATTTATTTTTAAACTGGTAATTTAGATTGACAATTTAAAAAAATATCCTTAGTTAACATTAAGGGTTACCGCAGCAACGCATGTTTGATTTTGTGGTCACCATTGGCAACGTGTGTTTGTTTTTTGGTCACTATAGCAACGCGTGTTTGCGCAAGAAACTGTCATATGACAGATTGTCAAAATCAAGTTATTTTTTAAAATTGTCAAACTAAATTAGAAAGACCAAGGTAACAACCTGTACAGCCATCGATTTGCAACAAATGTCATAACGAAGATTCAAAAAATAATATTTAAAAATAAATACAACTTGAAAATAAATCTCACGCAGTTTCAGAGTCCATATACTGCAGATTATCGAGAAATAATACAATATCAACCCCTTTGGAAAACTTAATGTTCCCAATTGAATACTCCATGGTCATTATTTCTTTTTCTTTTGTTTTAGAAAATGGGTCGCCGTAGTCGAAGGAAAATTGGATCTCGTGGTTACAAAAATTATAGTCAAGAAATGCTAGAGGTAGCAGTTGATCTCGTTAAAAAAAAGGAAATCACATCATTAGAAGCTGAAAAGCGATTTTTTATTCCTCGCCGTACCATCGAAAACAAAGTTAAAGGACTACATATGAACCCACCTGGTGGTCAGCAACGTCTCAGTGATGCAGAGGAGAAAGATATTGTTGATGTCTTGATAGCGGCGGCCGACTTTGGTTCACCGTTGTCTCGATTAGACCTACGGATACTGATATTCGAGTACTTAAATAAAAATCGACGTGCATGTTTATTTGATAATAAACTACCTGGCAAGTGGTGGGTAAAACATTTTTTAGACCGACACCGCGATAAATTAACGGAGCGCTCAGTGCAAAATATTAAAAGATCCCGGGCAGAAAAATCTGCGGAAGAGTTTGAGAATTACTTCGAGAATCTAAAACACACTGTAAAAGACGTACCTCCAAATAACATTCTAAATTACGATGAATCTAATTTATCTGATAACCCGGGGTCAACCAAATGTATATTTAAAAGGAAAGTTAAGTATCCCGAGAGAATTTTAAATCATTCCAAAGGGAATATATCTATTATGTTTGCAGCAAGTGCAGATGGATGTCTACTACCAGTGTACACAGTATACAAATCGGAGCATTTGTGGACCAATTGGTGTTCAAATGGCCCCCCAGACGCGAGATATAATCGGACTAAGTCTGGTTGGTTCGACGCCACAGTTTTTGAGGACTGGTTTGAAAATACCGTAATACCATGGGCTAAAAAGCTTAAAGGACCGAAAGTCGTTATCGGAGACAATTTGTCAAGCCATATGAATCCAAACATCATACGATTGTGTGAGAAAAATAACATACGATTTGCATTTTTGCCGCCAAACTCCACCCACATATCTCAACCATTAGACGTGGCCTATTTTGGACCTTTAAAAAAATGTTGGCGACAAATACTGACAGAGTATAAGATAAAGAATCCCTCGGAGACACAAATAAATAAAGGACATTTCCCGCTTCTATTAAAGCAGCTGCTCGAAAAAATTGAAATATCAAACAAAAACAATATTAAAGCTGGATTTAAGGCCACGGGCATTGTCCCTTTAAATCCAAACAAAGTGATGAAAAAATTGCCAGATTTTGAACCTGAAACGAGTTATAAAATAGATATTGCTCTTCTTGATTATTTACAAAAATCCAAGGCACCTAACCCGCTAAAAAAATCTGCAGTAAACAGAAAGTTAAAAGTGGAACCAGGAGCTTCGATTTCATCTCAAGACTTGGAAACACTCATGGGTAATGTTAAAAAAAGGCCACAAAAGAAAAACGCTTTGGACAATAAATCCAAAAAATCAAAACCAGATAAAACAACTACGACTGGACAAGACGAAGTAACAACTTTATCAAATATTCGAAAGTTACCAGAAAACCAAGCATATGAAGACGTAAGACAGTGTAGGGCACTTAAACTCACAAAAGTAGATGCAAAGCCTAATATTCATGATGCAAGGAAAAATACACAAGAAAATATTGACCCTTGGACAAATCCAGTAGCATCTACTTCAGGAACCTGTAAGAAAAACAAAAGAAAAGCCTCCAACAAAAAAGTACATCAGTCAAAAAGACTAAAAGCTGAATACAATAGTGAAGTTGATAATGACGACAACTATTCACTACTGGATACCTCAGAGGAAGAGACGGTCAGATCGGAATACGAAGATAAGGTGTTGGATGCCTTTAATGAAAGAAATAACGTAAAAGGTGAGAATACTGTAGAAAAGCATGAGGACAAAATAGGTAAAAATCAAACAAAACGGACAAAAGAACTTGAAAACCAAAGAAACCAATATAATAAAACCTCAACACAAGCAAAAAAAGTGAAAGTAGACGACAACTACAGTGGAGAGCAAAATTCGGACTCTTCGGAAGACATTTGCTTGTCTGAATATAAAAAACGTAATTTTGACTGTATAATGACAAACCAAATAGAAACAATACCAAGTGAAGAAATAGATATAAACAATATACAGAATTTTATTGAAATTGATGAAAACGGAGAAATTATGGAATATGAGACATGTTTGTGGATTGAAAATAATAGCGAAATAAATCAAAATAAGATTAAAAATGATGAAGTAGATGAAAACGTTAAAAACACCATAATAAATGAAAACAACAGTCAAAAGGTCGAAACAACATTAACAGAAGGAAATGTTTCCTCTAAGAAATTTTCAGTCGAACATAAAGAATTTACTAACATGGCAACAGCAGGTCAAACAGGAGCGACAGAAAAAACAGAGAAACGGAAAAAAATTACTATTCTATCAGATATTCGAAATACATCTGAAAACAAAATAGTTGTAGATACAAAAAAACTAAAAAGAGTTGAGAAGACTGTTGACCTTTTCAAAAGTATGATCAATAAGTATAAAGAAAACAAACAAACAGAATGTCAGATGGCTGAACTTAAACTTGGACTGGACTTGCCTGGAACAGCACAAAACGAGACTGCTGAAGTTAAAAAAAATACTAAAAAGAAACAAAACCAAACTGAAGAATGCAAAGAAGTACAAAAACTGGACGCACCTGAAACTATCCAAAACAAGACTGAAGAGAGCAAAGAAATAGAAAAATCCGACTCACCTCAAAGGAAACAAAACAAGACTGAAGAGAGCGAAGAAGTAGAAAAATCGGACTCACTTGAAACTAACCAAAACAAAATCAAAGAGAGCGAAGAAGTTGAAAACTTGGACTCACCTGAAACTAACCAAAACAAGACTGAAGAGAGAGAAGAAGTAGAAACCTCGGATTTACCTAAAACTGACCAAAATAAGACTGAAGAGTGCGAAGAAGTAGAAAAGTTAGACTCGCCTGAAATTAACCAAAACAAGACTGAAGAGAACGAAGAAGTGGAAAACTTGGACTTACCTGAAACTAACCAAAACAATACTGAAGAGAGAGAAGTAGAAAAATCGAACTCACCTAAAACTGATCAAAACAAGACTAAAGAGAGCAAAGAAGTAGAAAAGTTGGACTTACCTAAAACTAGCCACAACAAGAATGAAGAGAGCGAAGAAGTAGAAAACTCGGACTCACCTGAAACTAACCAAAACAAGAATGAAGAGAGCAAAGAAGTAGAAAAGTTGGACTTACCTGAAACTAATCAAGACAAGACTGAAGAGAGCGATGAAGTAGAAAACTCGGACTCACCTGAAACTAACCAAAACAAGAATGAAGAGAGCAAAGAAGTAGAAAAGTTGGACTTACCTGAAACTAACCAAGACAAGACTGAAGAGAGCGAAGAAGTAGAAAACTCGGACTCACCTGAAACTAACCAAAACAAGAATGAAGAGAGCGAAGAAGTAGAAAATTTGGAACAACCTGAAACTGACCAAAACAAGACTGAAGAGAGCGAAGAAGTAGAAAACTCGGACTCACCTGAAACTAACCAAAACAAGAATGAAGAAAGGAAAGAAGTAGAAACATCGGACTCACGTGAAACTAACCAAAACAATACTGAGAAGAAAAAAGAAATAGGAAAACCGGACTCACCTAAAACTTACCAAAAGAAGACTGAAGACGATGAAGAAATCGGAAATTGTTTGCACTTATCTGACGCGAACCGAAACGATGCCAAAGAAGAAGAAAGTGATTATGACACAAATAGTATAGTTATAAACCAAAGTGTCTTGGTAAGATATTACATTAGAGCAAAATGGAAATACTACGTCGGATTTGTGGAAAAAATTGACGTTCGTGAACAAGAAATATTCTATACAGTACATTTTTTAAAGACTATAAAAAAACCAAACTTGAAATTTGTCGTCACAAAATATGACCGAGATACTGTCCCGTCCACTTCGATTGTAAAAATAATTCAATTACTCTCCGGTAAAAAAAATAGGGAATATTATTTAAATGACAGTTTTGACGATGTTTATTTTTAGTTCTTATTAATATTTTTATATAATTGTTATTACCATCTTAGTGTCATTTGCTTTGTGAAATTTACTTTTTCGAAAATTATACTAATTTCGTTTAATTTTTCTCTTTATGTTAAATTTTTAAAAGACACTTGGTCTATGATTACAACATACCGTATTCGTAAGTTACCTACTCATTTTGTTTCCATTTATATTGTTATGATAAAATGTTGTTTAATTTTTTTATTTGATATTTATACACCTAGTTAAGTTGCCGTACCAGCATTTTCATGTTCGAGTTAGATTGTTAATAATTGGTTTTGTTAAGCTACTAAGGTGTATTATTAAATAATTAATAATGATAATTGACATTGAGTGAAAAAAATAAAAATTATACTAACAAATGAAGATGTGTAAATTTTTTGGACAACCCTAACAGCAAATCTCAATTTACTATGAAAAAATCGTTATTGGGTGAGCAACTTTGCCAAGTTGATGTTTCTAAAGTCATAAACAAATAAAAAGAGCAACAACTCCTCGAGATTGTAGTTGTATGGCCTTTTTGAGAGTATGTTTCTATATTCGTTGTTATCTAATGTTTTGATATTAAGGTACAAAAGCTTTTGGCAAAGCTGCCATACAGTAGAGTCAGCTTTGCCATATTAAATTTTTGGCCATTAATATTTATTGCTGTAAACTTCTGGTAAATTAGATTGTATGTAGAACGTCTTTATAAAATATATTAGGCAATAAATTAATTTTGAACTCAGCTTCAGTGTATTTTTTTGTAAAAAACATCACTTAAATTTTTGGTGACTATCTAAAATGGCAAAGTTGCCAGATTTCACGGTACAAAAAAGTTAATATGTTCTAATAATCAGCATCTACTTTTTATCTCATAATAAATACAAAGTAATATACTTATGCTGCAACTGTTTCTAGAAACTTAAAGCAAGCCTACAGTTATAGTTGGCTGAGAAATTGTATGGGAATTTTGTAACAATACAAAAAGTGAAATTCATGTATTATAAGTGGATGAGCTTTAGGAACTGTTTACGAACCTGTGGTTTTTCATTTGGATATAGTTGCTAGGTATTAGTCCTTCTCTGCCGTCTAATTCTGCCCTGTACCAATTCATGTCTTCCTCCATATTTAGTATCTGAAAGAACCAAGTTCTAGATAGAATCAGCGTCGGTACTTTACATAATAACTCGGAAACTAGGTTATCGTGTTCAAAACTTACTTTTAGAACCTGGTTTTTCCTAAAACTCAGTTCATCATCAGCGGTAGCAGTGAAATCGTGTTTTGCTATAGCCTCCATGATCAAATTAGGCACTTCACTGAAATGTCACCGATTACCAAAATAACTCACAAAGTATATGTTATATTCACAATACTTGGGGTCAAGGCAGTAGAGTAATCATAATGTATGAATTATCTTATAAAGTGATTTAAAATAGTTTGTTACTGTACAAATACTTGGAACAAATTATTTATTCTTTCGTTCGATCTTCACCCACAGCCACACATCAAAAACTAATGTTACCAGATTACAATAAGCTAAAGCTCTCTAAAAAATAATTATATAGCGTAAAGAATAAAGTAAGTATTTTCTAGCACGTAACAAAATATTAGCCCAGTGCTACATTAGAAACATTAAAAGAGATACAAACAATATTATCATATTATTATTTCACTTCTTCATTATTATATATTATGAAAAAAAATATATAAATATTATCAAATCATCATTTATTTACAGGCAAGGGAGGGGTCCCATAGATATAGTCTGACAAACAACTTTGTCAGTAGAAAAAGGGCGCGAAATCTAAATTTTACATAGGACGATAACCCTTTTAACCAAGGCTCGGAACCGGTTTATTCTTCATACAAAAAATACCGGTATTATTACGTTCTTTTTCGTTCTTTGGTTTATTATTTCATTTTAAATGGGACTATCTAATAATGCGAAGTTGTTGCCTAAACACATGATCCAGTCCTACGTAAAGAGTATAAAATAATTAAAAATATTGGGCTATTTTGGGATTTAAAAATAAACCGGTTCCGAGCCCTGCTTTTAACGCCTACATTTTTTATATTTGCCGATTTTTTCGACTGACGGAATTGGCTTGACAGACTATATGTACCCAGTACACAGTGGCCAGTGATAGGCCATGTCTGGCAATCCGCAACTGAAGTATGCCAATAAAACCGACAACTTCCCAATAGGGTTGTTTCCTTCTACAAATTTTAGGGCAGAATTGTATCCCAATAAATTCTTTTGGATTATAAGAATATGTTAAACTACTTTTAGGGGACCTGTAATGAGCATATTTTTGTAAATATTGAATTTAAAATATCTTTTGGCACACGTCACGTGACCAAACTCGAAACGTCATTGAAGATTCTGATGACGTCACAACTCTCGGATTGACATTGTTGACAGTTAGACGATAAACAACAAATGACAAATGTCAGTTGACAGTTCGTATCTTCTACGTGTGTATGTATGTTATGTGTCAAACCGTAAACTGTGACGTCACACAATTTTCAAAGAGCGTCTTGGGTGCGATAGCATCTGTCAAAATATATTTTATTAATTTAACATATTTAAAGCCGTTTTTAGTATAAAAGTTGAATTTTAGGGCAACTTTTAGTTAATATAGAACGTAATACAAGCGTTTCAAAAAATTGGAAACAACCCTATTGCGGACCAGGATGGACAACGTCCGCTATTGTATACCATTGCCCCCGTAGTCAATGGCAATGGCTTATCGTGGACCATCATGGGCCATTATGTACGTCTAAGGACGGTGGCTTTCTAGACCGTAGTCCAACTTGCCAATGCATTTCTTTTATTTATAAATTCGTTGTTTTTTTTTTAAATTCCAGTACAAAAATAAAATAGTAAATAGTAAGTTTTATAAATGTATATAATAGAAACCTATGATCATCATAATTAAAAGTTGTAAATTCTACTTGCTGATGTAATTTACCGGGAAATTTCAAGAATGCAAAACAATTACAAATCCGACCATAATTTAATAATTACATACATTAAGTATTTTAAAATAAAAACGTACTGTGGAATACAGTGTCAAAAAATAAGAAAAATACCAATAGGTGTATCAAAGAAGATATCGAACGTGTTGTGTATTTCGCGGTAGCTATCTTTTTATATAATGTTAAAAATATCTATAACGCTAAGGTAACATCGATAATAGACATTTCGATATTTGATTTTGTCAATCACTTGATTTTGCCACAAAAACTTCTATGTCTGGTTATATTACTCTCATCTCTTAGTCGTCTCTCCAACCAAAGAGTAAAGTATCGCTTTTCCCCATATTTTCATGCTATGTGATATGAGCTTTGTACAAAACACAAATGGGTGGAAAAACAATTAAAAACTTAAATTAAAAACTTATAAATAAAAAAATTGTCCCAGATCGAGACCGCTTGGCAGGGTGCCCAGAAGGCTGGCTGCATTGCCCCTCTGGATAGCAATGCTTATCCGCTGGGCGAAGTACAGGCCAGCCCTCTGGTCACCCGAAGCCTCTATAAGGCGTTTTGCTAACTCCTTATAGAGGCGGCGCGCGCTAGGCCCCCACGGCCCTAGGGTTTCAACCCCAAACGCCGCAAATATGTAACTACTGCCGAGGTTGACATACTTGCGACGCTTGAGGCTTTCGGCCGAGGATGCAGCCGCACCAGCGTCAACTTTGGTGCCTGGAATATGGGACGGTGCCAGGGTATCTACGCATGTAGCATCCCAGACAAGGGGCCGTCCCATACTCCAAGGCACCAACGTCATTCCATCAGGCCTCTTGCCATCATCCCTGACCAGGCCGTTTGGCTCGAGGAGCGCCGGAACCTTGGCACTAACAAAGGCCCTACGGATGACGTCATTGATGCTGGCGTGCCGAGGTATCCTCCCAGCACTTCGGCTGCAAGAGAGGCCGTGGTGGCCTAGGTTGTCTACCATGACGCCGCATTGGCATCGGTGAGGCATGTTTGTTGATGCTCCTATTCTAAGGCAAGTGGCCAACCGGAAAGTTGAGTTGTCCAGCAAAGTTCCTATTGTTGGTGATGGAAGTGCCTGCAACCACAGACCCGACTCCCACTCCGCTGTCGCAATGAGACGAGCTCGATCTGTTGGACTTAGTGCCGTCTCTAGGAGGCTGTTCCGATGTTAGACGACAGAGAGGCTCGTCCCACTGCCTTTGCGAGCATGGGTTGACAGGTGGGTCTGTGTTGGGGCTTGTTAGTGACCATACGTTCTTGGCCTCGGAACAGTGCGCAGCCTCCAGGACCCCAAGGGAAGGGGCTAAAATTTTCCCGATAAGGTTTTGAGCAACGTGTACCGAAGCCAAGAAAGCAGGTAGCGCCACGCTGGAAATTTTGCGGATGCCCAGGCCACCCAACCTAACGGGCAGGCTAGCCTGGGTCCAAGTTCTTTCCTCAAAAGATATGTTGAAGACGGTGGTGAGAGTTTCTAAAATTAAATTGTCCAAATTTGAAATCAAAGTGGGGTGTTTCCAAAAGTGTGATCCGCGAAGTATGTATGTAAATTTTGGAACAAAAAGACAATGTTTCATTATACAATAAGCCGAATGTATGTTAATTTTAGTCAAACGATGTGAAGATGCCTTGAAATTTTGAATTTTTGTATTTATAAAATTTCCAAAAGATTGGTCCAAGATGGGACAGCCAAGAAGATGAAGCGTTTCTTTTGTAATAATTTTGATTCCGGGGGCAAGTTGGTTAAATTGTTCCAATGTGCGTTCTTTGTTTGGGCAGGACTCTGTTACAAAGAGTTCGCATTTCGAGAAGTTGAGGGATAGGCCGATAGCTATGAATTCAGTTCTTAATTTTTCTAAGTCATTTAAAACTGAAATCGCTTCACCGCCAAGGGTCCCATCGTCTAGATACCAAATATTTAATTTTGAATTTAGATTCTTGATTATGGGATGAATAGCGAGGCTGAAAATTGCTGGACCGAGGGGGTCGCCTTGTTGACAACCTACGGAAGATGCCAAAAGGTTAGATTGGTATAATAATTTTGAAGGAGAACTGTAACACTGCCAAAGAAAGTTAAAGGTAGCCGGAATTTTTTCTTTTATTTGAGTCAACAAGGCACCCCTGTCTACTGAATTAAAAGCATTGGAGACATCCACCTTCAGAAGAACCTCTCCCGCTTGGTGCTCGATGTACGTTCGCACGGCATGGACAGCGGCTTCACAGCCGCTTTTGGAACCAAAACCGAGCTGCACAGGCTGTAGTTCCGAACTAGCTTCTGTAAGGATGGAGCGACAAGCAATTTTTGCAGCAAGACGGCGCAAGGTAGTGCCAACCGCAATTGGCCGAATACCACCGTCTTTTTTAGTTAAGGCACAAAGATTGGCCCCGTACAGCGTGCCAGTAATCTCATGAGGGACTTGACCAGCCAACATGTAGTTTACAAGGGCAGTCAAGTCCCTCAAGAGAATTTCTTTGGTGTCACCGCAGCCGCAGTACAGAAGGTCTTTAAGGTGCTGTGGTGACATGCCGTCAAGGCCTCCTGCAGAGCCATTTGGGAATGACATTATGGCACCAAAAACATCCTCGGTGGAAGCGACTAGAGTAGAATCGTGAGGTTGTGGGGCATCAGGAAGGCGGTGGTTCATGTCCGAGGGTGGATGTTTAGCATGTAGGGCTGTAAGGGTTTCCGAATTGGCCGGGGCCACTGCATCGTCAGAAAACAATAGGCGGGCGGCACCTTTGACGTCACCATCGGAGATTTTAGATTCGACTTTTTTAAACACATTGTCGCTTAAGTGTCTAAAACCCTGCGTGGCGGGGTAAGGCGAAACATCACAGCAGCAGTTATCTTTAATTATTTTTGTTAGTGACTTTGTGCTCTGATCTGGTTTTATGTGAAGTACTCGGAACGAAAAAGTAAGTAAATTCTCCCAGCTGCGAATGGAGTTGGTTGTAATTATAGATTTGATAGTATCACTGAGAAATCTAGCGACGGACACGCGCGCACCACGTGGTATGCGTTTCAGAACCGGGCGTGTATTTTTTAAGTCGCTCAGGATTTTCCAAAATGGTACATGGAGATTATTTTTATTATTGTTAAATTTGTTTAGTAAATATTGTATACAATGAGTACAAATAAAAATCAACCTCCAATTAGGACCGAAGTCGGCTAAATACACAAGCTGTCAAGTTTGACAGTTCTTTTAAGTCCATTCGCTCCCAGTGGCATTACACGCGTAAGATATTTTTCTCTATAAATCATTATTTATTTCAGGAATCTCTAGTTTTAGATACGAAAATGTGTGTAAAATTATAAGCCCATATATGTTGTATGTTTGCTCGAGTGTTATTTTGCAAAATACAAGTAAAAGTGTCATTGTTTTGAAGTGTGAAATCTTTTCTCAGGTTTAGTCGTAACTCTAATAAACGCAACGATGTCGGGAGGATTAGATGTATTGGCCCTCAACGAGGAGGATGTCACCAAGATGTTGGCTGCCACCACCCACCTTGGGGCAGACAATGTTCACTTCCAGGTAAGCCGCTACATAACCTACAATTTCGTATATCTTGAGGTTTTTCGTGATGATATAAGAATCCGTTCCATATCTTGTCTGATGCATACTGACGATCTATTCTCCCAACTGAAAATATAATACCCAAACATGTGATGGAAAAAGTCGTGTGCCGGTAGTTCATATTTTATTGTGTATTTAAGATGGAAACATACGTGTACAAGCGCCGTGCTGATGGTACCCACGTGATCAACCTGCGACGCACCTGGGAGAAGCTGGTGCTGGCTGCTCGCGCTGTCGTCGCCATCGAGAATCCTGCTGACGTGTTCGTCATCTCTTCCCGTCCCTTCGGACAGCGTGCTGTGCTGAAGTTCGCGGCACACACTGGCGCCACCCCTATTGCTGGACGTTTCACCCCTGGTGCTTTCACCAATCAGGTAATCGGGGTTCCACATTTGCTGCAAAGTGGCTTGCTGAGTTGGGACGGGCAGTTAATGAGGGTTGTAAGAAATAGATTTGGATGATATCCAATTTTCACTAGTGGCCAACTAAAAACGGATTGTTGCTAAAACTAGAGTAACTTAACCTTAACTAACTTTCCATTCATATTCATATATTTCATTGTGTCTATGTTCACATAGGACGGTATTAAAACATTTGATTACGCGGGTCCACACAGAGCGAGCATACATGTGAGGCAATTTCCTCTCTCAAAAACTAGCCAGTGTAGACATGCTTCGGCCGAGGCAGTGTGTGTATATTTTCCTTGCCTGAGCGCATATGCTCGCTCTGTGTGGACCCGCCTATTAGACAGACCAAACATGATTTTTATGCTGAAACCTGCCAAAATCAATACATTGGTCTGTCACTAATTTTCACTAATATTTTTTGCATAGCATATTCCCACAGTGGGACACATCTATTTGAAATATAATAAAATGACAGAAAGCTATAATTCCAACAACTAAAATGTAGAATTTATAGAGAAATAAAATAAATAAAGAAAAATAAATTCAAGACCTGTACAAGCGCAATAGTAACACCCGTCTGTGAGGCCACCAATATAAGTTGAGATCTGAACTGTCTAAAAACAACCCCCGCAGACATTTTCTCAGCAACAGAGTGGTCAAAGCGTGGAACAAACTACCAGAAGATGTGGTCTCAGCACTGAATGTCAATCAGTTTAAGAACAAACTAGACAAATAGTTAACCAGTGCAAAGAATACATTTTAAGTGAAGATCACTCAGATACAGGCAACTATCAGTTGTTTCAACTGCCTGCCTGATTAATAAATAATAATAAAAAAAATATTACAGGACATTATAACACAAATTGATAGTTCCACAGTAAGCTCAATAAGGCTTGTTTCTTGTAAGATTTTTTCTCTGTAGCTAATGATGTTGGTGAGATTGTGAAGTGAACAGACACATTACTAAATGATGATAACATAACTAAGGAACCACTGACTGCTAAGCAGGTTGATTAAACTTTATCTGATATTCTTCAACATATGATAGTCTACTATTTTTTATTTATTTACAATTTGTCTAACAAGTCATGATGTTCTACAGATCCAAGCTGCTTTCCGAGAGCCCCGTCTCCTGATTGTGCTGGACCCTGCTCAGGACCACCAGCCCATCACTGAGGCTTCCTATGTCAACATTCCGGTCATTGCTTTCTGCAACACTGACTCTCCTCTCCGATTTGTTGACATTGCTATCCCATGCAACACCAAGGTAAGTTATCATAATTTTACAAATTCGATTTCACCCCACAGTTGAATATTGAAAATTGAACCTTTGTGTTATAACTTGAAGTTAGAATTTGAATGGAGATTCAGTCTAGGTTGGTGCCCGTTTGTGTAGCCGGCCAGTGTCGACGTGCCACGGGTGAAGCGGTACGCGGAAAACGCGCGCACCGCCTCTTCCGAGGCACGTCTACACTAGCTGGTTTATGTGTGTGGAAATTGCCTCGCGCGTATGCTCGCTCTGTGTGGACCCGCCTAAACATGCATTTTTTAGGGTTCGGTACCCAAAGGGTCAAACGGGACTCTATTACTGAGACTCCGCTGTCCGTCCGTCCGTCCGTCCGTCACCAGGCTGTATCTCATGAACCGTGATAGTTAGTCAGTTGAAATTTCTACAGATAACCGCTATAACAACAAATACTAAAAGCAGAAAAAAAAAAATATTTCTTTCTAATCTCGAGGTTCTCATCCAATCACCAAAGTTAAGCAACGTCGGGCGGGGTCAGTACTTTGATTTGAACTATCTGTATTAATAAATCATTTAGTACCTTAATTTGACACAAGAACATTCCATAAAATAATTTTTTTATGCAATTACAGTCATCCCACTCCATTGGTCTTATGTGGTGGCTGCTTGCGCGCGAGGTGCTCCGCCTCCGCGGCGTGCTGGCCCGCGACCAGCGCTGGGATGTTGTGGTGGATCTCTTCTTCTACAGGGACCCTGAAGAGACCGACAAGGAGGAGCAACAGGCTAAGGAACAGGTGGGTCTTTAGTACTGTTATAACTTTTTTCTACTCCTGTACTTTTATTTGTCACTTAAAGGGTCGTGCACACATCTTTAAAACCCTACCTGATAGTTGTCAAGACAAGTCTTTAGTCTATTCCCCAAAACCGCATTTGTGCATACACGCAGTATCTTTTTGGCAGATTTCGATACATCGTGTAATGACCACGTAAAACATATTGTATGAAATACATTGTTGCCAACCTTATTTTAAATGTCATCTCTGACAAATAAGTGAACCATAGACATGTTTTTTTTTAAATTTCGTTTATTCATTTTCCCGCCCATTTGCCCTCCATACTTTGCTACTTCTTGAATGTGGTTATTGTGGTTGTCGAATAAAAACTTAACTTTTGTGTTAAAAAACGGTGTATTTCAAGTTAAAATGGATGAAGACGAAATGTTTGTTTTTATCCTCCAGCAAAAGTATCTCAGATTATACTATTTAAATTAAAATAGTAGATACCGTAGGGAAGTAGGGTAAGTCCACTGTCCACTAGATGACATAAAATATATTTGCTAAATTTACAATTTTATTTCAAAGTAAGTGCTTGGTCGTAGAAAAAGTATTGTATGCAACCTTGTTTAACTGAGTCAAAAAATACTCCTGGCGTCTTTATTAACAATTTTCGGCTTCGCCTCAAATTGTTACTCACGCCACTTGCCTTTTTAGACCTCTCCTAAACAACGGTTGCATAAAATACTATTCCAAGACTACTGTTTTAGTAATTAAGGCATAAATGCTTGTCTAAACATAAAAGTCTGATTCATTGAAACTATTAGTATACAACTCATAGCCTTGAGCCAGTAAGTAAGAGGGAAGGGGATCACCAAGCCAAGTGGAAAGAAAATCGTAGAGATACCTGTTCTCTGCTCAGGATCTAGCCAAAATGCCAATCATTTGCGCCGTAATGGACGAAACGGTAATGTCTCAATCACTCTTCTATATTAGTGCGACAGAGAGACATTAATGTTTCATTCGCTATGGCGCTAACGCATTGGCACCTTGGCTAGGCCCACTGGTATACTCTAAGATGTATCATATCATAAAGACTTTCCTTTATCCTCTTTTGTAAAAGGGACATGAGACTTAAATTCTAAGTATTTATTATTTGTAGGTATGGTAGTTTCCCTTGTTTGGCCAGATATGTTATATTGTTTTTTTTCTAGGCTGTTGTGGCTGCCAAGCCCGAGGTGCCGGCGCCGGCGCACGAGGACTGGGCGGAGACGGTGGAGCCGGTGGCGTCGTGGGCCGACGACAGCGCTCCGGCCGCCGCCGCCGCCGCCGCGCCGGCCTTCGGCGCTGCGCCTGCGCAGGAGGACTGGGCTGCTCAGGTATCTACTTACTCCAAGTTTTAACCAAAAACTCTTAAAATGCTCGCTAGTTTTTTCGTCATGGCTATGACCTCACTGCCAGATCAGAAGGTACTATGTTGGCCAGCAAAAGTAAATGACACAAAAATTATCACGTAACACATGATATTCCGTGGTGTAAAAGTATGCCAAGCACGAAGAATTTCATACCCCGCCCGTTTGACCCGCCTGTTTCTATCTCGTATCACACGCTCTTAATTATATTGTTGTCCAGCCCAATGCTGGCAGTCAATCACACTGCGACCGGGACAGCAATGTAATTATATTGTTGTCCAGTCCATGATGCCGTCGGTCAATCACACTGCGAACGGGACAGCAATGTAATTATATTGTTGTCCAGCCCATGATGCCGGCGGTCAATGATACTGCGAACGGGACAGCAATGTAATTATATTGTTGTCTAGCCCATGATGCCGTCGTCGGTCAATCACACTGCGAACGGGACAGCAATGTAATTATATTGTTGTCTAGCCCATGATGCCGTCGGTCAATCACACTGCAACCGGGACAGCAATGTAATTATATTGTTGTCCAGTCCATGATGCCGTCGGTCAATCACACTGCGAACGGGACAGCAATGTAATTATATTGTTGTCCAGCCCATGATGCCGGTGGTCAATGATACTGCGAACGGGACAGCAATGTAATTATATTGTTGTCTAGCCCATGATGCCAACGGAACAGCAATATGGTAATATTTATTTATTTATTTAATATGGGATCAATGTACGAAAACGTCCTTATTTTAGCACCACTGAAAACCATGTGTATTATATACAATATATATCAATATACAAAATTCCTCTTGCTTAGAATCCTCATTTTAGAAAGGATTTATTTATAAAATGTATAAAGTCGAAAACCATGGGGATTAAGGTCTGGTTTCCTACAATAGTGATGTCTTCATCCGTAATATTACGGACGCAAAGAGAATGTCCCTTCAATCACCACCCACTAGGAAACCGCGCCATCAGACAATAACGTTTTACTGACGTCATTCAACCGCTGTATGGCCGCTATATGACGGCACCACTATCCTAAGAAACCAGTGCTTTAGTTTTTTGACATTGTTTAGATAGGTTAACATAACTTTTCCTGTTTTTAGGGTTCCGTAGCCAAATGACAAAAAATGGAACCCTTATAGATTCGTCATTTTAAAGTTAAGGTTGACAAAAACAAACCTTAGACTACAGGTGGATAAATATAATTACTTGCAAAAGGACTCTGAATTGAGTTATTGACAGTTTGGGGACTGTTAATTATTTTAAGCAAATTGAATTTTTAAGTAATTTTTGTTTCGGACTGTTTATGATTCTATGTTGGCATTCATACCTCTAAAGCAAAAAAAAAACGAATCTGGTTATGTTATAATGATTAATGTTATTTGCATTTGCAGGTACAAGACGAGTGGGCGGCGCCCGCGGGGGTGGCGGCGGCGGCGGCGGCGGCGCCGGCTCCGGCCGCCGCGCCCTCGTGGGGCGGCTCCGGCCAGGACTGGACCGCGTCCTAAACGGTTCATCGGATGAATAAACTCACTCAAACATATCTAATCACTTTTATTTTACACATTTCAACAAATTAGTTATCAACAAAGTGATGCTGAATGCTTATCTTAGTGACTATTGTATTCTTTGATTCTTATTTAGCCATAGGCTTGCTTTCCGAAAAAAAAAGGATATACCCTAATTTAGTCGTTAATACTAATTAATATACAAGTAGAGTCTCCATTTTGATGCGTGCGAGTTTTTGTAAAATAAAGGAAGTATTGACCCGCCTGTCCCTACATCTAAGTATTCATACTATCATCGCACGCGCTTCGGCTGTCAACGACGCTGCGAGAGGCTACATCTAAGTCTCATGCTATCATCGCACGCGCTTCGGCTGTCAACGACGCTGCGAGAGGCTACATCTAAGTCTCATGCTATCATCGCATGCGCTTCGGCTGTCAACGACGCTGCGAGAGGCTACATCTAAGTCTCATGCTATCATCGCACGCGCTTCGGCTGTCAACGACGCTGCGAGAGGCTACATCTAAGTATCATGCTATCATCGCACGCGCTTCGGCTGTCAACGACACTGCGAGAGGAACAAATATAATTATGTGCGTGTGATAGAGATAGGAACAGACGAGTAAATGTATGAAATTCCTTATGCTAAGAGTCCTTTCTTTACTAATATAATAACTGTGGTCAATAACGGCTTCATAGAAAAACAAAAAATAAAAATAGATACGTGGCAACATTACCATATGCCATATGTTATTTTTATTACTGATTAGAAATAACTATATATTAAGTAGGTGGTCCAAATATTTAATTTTTGAATGCTGCTTTTCCACAAGGTTCTTTTTAGTCAAAAACATATACATTTTATATAAACCAATTTAGGTTTTTATTTCATGTGTCTATACAGATAAATCCTATAAACACAGGTGTATTTCGGGTTGCCTTGATTTGTCAATATTCTTAAAATCATCTTCTGCAGGGGAGTGATAGTGGTGACTTTGAAGAATTGCTTGGCTGGTCCCTGGTTTAGGTATTCTCCCTCTAAGGATCTTGTTCGTGTTCCATTTTCTAAAATACCCTGAAAAGATTAATAAAAAAATCATGTGAGCTGCTTAAACAAGCATGCATTTCTGCTACAAAACAGCGAGCAAAGCTCCATTTCACTCACTATCCTCAGCATAGGACGAGCCTTACGGACACTAAGAATGCTAGTTCAGTGGTGTCACTCACAAATTCGAGCCAATCGTGCAGTCTAACGCAACTAGTTGCGACAAATCGCGCGCGTGATGCGTACTCATTTAACCAATCGCGTTGTAGCGTTAGACTGCACGATTGGCTCGAATTCGTTTGCGTAACACCGCTGTACTGGCCCCATTCTCATTGCCCGTAAGGTCCGTCCTTAGATATACATGTTAATGATCCTCAGTGACAGTGAGGATTTTTTCAAGCACCTTGTCGTTTCATGTGCGAGTTCCACAGTATTTTTTCAACTAATGTAATTATTCTCATGGGTACCACTACCCAGTGGAAAGTTGTGTTGCCTCACGAGATCAGTTTCTCAAGAACCTCGTACGATTTGAGTCTCGCTACATTCCGCAAATACCAACTGTTAGAGAAATAGTAAATACTACGTATTACAGCCAGGAACTGAAGTACAATCCAAGGTAGGTGTTCAAAATTATCTTTCTCAACTACTTAGGTACAAGTTGACTTAGTAGTTGTGCGTAAAAAGCGTGTATATAGATTATTTTGAACATTTCATTTCATCTGTTTAGCTAATTCTGCTGCTGACTGTGCCGTAAAGTGTGAAAATATTTAACTTGGCACTAGAGGATGTTTGGTAAACGTCGTGATGTAATGCTGTAATTAGTAGGAAATATCGAAATAATACCTCGTGAAAGTAACATTTTAATCACGATTGATCAACTGTTGATTATAGGCAAACTTACCAACACGGCAAAAATGATTCTTACTGCACCAGCATTAATGCAGCGTGACATTACGCCGACTGCCGTGCTGCCGCAAATGTCAAAAATCAAGTCGGCACAACTGCATTACTGCAGGAAACGTCAAATTCAATATACATTTCTCAATAAATGCCCTTTCCGTTATTTCCTGCAGTAATGCAGTCGACTGCAGCAATATTGCAGACAGGACGACAATACTGGTGACTGAATTACTGCCACAAATGTCAAAATTGATGTTGCTGCTCGGATTTTAGTCATTTGGGGCAGCATTGCCGTAGTCGCGCTGCAATACTGCGGCAATACCTAATGCTGGTGTAGTCTCAATCGGAACGGTACCTTGAGTCGTCAACGACATCCGACGAGCGACCTCCTTACATATTTATTTTGACGATAAATACCTTACCTAAACTAAGTTAATCAGCTCTTAAAACATAGAAAAGATTTTTGACAGTGATTTTTATTGACTGGTAAAATTGATCAGAAATCCACGAGAAATCGGTTGCATTTTTTTGTGTTTGAATAGTACTACGAATATTAGTACAATATCTGTCGGTGTGTTGTGTTAGTGATTTGTGTATATTGGATATTTTTTGGACCCTACCCTTCATGCGAATTTCTGTAAGTAAATACTAAGTTATACACAAACAAAGATGGGTAACTTGCAGTAAAAACCAGTTAAATATTATGTAGGTACTGAATACTGAAACTTAGGAGATAATAGTAGGTTTGGTACCTAGTACCTACCTACGAAAGACAAACTTACGTAAAGGACGAAGTTCTTCGGAGCACTTTTCGCAGTGTCAGGCCGAACGTGCTCAATGCCGATGCTTTGTACTTCTGTGAGTCCTTTCAGCTGTATGACGATTTCTCCACGCGAACCACTGAAATAAACAAACACGTCAGTCACGTTGTTGACACCTATGGACCTAGTGGCGTTGGTTCTTCAAACACGTAGGTACACTGCCACTGCCTGACAAGTTGACAACCCTGTGCAATGTCAACCTTTTCCATGCTACGTATTTGCTCATATTTATTTCGATCTAGGATAGCTAGCACAGGCGGGCGTTATGTCTGAACCTAGGTACCTACTAGTGGCTCTGTGAGCTGTGTAGACCTCGTGATGAGATTGATAGGTAAGCTTAAAACATGTTAAAAAAAAACTTCATTGAGACATTATCACAGCATACTCACAATGCTCTTATGTGCCATAAACCCTAATGGCACTTCAGTCCTTTATGCCAATTTTCACCATTTTGAACATTTTCCAAAAAACGAAACTACAGAAAAATTATATGTAACTACTGAACCTGCTCACAAAATTTCAAGAGAATCGGTTGAAAAATGCGAGCTGTAGAGGAGAACATCCAGACATACGACAGCAGATTGCCCTACTTGATAGTATACGGAAACGTAGTGATTTTTCGTTGCATCTTCGATATGCGAAATCATCTGTCTCAAGGTCTGTTATTTAGTATTTACCTAAAAGGCCAGCAGTCAGAAGGCAGGGGGCTCCGCTTGGCCAGCACAGTGCTCGTGGGGGGGCTTGCCCGCCACAGAGGCAGAACACCCCAAAGCGCGACGCGCGACGTCCACGGCAACGTATGGCTGCCTCGAGTAACAGTTGCATCCTCGATCGAATCTTTTTCGTGCTGCGAGGTAGTGGTATCTGATAAATAATAGTAGATTGTTAACCAAAGGATCAAATGGTGTCTTTAACCCCACTTAAACAGTGCTTTTCATTTCGAATACCTACAAGGATTTATAAGGTTTTATAGTATTTCTTGAGGGCACTTTCAGAATGGAAATTCAAACAATCCATAAAAAATTTAATTGCTTATCGTAAAACAAATGAAAAAACGTAAGGACTTTTAAATTAAAATACCCTAGATCAGAAACTTATCACTTTCTGCACACTCCATAGAACACCAATGACCCACTTTCAGAGCATGAGAAATGTTTAAGTAAGGTTACTTCAATTAATTTAGAGCCGTGATAATAGGCGGGCACGGTTTGTGTTTTTATTGAGATACTAAGAAAAATTAATAATAGTTGATGGATAGGCAGGTACTATGTTTAGTAAAAAAGGAATTGAATTCGGTCACGATTTGTGTTATTATTTCCTGAAAGAATTTGAAGTTCCCAGATAATTTTTGGATCAATGCCCTACCATCTCTTAAATGCATTGAATATATACAATTATATCTTACCTGGCATAAGTATATGGGTACATTTAAAATCAAAAGGCTTTATAAAATATAAACTATTCTTTCATTAAAATAGTTAAAACTGTATTGTATTGACAAAAGAACTTAAGCTCAATGCATTTCTAAAAGCTTTTGTGCCGACATTTATTTGTCTTTTCCTTGAAAATGAATTATTATCAAACTTGCCATGGCAGAATAAAATCTCTGACTCGTAAAGTTCTGGGACTCTGAGTAACATAATAAAAGCTCCAAGCTTCGAGTATATTAAAATAAGTAAGTAAAGTTTATATTATAAGGAAATTATTATGAAATTGTATCAAGTCAAATGAAAGAGACTGCAAAACTAGGTACCTACTTATTCCTACTTTCAATTTGATTTAAATTAAATGTATCAGGTAAGTAAGCCATGTGTCGTATTCTTCAAGCATTTACTGCGCCCTTCGTTGCTGTTGCTGCGTTCACTGTCTGTTGTAGGTAAGTAGGTAGGTCTATCAGTATTTTATTTGCAATAAATAAATAAGTAACGTACCTACCTACTTACTCTTGGCGACAGTAACAGGAAACGCCGTTGATTATCGTGATAATCCCAGTGTGGCTGTATGAAAAGTGTCCATTATCGCGGTAATAGACAGCTTTTCCCGTTAGTGTGGGTCCGGCATAAAGAAACTGGCTTTAAAATATCCAATAATACAAAAACAAGTTTATGTAGCTGCCATAGTAAAAACAGCGTTACCTAAAATAAGTATGCCATCACAGTTGTTCCGGGAAACCATCAATTATTATAACTATGCCTCTTGTCTTAAAGTGCACTTCACTGCGAGAATCCTAAGGGGGTAATAAGCAGGCGAAGTTTCTATGCAATATTGTGCCTGGCTATTTCTCAGAACCACTGGATGGATATCTTCAGATTCTTTCTTGCTTTCTTCTCATGCGGTGGGAAATAGTTGCAGTAACATGGGTTTCTACTTAAATATTACCTATTGGTCGCTAAATTTACGTTTTAGGAACGTAAGTTTTAATTTTGTAAATTACCACTACCTATATGTTGTACATAGTAAATAGTTATATACAATAAGATTAAACCGATCTTTTTGACTTTGAAAGTAGGTACCCAACTAACTTACTCGTTCCTACCTGGTCGGTAACAAAATAAGATTCGGATTGGTGGAATATCAAACTAAATAAAAGTTAAAGTTTCTCCCCATAACGGCCCGCAGTGTAACTGATTAATTATAACGTAGGTACCGTTTCTGCATATAATTTTCTGCGTTGTGGGTGTTTTAACAACGACCAGTACACGACATTTCGCTTTGGAAATGAAATATGGGTGCGGTCGTTTCGTTTGGCCCAATTATAAAGGGTGTTTTCCTGTTAGACTGCTCTTTATTTTGCTTTTTTAGGTAGTTTATTTTGAATGTCAAGGAAAACTTAGTACCTACTAATAGGTACTAACTTTGAAAGGGAAAGAGATTTAAGTTTTTTTCTTGCTAAGAAAGCTGAAGTTACTTCTATTCATTTACAATTCGTTTTGCACTGAGTGCCGTTCAATTTTAATACAAATTTTTAGCATAATTTCATTTAAATTATTATTATTATAATTATAATGTTGTTAGTCATACTAATAAAACGACAGAATGCTGTATAAAATCATAAAGACATTCTTCATAACAAGCCTTAGGAATAATTTTACTTGTTATAACATACATTTCGTATTATAATTAAAATTTAGTACAAAATTTTAACAACTGATCAGGTGACATAATGTTTTGTGATATACTTGGTGTCAATCAAACTATTAAATTATACAACAATCTACCTATTCAACTTTAAGGCTGGTCGCCGTTAGGTACGACGACGAGCGAAGCGAGTAGTGTTAAGGTCTTCGCACACTATATCAATTCCACACCAACTCAACTCACTTTTGGTTCAGCTTAGTGGACGACGAGTGGACGACGCGTAGACCACCCGACAGTTACCTAAATGTTAAACTTGTACTGTAGGACATACAAGATAAGGCTTTAATTTCAATATTTAATTTTGAGTCGAGTGGCTGTTGAGTTGTAATAGTGTGCTAAGACCTTTAGGTAGAACTGCGACCATATGGGCACAACCATATGTCTCGGAAATGTGCTTGTCCATTTTCACAAGGCGGTTATATAAAACGTTCTGAGTATAAAATAGTATACAAAGTGAACATTATGAGTACTGGTGGCCTGTTATGAAAATACATTATTATGCTACTAAACTATTATTACTTTCGAAATTGTGAAATTCGTTTTTATTTTATTTATTTTTTACCAAATCATCATTTCTACATTTTAAAATTCTGCTATTCAAATTATGCAAAATGAAATTATATTATTAATAACATTACATACCCTTTTGCACTATGATTTGGATGATAGAAGATAATGAAAACATCGAAATGACCCACTTTCATTGATCTTCACTTTTATGCATTCTTATAGGTATTGGCGCGAAACTTGATAGGTAGGTACTCGTATTTCATACGTTGAATACATTAAATAGTGATAAATGTTCTAAGTAGTTTTTTACTTACCAGCTTTAAATGTTTGTGACCTTATTATCATCAGCCGACGAAACCGCTGCGTATTTCTGAAAATTACCAATGTATTCTGCAAATATGTCAGCAATTTATACAATTGTGCTTATAGGCATTCTAGGTCTTTCAATCCTTTTTGTAAAAGCTCTCCTTGACGAGGGAAAATCCTATGTTCTGACAGTTTAGTCAGCACCTAATATCCCCGAGACCATTGTTGATGTCTTTATTGTACTTGGGCTAATATATCTAGAATTACAATAAGTAACAAGTCGGTATTGTTAAAGTCAAATGGGACTCTTTATCGTGAATTCGTGATATAGTTATTATTAGGTATTGGGGTGTTGTGGGCCTTTGAGTGCCACGTCGACCAAGCAAAGCAGTGATCTATTGTGACGGCCCTTTTTGGCGGGTCGTGATAAGTAGTTAATAACTTCATTTTATTTCATTCTTAGTGTTATATTGTACAAAATAAATTTAAATAAGTACCTCAGTGCATGTTCCGCTCTTAATAGAGACGCAGAGAGACTCTTCATCACATAGCAGCACTCTTCTTCTACTGGCGTTTCTGAATTGACTAGAATCAAGTTTTTATACTTGTTACTTTCATTAGGCAACAATTGTAAATCCGGACTCGCATACCGATTATTCGATAAAATGTGATTGTGACAAGAAGCTAGGGGGCCTATTAACCAAATGACAACGCCAAACGATATTTAAATACGTTTGTCGATATACGATTGTCATCTTGGCTACGGGGTGTCACTGGAAAAATAGCTGTACTATATTTCCAGCGAGAGATACACTATTCTCTTAACGGGTTCACTCATGGTACGATCCATCTTCACAATCCGTCGTTACAGGCCGATCGAAACGACGAATCGTTAGTGTATGTTAATATCGTTATCGATTTACTTAATCGAAGACCCGTGCAATCATCGCAACGATGAATCGCCATTGTATGGCTCTTTCCGATCAACGATTTGATTTTCGTCTACGTATTTGACGCAGGCGCCGCATGCGCTGCATCCCTCGGTCGCGTACCGATCGTAATCGTAACGACCAATTGCTCTGTTTATCGACTGGTAATTTCGAAGTGACCCGACGGACCCGGGTACCTCCTTAAACAACGTCCAAAAGAGAGGTATGGGCATTGTGAATGTCATCTCGCTTTGTGTGGTAGGGCACAGCCAGTGGATGTCATTTCTGATCTAGAGCAGAGCCCAACTGGGGATGTACCTCCACCTTACAGAAAACAGCAGCCAAATAATGCTAGACCTTACTCATAGTATTGTGTTTCTGCCGGTGAGTAAGGTTGCCAGAGCTCAACGAGGGGGGGGTTTAGGGTCGACAACCGCTTCTCCATGCAATTGCAAACGCAGTAATTTCCCATTTTTCTCCCTGGATATTGACATTATGGAAAATATTTTTACATAATTAGATGTAAGTAACTACATCAACCATAGCTATTCGTTAGACTTTTTAGATGTTTTATAGGAATTAGGAGCGATAAACAAATTCCATACAAAATTTGCCCAGATGCGGTGTCTGCTGTCGTACACAGACTTTGGTTACTATTTACCATCCATCAAGTGAGAATTAGGACTAGGTATTTACAGCATCAGAATTTTACAAGCTTACCTGTACTTATACTATTTAAAACTATACATCTTAAAATGATATGCTCTGTGTACACATTGATCCTACTTGATAGCCATTAAACTACTTTTGCACATTCCTGCCGTTATGTAGATACCTACTTACATTATTTTACACTGCTCGACCATTAATATGATATGATATGATTTATTTATCTCACAATATACAATAGTCTCCAAATTTGTTGAGCTAGCATAAGACTTACGTAAGTATCTTGCACGAGCCGAGCTGCATTGTGGGTCGTGTTCTCAATATTACATGTAAATTAGTCATTAGCATTAGTGCAACACCTGCAGCTAATTTTGTCACTTTGTCTTTTGTGGTATAAAAAATAGTATGACCATAATAATGGTCATGGTATTCTTGATGTACTTGTTACGTAGCTGATCTATTTATAATAACTTTAAACATGAAGTGACTGTCTAGTACCTAATGATAGGTATGAAATAGAAATGTCTTTTCAACTAGACAATTATAAATTAAATGCGTATGTTACTCAGATCCTAATAGTTTAACAAATAGATAGTGACAAAACGGGATAAGTAACTCGTATAGAACAAATAGAGATTATATTATAAAATGTACTTACACAGAGAGATTAACCTCGTTTTCGGAACAACTTTGGTTATAAATTTGGATTGCGCAATAAAGCTAGACAGACTTGAGTAGGTCACTGAAAACAGTTTAGGGATTTTAATAAATCATGTCCATGTAGCCAACTATTCGTTCATTATAAGACTGAATATAGAATATAGTATATAGGTAAAACATTAAATACGCAAGAGTAAAGTAATAAATGCGGGGCAAAAAACCCTGAGGTTATAGGCAGACCAAGCTAAGTTGGCAGCGATTTTGATAACCAAGTCTGTGCATGTGTTAAATAAAACATCATAATTTTATACATGTTTGCTATTTAAAATAACACTTGCGCTGTCTGGGCTATTAAAATCGCTGCGAACTTATCTTGGTCTGACTCTAGATGATTAGGTATTTTTCAAGAGACTCCACTTTTCTTTGTTGATTGGGTGTTAAAATGAAATTATGTCTAATTAGAATTAGTCCTTAATGATTATTACCTCTTATTATTACCTATCTACTGGCTTTGCAAATTGATTACAGGAGATCTTATTTTACCTATATTAATGTAAAAAAAAATACTCACGCATTATAAAAATGACTAAGAGAAGCATCAAAACCAGCCAAATCATATTATTCTCAGCAGGCTTCCCGTTCGTTTGTTTACACCGTATTCTAGTCCTTCTTTTAGAACCAGAGTTAAAGTTCCCAGCGCTCTTATCTTCATTTAGATACTCCCAGATGTTTTCTCTCAAAGGATAGGCGGATCGCATTACTCGTGGCGACGCGACTTTTAGCGGTTGTTTCCTTTCGTAAACTTTGCCTGTGGGTAGGATTACCAGATATAAATTAAAAAAGAAAAGGCACGACAATATATACTACCTGAGGGCCTATCGCGAAAACCGAAGTTCGCAAATGCCCGCAATTTGCGAATTTCGGTTTTCGCGGTAGGCCCTCTGGCGACTGAAGTGAATGATATCTCTTTGGGCTCCTCTACACGATGGCCCATCGTACGCCAGTCTAAGGGACGCAGCTATGCAGTGGAATGAGATAGCAATATCACTTGCTCCCTCTAACGCATAAATGCGTTCCTTGGACTGGCCTACGCTGGGCCATCGTGTAGAGGAGCAATTTCACGCATGCTAAGACATGGTAAGGCAACGCATGCGGCTCTTACGATTTCGGCACTTCAAGGGACTAAAAAATAGAATTTTCAACCCACTGAAAACAAATGGTACAGAAAATGTGACATGTTGTGACATGGGGGAGGGGGAGTGGACAGCTTTGTGACGTCACTTAACTTCATTTGTAGGCAAAAATTGTTTAGATTTTTTTTTGTATTCGCAGTCAGCTAAATAACTAGTTTTTGCAAACTTGTAATGAAATGTTGACATGACTTACTTCAAACAGGTGCGATGAGTGAAGATGATATGTAAAGGAATTTCATACAGCCTTACACACCTAGGCTTGTAAGGCAACCTCCTTATGTTTTTAAACGTCAAATTATGGCACGTCTTGGCATTCAACCATAAAAAACCTATAAGCAAAATTCTGCCATTATGCTTTTTTTTGTCGTTTTAGGTTTTTTTTATCTTTTTTGTGTTTTTTAAATATTATTTCGGGGTTTCAAAGGGGAACAAACATTTCATTATTTTTGCGCTCTGACGCACAGTATAGGAGATACAGCCGCATAAAATTCTTTTTTTCAGTCCTAGAGAAATATTTATAGGGCTGTCTTCTCCTCTCTCCTCTCCTCCATCTCCATCTCCTAAACCGTGCGTCGTAGCTTAAAAATAATCAAATTTTCGTTCCTTTTCAGTAACCCTAAAGTAATAATAAAAGAACAAAAAAAAGAAAAAAAGAAAAAAGAAAGAAAAACGAAAGAAAAAGAAGTAGCGCCAAAATAATTACATTTTTGTTCCCCTTCAATTCCTCTAGATTTAAGACTGCTACCAGATAATTTATTTCAACGGAAACTCCGACATTGGCTCATTGATAAATGTTTTTATAAATTAAATGATTTTTTTAAATAATTGATATACCTAGGTTAGAAGTTGACATTGTTAATTTGTATATTCTTTATGACTGATTTTATTTTATTTTAGTTGTAATGATATTAATTTTATTTTAATTGAATTAATTCATTTATTTCAAATTGTATATTTTAATTTGCATGCCACTAAAAATGGTGAATTGTGTTGATCCATGTTATTTTAAGTCCATCACATTGTACCTGACCATAATTGTAGCAAATAAAACCTTTGCACTTTTTTTTGTTCTTCTCCACGCACTGAATAACCTATCACATTAGGACATGAAACAATCATCATCATCATCAACCTACTTTTTTTAAATTATTTCATTGCAAGTTTGAAAAAAGCACTAGGTATACAAATCTCGGCGAGAAACGGGGTTGCCGTCCGCGTATCCCTATACGACCTCGCTACGCTCGGCCGTCTATATCTACTTGGCCTGCAACCCTTCGTTTTCCGTCCTCTACAGTAATGTACTATTTCACCACACCAACTGGCAAAGGCCCTCTTGATTGTTCAAAAACTAATGAGAAAGTTGCATTTTATCCACATGTAGGGCAAAGTAATCAGATCCAAATTTTGAGTAGTTTCCTTATGTTAGCTGGTAGAATTGACTTTTAAATGATGATTTTGGATGATACATTTTAAATTACGTTCATGTACATTTGATTTGGTATGTTTTTTTTTTGGTATTTCATAGTTAGTATTTTCCTCGCGTTGGTGTGGTGAAAAATATTGTGTTTCACTCAGAGGTAAAGTTTAACCCTCGTGCCTTGAAACCCTCGCAACGCTCAAGATTCCACTTCTCGAACCATTTGCTACGCTCGTGGTTCAAGTTTGGAATCTTTAGCTTGCTCGGGTATCAATATTATAGCACGAGCGATTAAACAACAACTTTGCCCCCTTGTAAAACAAATAACTATTTCTACTCGTCGACTCTAATGGTTGAATTAAGATTTCATATACCAAACTGTTATTGGGTACTTTTCATGTATGGGCTCCCAACTTAACTATAATATTCATTTCGAAACGGTTTAGTTAACTATAATGAAATTGACCAATCACAGCTCGCCATGGTCAAGAGGACAAAACAAAACGATAGCTCAAGGTAATTATTTATTTTAGGTTGTACTCGTATAGTAGAAATAATTGCTTCGAAAGTCATAAACGCCCATGTGACACCCTTAATATAGCAACATCCATAGACTACGATTACCGCTTAGCGTTGCTTGTTAGTCTCCATAGGCTACGGTGGCGAAAATCAAGAAAACAACTGTCTAAAAATTGACTTTAGCAAGGAGCAAGTACCAGGGCCTCATGAGTTACAAGGTGTGCTGACCAACGCGGCCGGGGCGCGCACGAATATGAATGTATCGCGGCCGCTCGCGTATCTTAAATAGCTGTTTAAAGTATTATTTTTGTTGACTCGTAGAAAAAGTATTGTATACAATAGTGATATAATGAAGCTTTTCAATCTCGTACCTTACTTAGGCAAATCAGCAAGCTTCGTTGCATAAACCCGGTACTCGACTCGAAAAGCTCTATTATATCACGATTGTATAAAATACTATTTTATTTGTGAAATATTTATTTCTAATCTGCTTCGTATTATAAAACTTCTAAATTGCTATTATATAAAATATTGTTTATTAAAATAATAATACTTCATTCGAATATTTCGAATTGCTTATTTCGTTAATAACAAGACTGCTAGGGCGTCCTCCCGGGAAATACCGGTTCTCGATTTCCCCGGAAATCCCGGGATTTATTTGGAATCCAAAGAACCGGTACTGAGCACCGAGTCCCGGTTCTCCCGGTTCCCGCCATAACATAAAATAAACATTTATATTATCAGTAAAATTAACGCACCGGCAAGTTCGGCAGCGTCGCATATATATGCAATCGATTGCGAACATCTCTAGGTGACCGTACCATAGACGCCATTAGTTTTCTTCGGACATATTATCAAGAAAAGAGATACAAATAAAAGTATTGGACTAAGTACTAGATTTAGTTAGACTAATTTATACATATCATCTTAAGTTGACATTTAATTAAAGTAATCATTAGCGTTTCGTCAAACAAATTCGACATATTTACATAACTAGTCAGATTTTGATTTTAAACTTGTAGGTGTAATTTTGCAAAAGTTTATTATTTTGTAAGATTCAAATGTTAGATATTGACCTGAAATACCTGATTATAATTTGTTAATGTCACGTTTAAGTTTCCGTAATATTGATTACTTTTTACTCAGAGTTTAATAAATGTTATATACACAAGACTTAAACTACAATGTTTATGTATAAAACTATAAATCACATTCTTGTGTCTAATTGTTATTGATCTCCAGTTCCATCCGTTCTTAAGCCAATGATTAGATTAGGTATTTGATAAGTTCTTTATGTTAAATTATTTATTTGTGAGGTGATTACTGCAATGTTACAATTATCTTAAGTTAATCACATTTGAAATAGAAAAAATATTGAACTATTATAATTAGACTGATTTATATTATTTAAGTTCACATTTAAAATTAAAATAATGATTAGCGTTACGTCAAGTAAATTCGACGACATCTTACATAAATAGTCAGGTTGAGATATTAAAATTTGTATAACTTTGCACAATTTGTTTTTTTTAATTACAATATTATGATAATTATGATATTGTGAACATGATAATAATGTTTAAAATATTATGGTGTTTGTAAGTATTACTTACTACACATGATTCATAACATTACGGTTATGATCAATGACACTGTTAACTGATTAATCAATTAAGACTGATTAAAGTAACTATAAAGACTGATTTAAGTGTATTATTCCTAAAACTGTTTTTTATTCTGTAAAAAATTCTTAATTATTCCTACGATTCCTTTTCATTATTATTAAAGTTAGTTGGAAGATTCACAGTTAAATGATGTCAAACAAAATATATAAAAATAATTCAGCTCAGCATAAAGAACCGGGAGAACCGGGAATCCCGGTACCGGCTCCGACCCGGTACCGGGAAATGAAAAACTAGGAACCGGTCCCGGGACTGCACGCCCTAAAGACTGCCAAATATGTGACGTCACACCAAGGTTGGGAGGGTGTTGCCAAATGTGACCAGGTGTGACATGAAGGGGGGGGGGATCAAGAATTCGTGAAATTAGTGTGATGTAATTAATAGATTACCCCTTATCTTATTGATTTGTGAAAAATCGCGATATCTTTGTATTTTTCATTAGGGTACGGCAAATGGTGAAATCTATGTTAAGAAAATTGTTGAAGTCTGGCAACATTTCCTTAGGAAAATATGGGCAAAACGGACGGTTACTTGAGTTACCTGCCCGAGCACTGCAATTTACTTCTCGTTTGAAACGCTTTCGCGCTTAATGAGTGCCGCCAGAAAGGTTCGCCGCACTCACAGATATGTAACTAAGTAGACATCGCATCTACTGCGATATTTACAACAGCCAAACATAACAATGATCTGATTATGTTTTGGTTATGGGGAAATATATTATACCAAATTTAAACATGAAATAGTTATTACTGATTCTTTTTAAGATTCAATAGCCAAAATGGCAAAAACGGAACCTTTATAGTTTGCGTAATATGCGTTAAATAATTAAATTAAATATTAAAATTAAATTGAAACCATATTTAGATATTAATACACAAAAACGTATAGGTACATAGAGTAATTCGGGTGAAATGAAGTACAAAACAACTCTTATTGTTTAATGTTTGAAAGAATACCCACATAGGTTTGAATTTAACCAAAAAAACATGTAACGTGATTTGCACAGTGTGATCGTTGGCGCGTAAAAGGGTTCACAAATGATTACGTGATCTACTTAGATATATATCTGTTACCGCACTCTAATATCTCAAGTCCATCTCAGATAATGCGTGTCGCGATAATTACGACGAAGTAAGAAACGAAAGCGTGATAAAAAAAAACAGTGACCGCTTTGGTTAGGTTGTGCGTTTCGTGGTTCAGATCTTAGAATGATAAAGTCAAAAAAGTAGGTACTTAATAAGTACTTATCTTTACCTGTATATTTTACTGAGGTGTGCCAATAAAGAGTATTCTATCTATCTATCAAATTAACTAGCAATGCTGTGAAGCCATTTTTACTATGCCAATCTCTCTAGGTATTAATACACTGCGATCTTTCTCTCTATTATTGTAAAAGCGAAAAGGATAGAGATTTTGACTTCCCTTTATAACAGATCGACGTTATCGAACTAGGTTTCTAGGCTTTCATTCAGATACGGTTCACGAATGCCATCGATGCCTTCCACTCACGGCCCGATTCGAAGATGATTAAGATACGAAAGACACTTAGAAAGATCTTTAAAAGATCGATAATTAAACGACATGTCGAAATTGACGTTTATTTCGGTTCTGCTGTGATCCCAATAAGATCGATCAGTCAGCGACGAAATCGTTAATTTTTGTAAATTTTTTGAGCCAATCGCTAATTATTTATATTATGATATATAATATATAAATGATATAACCAGCCATGTAAAAATATTTTTTTTTTCTTAAATTAATTTTACACGCTATGAACTATAAACGATCATATTTACAAACGTCAAGTATAGTACTTATGTAACACAAATGTAGTTTGATTTGAGGCCTCAAATAAATCCTTGTTCTCTCTTTCGGTTAGAAGCGCTTAGTATATCAGACAGAGAGAGTTTTATTCTAATTAAATAATATTGTTACTTAACAAGTATCAGTAAGTTAGATACCTATCTAGTTTTGGTTTAGGCTAGGCTTAGGCTTCATAGGTTTAGGCTTCATCAAATAATTATTTCCTACTTTAATTATTATTCACAGTGGCAGGTGGCATGCTCCAATTGCATTATGTAGTTCGCTGCGATTCGGTTTTCAGGTCGCGCAAATTAGTGCTAGGACGGATATAGAATAATATTTGAATATAGCTCCTGTCGAACTGCTTCGGAAAGTGCCTATTTTTAATTTTTCGTCTGCTTTAGATAAATTTAAGCGATTTTGACACAAAACTAATTTATCCGTTTATTTTTCATGTCAGCAGTTTAAGGAAGGGGGGGAGGGGGAGGGGGAGCATATTTATGTTTCCTATTACAATCAGAACAAGCCTCCAAAAAGGGATAGAAAATACGAATCACGTCTTCAAAGTCGTAATCAATTTCTATTCTATTCTTCATATTTACTTTCGAGTTTGACTGGGCTGGGAGCTTCTTGGCCCAGTCGGTAAAAGGGAATTGATACATTAATTGTCACCTACTTAACATGAAGTAAATAAGTTTTTGCCAAAAATTTCAGTTTTGTACAAGATTTTATTGGCTTTTATCGCTGACTTCATTTTTACCACAGATAACTAATACTTATCGACATAATTATAAAAACCCCAAACACGTTGTTTCATCACAGAATTCCTATGGCCATCCCCTGTCTACATCATCAGATCAGCTCATGGTACCATAATATTGCATTGTCACCCGACTTACATATATTATGTACCTATGCACATTTTCAGCTCAATCGGAAATCGGAAAGTGGCTCAAATTTAGCTTAGCAAAAAATTATCCTCGAAAAACCAACATACGTGCATTGCATGGCGCACATATAGTTCGTCAATTTTCCGATAGATGGCGCTGTACACAATTATACTTAGTATAGGTACTTCTGATCATCTTTCCTTCTGATCGCCTTTGTAATTACACAAGATAATTTAAAGTTTGTACGGAACCCTCGGTGCACGAGTAAATCGAACTCGCACTTGATCGGTTTTTATTTAGTATTTGATGTTATAGCGGCAATAGAAATACATCATCTGTGAATATTTCAACTATCTCACTATCGACACTATCACGGTTCATGAGATACGGCCTGGTGATAGATAGACAGACAGACGGACAGCGGAGTCTTAGTAATAGGGTACCGTTTTACCTTTGGGTACGGAACCCTAACAAGGGCCGCGGGTGCACGAGGTAGGTAGGAAGGCTACGACTCAAAATAACTAGATCATTAATAAACCTAGATCATCTACGTAGCTTGTAGTGAAGTGGGCTCTGAGCTCAATATTTCAAGCTTTAATTATAGGTTTTAAGAAAGTTATTTTGTTTACTTTGTCGTACAAAATAGGTTTTGCAAAAAAATATACCATTCATCAACCGTTTTTATTTATAATAAAATGTAGGTATACATATGTCTTTAGTATAATAGTTAAGCAAGTATGTTACATATATTGTTAATTAAAACCGATAAGTACGTTGTTAATACACAAAATACAGGAAAACATGAGAACTTATTAAAGTTACCTGGATTACGTCGATGTTTTATATTTTATTAAGAAAGTTTCCAAGGGATCCCTCCCGACTCCCGTCCCACACGCTCTTCAGGATTCTTTAGAGCAATAATTAAGTTACAAGGTAGGTATCTACAATCTAATACATGTACCGTAACAGTGAACGTCATCATTAAGCGAATCAAATATGGAATTTTGACAGTTTTGTTTGAAATCGTATATATCGTCAAAATTGGGGACACCTAACTCCTTCCTATTATATTAGTAGATACCTACTCCCGTATTAAACTCTAAGTATGCAAGCTTAATTTCATGGAGATCCGTTAAGCCGTGACAAAGAACCAAAAAAACTTAGACAGAGAGAAACATACTGTCTTTGTCTTACTCAAAAGAAAGGGATGAGTACTTGTTCTTATTTACTGACAAATTGGGTTTGCCAGACTATACCACTAACCATCAATAAGAAAGCTTAAATCATTACGATATACATTTAAATACGTATGTTATTAGTAGTATTTTTATGACTTTCATTTTCACCTTTTATACCTAGGCATAGGGTTACTGTGTAAGTTTCCGTCCAGCTTTAGTTTTCGTCCATTCGACGGAGTTTGTACAAGGAGTTGCGTAAAAATACTAAAAATTGAATATAAACCTATCTTACCGCACAAAAAAATGAAAAATATGACGGCACAGGTAAGATTGCAAGCGAGCCTTCTGACTGACTGACATGTTTTCAACTTACCTAATAGCGTAAGTGATCAATAGTACTATTCTTTACTAGGAACCTGCAATAGCGTACTGCTCGGGTATTTTAGTTGGTAAATCTTGTAATTTTTACCAAATAATTAATCCACACAATAGCAATATTGTTTCAAAATTTAACCGAAGTTACAATCATATTGCGACAGGTATAAGGCAGCGACCGTGGGTAAGTATTTTGATAGAGAAGTTGATTAATCAGACAGAAAGTCAAGTGGGCTATAACCGCGAAAATCGATGTTCGCAAATTGTAGGCATCTTTCTCTGTCATTCTAATTGCGCCTTCATTGCAGTAAAAGAGAACAATCTCCGCAATTTATGAATTTTGGTTTTCGCGGTAGTAGTCGTCGCTAGTAGTCGCTTTTAAATTGATTGAGTGCCGGCACAGGTAAGTTCTTGCTCTATAATATACTTTGTAGGTATCAAGAAGTTTTAAAAGTCGTAATTGGTCGGTAAAACTCCTCACATATAGCTTAAAATAAGCAGTGTTCCTCAAAAATGGTTTACATGTGGCGTGGTGCTTGCGTTGTTGGTTTGGTATTTTTGAGAAAAAACCCTTCGCCGTAAATTCTAGATCATTAAAACTTCTAGAAATCGTGTGACGTACCTACTTATTTATTTCAACGCCTTCAAGAAAGGGGATGAAGATTGTTATGTTATATTAAATAAGAGATATTTACGTAAGACAGTTGTCAAGCGGAGGTCGTAAAACATTCTTAGCAGCTTGTTTATTTGATGACGCGGCGCGAGTTGGGTCAGAGCGAAATAAGAGCGGATCGCTGAGCGTGCGGTTATCCCGCTCACAATATTATCGCTTTAAGCGGGCAGTATATTTTAATAGGTAACTATTAAAAATATATCGCAAGAAATTTAGTTTAAAATAAGAACCCAATTGTAAAACACTAGTGATCCCCGATTTTGCTTACTTAGTCATATCAGCTTACTAAACTTTAAGGATATTTTTATCAACCTAATGCTAATAAATATTTAATACATCTAAGAGAAGTTACAACCTTGCTAAAAGCTAAGGTTTAAAACAAAGTATTTAATAAATGTACATTGTCACTTACCGGCCGTAGAATATCGCGAATATACACAGCTATGAAACAAAGCTGCGTCGCCTTTGTCAAAGTTTATTGAAATCTTACGCGTGCAACTCGTCATAGCTTTTACTAGTTAGTTCTATTTAATTTCAATAATAATATGTTTGCAATAATATCTTTCGTGGCATTAATAATACGATGTCAAGAGAAGGTGATGATTGTTAAGAGCAAGGCATGAAATTAAAAAAAAAGAATAACATTTGTCACTTTTTCCCGCCATTACTTATTCTGAAAAAAAAAGGCAAAGGTTGTTTGCAATTATGCCAACCGTATCTTTTTTTTTTTAATTCATTTGGAGCATTGACAACACGGCCATCAGCTCAAAGATAAATACATCAGTATAAGACATGTCCTAAAGTACTTAAAAATAACTTAAAAACACAAACAACTTAAAAACTATTAAAAGACAAAAAAAAAAAGAGTCGGTCACCTATAAGAGGACGAAAGTATTTTGAACAAAATCAAAAATAACCTTATTTTATACTCTGGCACAGGCACATCCAGTTTAGCTATGCAGTTTAGTGAGTAAAGAAGGACGTGTCCACGTAATCGTCCAAACAAAAAGAGAAAACGTTTTTCGACTTCTAAATATATTCCATTCTCCATTCTCCCTATAATCCTAGAAACTATTATGTTAAAGCGCTCGACATCAAAATAAAAGTTATTTGTTAAGATTTGGTTACTGGAAACCGTTGTCTCCCGAAATGGAATTTCATAGAAAAAGTACCGTTATTTCGTTAAAATCTCTAAGACAATATCAAATTTTCTTTAGGAGGACAACTTTTCAACAAACTGAGTGTGCCAGAGTATATTTTGTATCTTAAAATTATTGCCCGAAAACATACTGCTAATTAAGATCCAAAGTGAAAGTAAATAACTACGTTTCAAAAGTGTTCTTAATTTATTTGCTTATTGACCTTAAAATCCATAAAATTTTACAAATTACATGACCTGTTGACATTGATACCGTTAAACAGTTAATTGTTTGTTCACGCATTTAAGACTACAAATTAAAATTTCATGGCAGAGGTTTTAAGTAAAATGTTTTATTTGAAGCGTAACAGTTTCTCAGTCATGATTGTATCAATAGCACTTATTTTTGTTGTTTTTGTTTCTCCTGTGTTCGGTCAGGAGAACCATCAAGCCTTAGGTCCCGCAACACCCACAAGTGCGCTCCCTATACCGTTCATGGACTTGTTTACTGCACCATCAAATTATTTCTCGGAACAGGTTCGGAAGACATATTCCGATCCTGGATACTCATATCATGTGTCGTGTCCGAAGTCTGATTCTCTCTCCTCGTTGGCTAGTGTTCTAGGAAGTGCCGCTAAAATAATGATGTCCGCTGCTGTTATAGTGTTTCTCAAAGTGGCGGCTGGTAAAATGTTGTTGTTGCCGCTTACAGTGATGATTATGGCTAAGGCAGGATTAAAGGCGTTCCTGTTGTGGCCCATGATATCGAAAATGATCAAATATTTTAAGAAGAAAAAGAAAAAAGGTCACAAATCGAGAATGATCATGGATTGTTCGGAGAGAATCGCTTGTGTTATTCGGAGGGCATCGAGAAACGGCTGGGCAAGCCACTTGGGCGCGGCTGCTACTTTTTCCATGATAAACGACGTCGAGGAAGACGCTCCATTTGCCAAGGTTCTACTAAGCGTGTTGGCCGGCGATAAAATTGCACAATGTATGTCACTAGACTGCGGTTCCGGAGTCAATATTAGCTGACTCTTATAACACCAATAAAATAAAATGCATGACTCAATTGCTAAACATAACCTACATAATTATAACATGAAGAAGTGCCAACTTGCGGATATTTGTTATTTTTACCTTATAAAGCGCCATGATGCATTTTATACAAGTTTAGTTGTTCACGATGTTGCTGGTGGTAGCATTCCTGACGTCAGTTTTATTTCCATATAGTATATGTACGTTGATATTCGATCCTAATGGATATCAATACGAAGTGGGAACTTTGTTACCCAACGATGGAGTTTCATTATACCCCGATGCAAGCCCGCCTACGTATCAGCAATTTACGAATATTCTCGAAGTTCCGCAAATACCTGAACAGCGCAACATTAGGCAGTTACAGCCGTCTCCACCAAAAGTTCCAACGGATACCTCGCTCGTAAGAAAAAACTTGAACTCTGAAATCAACGAAATCATTGAATCTTTGAACCAGTTGACAGAAAACAGGATGACAGAAAACAGGATGGATGAGAATCAGGAGTCTCGTGCCGCTGAGCGTGCGGACGAATATGGATTATATCACCGCCCTTCTTATGGATACCCACCAAGCCCTCAGAACTATGGACCGTGGTCTCCTTCTTACGTGCCTCAATATAAACACGAATTATCTCCCAAACTATCACTGTTAAAGCCAGATCTACTGCTGAAACCAGTGGCTACGAAGGCGGCAAGTAAGGTTAGCGGTTTAATTGAGCTGGTCCTCGCATTGCTGTCAGGATCTGCCCCCAATGATTTGGAGCTTAAAGGTTTCAAGGATATTGTCATCAACGGGATAGTGAAGCCTTTGCTGACTGCTAAAGGTGGTCTGAAGTCTTTGATCAGTAAGTTAAGCATTCCAGTGATTTCTCTGATGTTGATAAATTTGGAAGTGTTGATAACTATTTGGTGGTTGTGGGAGGAGGACTGCCCCCAGCCGGTGTACCACCACCCCTCCTATGGATCTGCACCGAAGCCATCCTATCACGCTCCAAGCTACCCTACTCAAAGCTATCCACCTAGCTATAACTACAATCCGTATAAATAACACTACGAAGATTAAAATATATCCCAGTTTTGTAATAAAACCTGTCTCACAATCATTATCTACTTGAGACATGACTTATTTACATTTTATTTATATCTTAGAGTTTAATAATTTATTTTAAAGTAAGACTGAATATCGTTTTATTTGTAGCTATATGCTTCTATGTATTAAAATCTACAAGAATATAATTGATTTTTATTTATAATACACCCCAGACAAACTCCCATAGGTACCTACTATCTCAAGTGCCCTAGGTATGCAAAAGAAAATGGTGTTACATATCTATTCATGACATAAACATGCTTTTCTCTTGTAATTAATCTTGTGTTCGCTTCTAGTTGTACCTACTGAAAGTTTTAAGTGTAAAGCTAAACTTTGGAGGGTGTACTATCATTACTATCTATTTAAATGGCGAGGGATTTGCAGTTGTCCCTCAGCCAAGCGAATCTATATCAGCTGACGGCCCCTTAACATTACATAGGCCTTTTTTCGACCGTTGCGGTCTATAAATATAGAAATAGTGAGTCACGCGCTCTATAGAAATACTATAAATAAGTAGGTATGTGTTCACGGTACGCGACTGCTCTTTCCAGTTTCCACTTCTAAGTAACTCCCTACTACGAGTTACTTTAGAACTTCTCGAGTCGAAAATAATATTTATGATAATAGCTGTCCCTAAAGACAAAACGGGACCCGTATAAATCAGGTTACATTAAAATTGATAAAGCCCTATTAGTATCTTATGAGTAAACAAAAAGGTAAGCATTCTGTTGTCTTTGTTGTACTTAGATATTATTAAATACATCACAGTAACAATAGGAACACCGTTTTTAGTAGGTGTTCTGCTAAAGACACAAATTGTTAACTACTTTAACTAGACAGTGGAGAATATAATGCCTTACGATATTCGGATATTTTATTTAATGTTCCTGACGTAGTTTCTAAATTGGGAAGGTCAGTGAAAGCTAATTATACATTTCTTTTTTCTGAGTCTATACGGCGTGAGAGAGAGAGAGAGAGAAAGAAAATGGATGGTCGTTCTCTATGTAGGTACGGAAGGATTTTGGGTGCAAGTGCTGTGTTTTTGAGCACAGATGGCGCAAATTCGCACTTTTGTATGAGATGAATTTCAAAAAAATATTTGGTTCATTTGAAAACTTATATTTTGTTTTGATGCGTTACAATTCTATCATAATCTATTTTAAGCCTACTTCAAAAATGGAGGATGTATATATGTCATTTCTGAACCGATTTGGATTTTTTTTTGTTTGAATGTATAGGTCTAGTTAGTTGTATAGGTCCGTCCCTACTTAGTTGGTACCGTTTTTGTCTAAACTCAATTTTGATGATGGGATCCATGAAGGATCCAAGGAACTCTTAAAATCGTATAGGCGTACAAATAGCGATTTTAGTATTTTCATCAAAAATGTGTCAATTGATGAAGTGGAACTGTTGATGATGACCAGAACATTAGGTTTTTTCACTTTTGGCGAATTGTCCTCTTTGTTGTTTGTTAAGTAAGCTTTTAAGGAACATTTGTGTTAAGGTCTAGTTCTGATAATGAGTTCCATGAGGTTCAACTCCTCAAATCTTGATGGCTTCAAATTCAGACCTTGAAACTTGGAACGCACCGAAAGCCCAACAATGTTTAGTGCCATGACAGTTTGGCCAGACAGAAACGAGTCATGCAGAATGATGCATCATTGGTAAGAAAAACTAAAAATGGAAAAATAAAATAAATCTTAAAAAAAAGTAAAACTGACTTCTAAAAGGATAAAAATAAAATATCATCCTGTTTTACATGCGCTAGCTAGCTGATATGTTTGAAGTCGGCGCCAATCCAAACAGTTACAACACTGGTTCTTTCTTTCTTATCGAACTACACCAGGGTTGGCTTTCGGGTTGGCAGCCTGTTGACGCTTTTATGAATTGACTTGGCATCAACTTCAAACGTATCAGTAGCTAGAGCATATAAATCGGTATAATATTTTATTTTATCCTTTTTGAAGTCGGTTTTACTTTTTTTATGGGGTATGTATTATCTCTAGGGAGCAGTTATTTTGTTTCAGTTCTCAACGAAGATATATGTATTTGTCAGTTTGAAATCACTAAACAAGTAGGTCGACAGTGGAAACTCCCTAGGCTCATGTGTCGTCTCAGAGAGCATAATGGGGAAGATGCAATCATCATGATACTACTATGATATTTTGTAATTAAAAGGCTAAAAAAATACTAAAAAAGCTGTGGTCTTTTTTAGTATGTTTTTCGACGTAAATATATTAAAATGATATATTTTTACAATAATTCTCGAATAAAGTTACGTGAAACGGATCGATTTTTGAAACACCAATCAGCGCTTCCGATAATGACATGAACTAATTTAAACGTGCAGTCATCATAGGCATAAAAGTAACTTGGACAAGGGAAACTTTTTTAGGAAATTTTGATTTATTAAATTTTTTAATGTACCTAAAAAAACTATTATTTTTGTATTTATTAAACCATACAAAAAATAAAAAAAATCTAAAAAATCCCTTGTACTAGTTTAATTCGTTTTTCACTTAGGTAAAAAAAAAATGCTATTTATTTCAATAAAAAGCACATTACACAATATTAAACTTAACTACTAATCGTAAATTCAAAAGATTTTTTGAGTTAAGGAGTCTTATATGAAATATTTATACATTTTAATTATTATTGTTTTTAGGTACATAGGTCATCTAATTAAATGATTTCGGTAGACTGCCCTCTTATTTTAATAAAGTATTTTTTAATAATATTTCTAGCTTGTCCACTCGTTCGTCCTATAGAAGGAGTTTTAATAATTCCGTCAGGTATACCGTCAGATGGCGTGGCGTGGTGGCGCCTTTGAGGTGGCTTCGTACAGTGGTCATATCTCGACTATCAAACATGCTGAAGCGCTGATATTTGTATACGTGAATAACGTTGATATGCGTAGCCTATCCCCCAAAAATGATGGTACTGCGGTAGCAAACTTCGTCAGAAAGAGTCAATATGTGTTTTCGCTACTCAAAAGTAATTTTTTTTTCTTTGAATGCATCTGTCTGCCTTCAATGTGTAAGTTTTAGTGGAATTAGTAAAACTACTTTACAGTAGTCTAGTTTGTAAATACATGCTTAACATTATTATGTATACAATAGTTTTGGGATTGCCTTGACGGTTATTTTTTTCAGTTTTTTTTGTGTTCGGTTTGATGCCTTCCCTAGTGCCTTCGTACACTCAAATTGTATGTATTGTACGAATGCTCCCCATGACACTGAAAAAAAAACAAGAATATAAACATTACAAAATCAGGTCAGTGAGATAGTTACACTGTTATTTTATTATAGACAGATAAGTGGACAATGAAGTAGCATTAGTGTCATTTTCAAATAGTTGTTATTAGGGTTCCGTAGCCAAATGGCAAAAAACGGAACCCTTATAGATTCGTCATGTCCGTCTGTCTGTCCGATTATGTCACAGCCACTTTTTTCCGAAACTATAAGAGCTATACTGTTCAAACTTGGTAAGTAGATGTATTCTATGAACCGCATTAAGATGTTTACACAAAAATAGAAAAAAAAAAATTTTTTTGGGGGCACCTGTCCATGATGAGGTCTTAAAATTCTTGGGCCGGTCGTTTAGTTAAGTACCCGGTGCACAAAGTACTATTAGTTACTTAACTAATTTTAGCTGAAGACGGTCGTCGGTTGGTAGCGAGAAAACAAAAACCATACGTAACTAATGCCAGATACTACCGCAGTTTCAGGTACCTATGTGCATGGCTATGTCACAAAATGTTGTTTGCAATGTATTTTTATGTAAAATATTTAAATACCCCGGTTACACAATATTTTAGAATATGTCTCACGAATGTCTAATTTCGATTATTTTTATTCTATTTCGCCAAATTGTTTTAGAAAAGTTACGGGTTACTTTTATCTCGGATCTTATGCGGCCTCGGCAAGCCTGGCCCTAGCAATTTAACTAAGTTGGTTAGGGACTACCATGCTCATCGATTGTAACACTGCAATCTGCAGTACCTGGGAATTGGACTTTATAACCGGATTATCCGAAAACCCATGAAGAGGTTAACAAGTTTAGACTTAATATCAGTTCGTTAGTCCGTGTTCATTAGCTTGGCCGCTATTCCATTCGGGCAGCGAGCGCAGGCGTGTCAAGGGCAAGTATTAAGCTAGTGGCTATTTGAGCTGTAGACCTCACGATAAGATCGATAAGCTTAAAACGTGTAAAAACAAAAAAAAACTTACTTCCTAGAGTCATTTTCACAGCGGACTCACAATGGTCTTAAGTGCCATAGAGCGTAACGGCACTTAATTCCTTTATGCACCATTTTGAACATTTCCCAAAAAACGAAAAATTATATGTGGCTACTGAACCTGCTAACATAAAATTTCACGAGATTCAGTTGAGAATTGCGACCTGTAGAGGAGAACATCCGGACATAAGAAAGCAAACTGCCCTAGTCCAAACTGAGACCTTCGCTAACGCTTCGGTCAATGATAATAATATTTATGTATAGACTGGATCCTGATTGAAAAACACCTGAATTGGATATTGCCATCTTTATTATTTGTATGCATCTATTTGGGAGCTACATATCTTATTTTTGATCATAAGTTTGGCGCTATTGGCGCGTGAGTTTACTTACGTCAAATGTCAAGTGTCCCAGTGGTTGACTGGTAGAGAATGCCTTAAGCTATTAAGTCCACCATTTGTACTTAATATTTTATGTGCAATAAAGTATAAATAAATAAGTGTCAAAAGGTAGAGTCCAATTCCAACTTACAGTTTCCCGATTCGAAGAATGAGATACGATAACGATAAGTTGTGGTTTAGATAAGTTCTCATTTAGATATCGTTTTTATGTATTGTCTTATTTTAACGAGTTTATTTTTGCGCGGAATGCTCACATAAAGCGACATTTTTTTGTCTTGATACCCGTTTATTTTCACTACGAAAATTAAACGCACGTATCGCAAAACCGATTTGTAACCCCTGCCTTAGCGATAAATTCTATGGCGCGGGTAAGCGATTGCAATAATAGCACTTATCTAATTGTCTTGCTATTGTCGAACTTGCGTATTTGATTGGATGCGTGCAGTGCCGGATTGAGATATTTTGATGCCCTAAGCATTTCTAGACCATGTTGCCCCCTCATGAATATTACATTGAATTTTTTTGGTAAATTGAGTGACGTTTGTTGCAGCACTACTGCTGAGAATAGAATTTTCAATCGGTCACATCATTTTATCACGGAAATTGACAGTGCTGCAGCAGTAATCTTGCAACAATAGGTAATGCTGCTGTAGTCGCCATACGAATGTCACCTTTATCAAAGCTAGCCTAAACGAAATGACCGAAATTACCTGTCATTGTGTGCTTTAGGTACTATGCGATTAAAACCTGCTTTGTTTCACAAGGTACCAACTCGTAACATGACTTATACACCGGCCTAAGAGTAGCCCGAAAGTTTTGAACTGCGTATTTTGATTATAAATAGAGCAGACTTTGGAATAATTAATGTTCAAGTGTATGCAAATCCGAAGACCGTGCTTCGCATAAGGCCGGAGGCTGAACCAACCAATGTCCAAGTGTAAGCGAAGATGTAGGACGTAGGCCGTGCTCCGCACAGGGTTTATGCAACCTCTAGAGCTTTCCTACGAAGCTCCTTTATGTGAGGGCAAAGGCCGAGCTTCAGTAGGGGCTTAGCTATGATAAGAACCAATGGCCACAAGTGTCTTAAATAGCAAATTATTGTTTACGAAAACGGAACTTAATCGAGTAACTTTTAAAATTACCTGTGACCCGACATTTCAAGCACGGCGTTGTCCCCATGGTCTTGGAGAAGACTGGCTAAAATCGACATCACCATCTTGACGTTAAAGGTAATTTTAGAACTTAATTAAAAACGCGATTAAGTCTCGTTTTCTTAAATAATAATGTGTCACAATTAGGCCAATCAAATAAGATTTTTTCAAAAAATTTATTCCCGTCAGGCTGGAAATTTGTAATACCTGGAACGGAGCAAACTCGGATTACACGCATTTAGGACCAAATGAAAGTATTAAAACGATTTCCAGCTTGCTGGGAATTAATTCCTGGAAACGCTATTTTTGGATCTAATTTGATTGGCCTAACATGTGAAAGTTTAAATCAGTGTTTATAAAGGCAAAGTCTTTCATAAGGCTGAACGCACGGAGCGTTCGATCGGCGCTTACGAATGTGGTCAAAGGCCGAGCTGGACGAAATCAGAGCTTGGAATTGACCAATGGCGAGGTGTGAATGGCTGGACGTCCGGAGAGTCCGATCGCGGCGCGTTATCATACAATACAACCAATAGCGAAGTGTGAGCAAGGCAGAAGGCCCAGCTGCGAGAGAGGAATGCTTGGATTTGGATCCATGGCCAAGTCAAAGTGAGGCAAAAGAACGACTTTTGCATGAAGTAGAAGGCTTAGTGTCGCATAAGACCTAACGCCAAACTGCAAAAGAGTGGACTGAAATTGAACCTAAATAGGTAATCACGGTTCTCCTACTGCTCGGCCTTTGGCTTTACTCGAAAGCGCGACTTGATAAAATGCTTTTGGTTTTCGGCCTTCGCGGGGCCCTTTATAACACTGACAATTAAGTCGCAGGATCGCGGCTCTGCAGTAACTCTGCCTGGCCGACAAATCTGGCGTGCAAGAGAGAAAAATTCGCTACAAAATCGGTAACCTACGTCGAAAAAATCAGCTGGCCACAAGCCCGACAGCAAGAATTTTTGGGCCATTAGCTTTGAGGGCCTCCGCTCCGCGTAAGGTCAATTCAAAGGCCTACATTGGAGACGTGCTTACGTGTCCTTACTCTCTTACTCTTACGACCCTTCGTTATTTGATGGGTACTTGCACATATAGGTATCAAAAAGTTTCGTGTACATACCTACTCCTCTACGACTTCGATGCTCATAGGCTCATAGGCACCAAAATCGTAGGATAAAAACGCGTTTTTATCCTACGATTTTGGTGCCCCCCTAGACGTGGTGCCCTAAGCAAGTGCTTATTTTGCTTAAGGGTTAATCCGGCACTGGATGCGTGTACAAACCATTGTACATATTTCAACCAATTCAAATTAATATAATAAATCTACCAAGTTATTGTGTTACTACTACCACTATTAATATTATTAAGCGTATTGTGAAGCTCGTCCCAATCGCTAAAATGATGACCACGACCACTCTATCAGACACTCGGAGTAAAATAACGAAGAAGATTCACTATTTTATTTGGACTCAAATTTGTGTTACCTCTTTTAGTTTAGCTAGACTGCCATTGTATCTAGATTTGTATATTCTGAACAAGTCCCCTTACTTAAATGGGGTTGCTCCCCTCACACGTCGAGGCGTCGTTGAAAAGGTAATTCAATATGCGGTAGTGATAGACAGTAAATTTGTAAAATATACCTCGTTCGTTACTTACCTTTAATAAGCGATGTCCCGCTTTTCACATCTAAAGGGCTGTAAAATTTACCCGCAGGATTGTTTTGAGACAATTTTGAACTTCGATCTACGAATACACGCTATTAAGAGGCTGTCAACACCCAATGTCCTTGAAATTGATGTTACTTAAACAGTTTTTTAAGAAAGACTATTTGTTTTAGTCGAGTAATAAAAATATATGTTCATATTAATTATATTTCAAAGACCGTGGTTGTACTCGATACACGATTGAACGAAATCGGCTCGATAGAAAATAATTGCAAAGATTGGTCTTAAAATCACAATTAAACGGTTTTATGTCTTTATTGTTTTGACTTATGGGTCTGCGATTAAAATCACAATTTCAAAACATTTATATCTAAACCGTGGTTGAGTAAAATATTACACTAATAATCCACTTTCTTTTATTTAAATATTTTTCTTATTATTCCCTTGCCCAGGCCCAGTAACATGCGACAGTGCTATCTCATTTACTCCGATACAAATAGACAGTGTGCGCGCTTTAGGTATTGACAGCCTCTTAATAAAAGTTATCAAATTAGTTGCAGCTTCCCTTCGAAACAGTAAGTATGACGCCCCAGCTATGTATTTGACAAGAGCGAATTCAACTTTGTTAGCAATTACCAATTAGTTTCGTGCGAATAAATGATACATACCTAAATTAATAAGGTAAGGGCACACCCCTTATTCTGGACAAACGGATGAACGGGCTGGATAATCTAGGGGAAAGTGGGGGATTGGGAACACTTAACTTCGAACGCTGTAAAATATATAAAAATGCCACAACCGAATCAGTTTATACGCTAACCGTTACTTTGTCTACCAAATTTTAGTCGTCCGTTATCATACTAAATTAAATTAAATAAGCCTTTAATCCACATATGAATCGCTTGTAAATACAAATTAAGTTGTCTTATTATAAAATGTCTCTTAGTGTGGTGTGCCTGTCGGCATAGGCCTCTTCCAACTCTTTCCAGTGCTGTCTATCTAAAGCAACTCTGGTCCAGTGGGGTCCTATACTAAATTAAGACAAATTCAAAAACATTACCGTTATTATTTACCCGAAATCGTATGACGTAATTAGAAACAATCCGCGGGGGAAAAACTGAAGATTTTCAATCTAGTATCACTTTTCAAGTTTTTTTTTCTGCAAAGCTTAGATAGATAGAATCTGTGCGGAAAGAGAAGAGTTGTGAAATGTATGGGGTCCAATACAATCCACGACTCTTCTCTTTCCGAACAGACTTTAAAAATTTGCCAAGCAAAAAAATTTTGGACTTTCAATCATGCAGTAGGAATCATAAAGAATGCAAGGGGTGATTGTGACGTTCTCGATTCCTTAGTTCCTAATTACCCTAAGTAATTAATATCAATCAAAAAAATCAATATTTATGAAAAATCTGCACGCAATAAATATGGATGCCAGGGATTGGCTGTCAAACTTAAATATTAAGCTATACATGTACATATAATGGTAACCTCTGTAAATTTAATTTCAATAAAGCCATATGATAATAATAATAACTAAATCTTGAAGCCAAACCACACAAACCGCAATACAGTTTTTCAGAAGTTGTTCAAAGAACAAAAACTGAGGTTTCCATCGATCCCCATATGTGACTGCTCAATTTATATTTTTATTCACTAAAAGCTACGTTCAAATTGAAATCTGCAGGATCAAACCATAATGCTAAGATGTTAAGTAGGACTGAGACTGAGTATATTGCGCCCAAAGATAGTTCCGCAAGTTCCATCAAAAGCATTTCTCATCTTAGTCAGATGTCATTGCGGCGATGTGTGTTATCCTTAACATGTGTTGAATAATACATAACCAGTTTGCATGTCAAGTGAAGATGTGATGTCTCTCGAGCGGAGCGATGTAATGACTGCCGGTAGTGCCGGTGCCAGGTGAGGGATAGCCGGGATAAACATTGCTTATGTAACTCATAAACTATCTACCATCTACCGTCGATCTAGACCATAAGTTGCCTCTATTGAGGCGCGGTTTTAGTCTAGTTTCTTCTAATTGGAGAAGGAAGAGGCGCGTAAAGTTTACCAATAAAGAGAGTACGTATGTTTTTAGGGTTCCGTAGCCAAATGGCAAAAAACGGAACCCTTATGGATTCGTCATGTCTGTCTGTCCGTCCGTATGTCACAGCCACTTTTTTCCGAAACTATAAGAACAATAAGAACTATACTGTTGAAACTTGGTAAGTAGATATAGTCTGTGGACCGCATTAAGATTTTCACACAAAAATAGAAACAACACATTTTGGGGGTTTCCCATACTTAGAACTGAAACTCAATTTTTTTTTCATCAAACCCACACGTATTGTGGAATATCTATGGATAAGTCTTCAAAAATGATATTCAGGTTTCTACTATATTTTTTTTCTAAACTGAATAGTTTGCGCGAGAGACACTTCCGAAGTGGTAAAATGTGTGTCCCCCCCCCGTAACTTCTAAAATAAGAGACTGATAAAACTAAAAAAAAATATATGATGTACAGTCAGCATCAAAAGTAGCGGATGAATCAACGCGCCAAAAATATCTGATATTCCGGATAACTTTTCCAAATATAGATAAAGTGTTAAAATTCGCGCTCAAAAGTATATCTTTTACAGTCTTTGTTGTTCTATATTAAAGACACCACTTTTTGTTAAGCTGTTACAGAATGGTAGACACTTATGAAACGTTATGTGATCCGCTACTTTTGATGCTGACTGTACATTACCATGCAAACTTCCACCGAAAATTGGGTTGAACGAGATCTAGTAAGTAGTTTTTTTTTAAATACGTCATAAATGGTACTGAACCCTTCATGGGCGAGTCTGACTCGCATTTGGCCGCTTTTTTTATTCCATAAGATCGCCAGTGCCCTAAATAGTTACTCGTATGTTTTTAGTGTTAAGTTTTAATAAAAAAAAATATATAGTGTATCTTAGTCTTAAAGGTCTTAGTATACATCTTGTTACCTGAATTAAAATTTAAATACTTAAATAAATGTGACCGAAGCCGGCAAAACGTCCCACTCTATCGCTTACGATAAGGACGAGATTTGCTTGTATCTTTATACGAATAACCTGTCATGACGTTCTTATGGCAAGCGACAAAGTGGGACGTTTTGCCGATTTCGGTCACAAATATGGTCTAATACCCCACGCAAGCACGGCCGGTTTCACTGATCTGCATACCGGTTGAAACTTATATTTTATGAGATATGATATGTTCCTGAACATATACAATATTTTTTGTATAAATAGGTTTGCTTATAAAAATATGATCAAGGATATTTTTAAATAATTTTTTTCTTCAAATTTCACTGACTTGCCTACCGAACGAACTAAATTCTAATGGAAAGTATAAATACAACATACACAATATGAATCAGTTAGGTTGCCTATCTTTTTCTCGTCACTATTACCTGATTGCTGTGTTCAAACATGTAAGTTGATATCGAAAATTGCAATCATTTGCCTAACACTAAAAAACGTATCAATGTCATGGCAATTTTATTGCCAATACCGTAGAGGGTTGCCTGCGAAAATCAGGTCATATTAAAAATAGTTTTGACCATATTTTTATAAACTGTCATTGGCCTTATTTTATGTAAGCATTCATATGTTTATTAAGTTATATATACGGCTGTTGTTATCCTGAAAAACAATAAAATAGGCAACCCTAATTATATATATTCAGGAACATGTTTTATTTCATAAAATATAAGTTTCATCCGGTAGGCAGATCGGTAAAGGTTGGTCTTTGGTCTTATTACGGGATCCTCTACTAATAATGGGAACTCACGATTCTCCAAAAAAGGTGTGCACACTTGATCAGGTTTCTACAGTGTTGATAAAGTGTGACACTTCTGTGGTTGCAGACGTGCAAAAGCTGCGGTGACCGATTTCTATCAGGGGAGCCCTATGCTATTTTACTAGTAAAGTGGTATTAAAAAATATAGCCCAAATTGTAAGCAAACTAGTTTTGGAATACATTTAAGACACCTTAAAAAGTAGCGCACCTAGTTTGCGAAAGCACGCGAAAGCATACAACTCTACTGTCTACACTCAAATCGTGAACTTTCGAGTCAAAGAGATGGGGTTAGAGCTCGACAAACTATATAAATTTAATACGAACGTCAAGAATGTCGTTTTATCAAAACAGTTGTTTGTCATGTCCTCTAAATGTAAATTGTATGCGTTGATATCGCTGCTGTATTCAGTTTTTCGAATTGGAAAGCGTAAATAGATATTCAAAACCGAGCTTTACAAAAGCCGCGCTGAGTGAATTTATCGGGATCAAATTTAAATGTATGATTAGGTCTCTGAAAATAAAAACGATCTGGATGCGAAGGTTGTTTCGCATTGAATGTTTTTGTGGGAGCGATGTGAAGAGAGGCGTAGGGCAGCGGCGCAACGCAGCGGCGCGGCGCGGCGTCGATACGTGTCCCGCGCAACGGCCTGACGTCGCCGCGGGCCGCGGGCCGGCGCACTCCGGCATTCGGGCCTCGCGACGGATCGCCACCGTCGTCGCCAGCTCCGCGACTATCTCGATTTTCCAGCGACGATAAACGCTTACTCGGCGACGTGCGTATACACGCTAAGTGATAGTTTAGTTTAACGTGAAAAAAACAGATCCAAAGCTGTTAAGTGGTACCTACTATAATATCCCCAACCTAGTCTGGTGAAAACAAACACATCGCAGTGTTATTCGCGCAAGCGCGCCTCACGCGGACATGTCGAGGTCGGCCATCTTGGCTGAAGACGCACTTTCGCCTCGCCCCAGCTTCAGACTTTGAGCTGAAACCCTTAGCGGTAACGAAGGGGGTCAGAATGTTCGACGGGCGAGGCGTCGCGGCGGGCGGTCTCTGAGCCTGCCCGCTCGGCGCAGCTATCGATCGTTTCGAGCGCTATGGCGCTCGCGGAGTGAATGCGGACATCGGGACCGTGCCGCAGCTCCCGCACGCGAGCGGCACGTCAGACCAGTGATAGTGCTAGAGTGGAGGCGCGGCATGTGACTCGGCGTGCCCGCGTGGTTAGGAGGGCGCGCGGGCGGCGGCGGGCCCGGCTGACCGCGCGCCATGGGCGAGGAGTATCCGCGCTCCCCCTGCGAGCGGTTCCCGGCGGCGGGCGCGTTCAGCGTGGCACCGCCGGAGAGGCTAAGCCCGCCGCCGCCCGCGCCGCTGCCGGATCGCTTCTCAGCGTCTCCGAGGCGGGTGCGCCGTTGCGCGGAGGCCGAGCGCGCGCGGCGGCCGCGCTATGTGCCGCCGGCGGCTCACGTGCCGGTGGAGCGGTACGTGCCGCGGCCGCCGGCGCCGCTGCGCCCGCCGCCCCCGGTGTACTGCGGGCTGGCTTGTCGGCCGCCGCCGCCATCGTCGCGCGTCAAGTGCTGCGGCCCAGCATGCCGCGAGGACCTGGCGGCCTCGCCGCCCCCCACTCGTTACGTGGAGTACGTGGGCGCCGCCGCCGCACGCCGCCTGGCATGCACGCCGCCACCACCACCGCCGCCCGCGCTCCAGTTGCCCTGCGAGCCACAGGAACCTCCGTGCTGTGTCCAAGCCCGCAGGCGACCGCAGCCTCCACATGATTGGTAAGTAACTTGATCAAATTGTATGAAAGTACGATAACGAAAACACAATTACTATTTGTCTTTGAACTTACTCGCTGGTTGCTAAAAGTTGACCAAACCGACAGGTTTGCAGCAGAAAAAGAGAAATTTACCTAATTTATGTGGGAAAGGCTTACAAGTTGATGACATCGTTTCTTATAAGTTGATACAGATTTCAATACATCACAGTTTTGATGATTGATGATAAACAGTAGAGACTCGTTAGTGCATTTACTTTTTATTTATAGTAAACGAGACTTAACAATATAGACATCAATACAAACGGTTTGAAACGTCGAACTTAATGTTCGTGCGGGCGTGCATATAAATTACTGATGAATTCGAAAACATCCGATGAGTTACGGCTACGGGGGTCGACGGGGTGGGTGTGACTAGGGTTAGCAGTCACCAAGTTAAAAACTCAAGGTAATGCCTGATTTTTATGAATATTAGCGACCAGTGATCAGTGATCACGTTATGCCTACATGATTGGAATATGTCTTTTTTAACTTTTATATATATAGAAGTTTATGTTTGTATGTTTGTTCCTCATTCATCTAAAAACAGATAGTTTATAAGCTAGAAAGGTACTGAGTTAGTTCAACGGGGGTTACAATTCAGTACGAGAGTACAAAGGGGGTGAGGGTAAAAGGATAGTTTAGCGACTTCTAATACGGTGACGAAGTCGCAGGCATAGGACTAGGAGGCTGTCTTTGTATCTAAATAACTTTGAGAGATATAAACAATATTGAATTAAAAACTTTATTTCAGACACCTTAAATATCCATATCTGGGATAGTAACAGTGTAATAAAACAATAAAAATAATTTTAGTATTACTTAAGGCTAAAACAAAAATATATTTGAAAATAAAATTATAAAACAAATTTAAAAAATCACACACATAAAATGAACAGCATGACTAAAACTCATCATTATCAATAAATGAATTTTCACCATGTCGACCGTCATTTAGCCACATTTCTAATGTAGGTAGATTACATTTATTCATGTTATGAAAAAAGCTGACGTCCGATAACCCTAGGTGTGAGGGGATGAGATGTAATTGGCTAAAATTCCGCGGATGGGATTGATAACGCATGATTTATGACATCGGTTAACGATCGCCCGCAAAATGACTGCTCGAAACAAACTGATCACCCACGCCAATCTATACATGTACGTACCTATGTGAAACATTTCAGTAAATAAATTATGTTAGTAAAAGTCAGGTTCAGTTTGGTACAGGACATTTCATATAAAAAATAAACAGGAATAACAGACAAAGTTATACAATACTTCGATGGTAATCAATATACGTAATACCCTCAAAATTATGCACCTACCTAACTGGTTTAAGAAACTACCATCATAAATATTACATGGTATTTTTAATTTTCTATGCTTGTTTGCCACCGTTGTGGTATAAAAAAATATATATGTATGTCTACTATAATGACGTTAAACGACACAGTTTAAGACTTCTATTTCTATCGTTTAAGACATCTATTTCGACTGTAAACATATAATATTGTTTTACTACTACTAATTATTCAAAAATATATCGTATTTATTTTTACGGCATTATAGCCTAGTCGGTACTGTCCCTGGTTCCCGTCCGTCCCGGGTTTGAATACTGGTAAGGTCATTTATTTGTGTGTTTTACACAGATACCTACTTAAAACCATTTAGGCTTCATTTCTATTCAGGATAAAGCCAATTAGACGTATGGGTATGGATACAATCCTTTATACTTAATCCTATGTGGAAATAAAGCCTTATCCACTTTGTCTCCTACAGTTAGGCAATGGATGTAAATTTAAACGATAAAATGGCCGTCTTCATTGTTAAAAAACAGATACATTAGTCATAGAACAAGTTTTTTTATCATACCTATAATAGCAAAAAATACTCCTAAGAGTCTTAATATTGCCCTAAAATGTATAAACAAAACATAAAAATATGTCTCTTTGATTTTATCATTTTTTTAAAGAAGCAGGAACAATGCATGACATAAATTATGCATATTACCAAATACAGAACTGCTACTTGAAAAGTGGGTTAGATTAGAACTGCGAACCTTGCAAAACAGAACTGCTATCATAAAAGTTGGTTAGGTTAGAACTGCAACTCTTATAGAATCGAACTATTAGTAGAAAAGCCCTTACAGGAAGGAAACGCTACTAGAAAAGTGGGTTAGGTAAGGTCCGAACTGCGACCTTCAGAGAATCGAACTGTAATCAGATAAGTGGGTTAGGTTAGAACTCCGACTCTTACAGAAACGAAATTCTACTAGAAAATTGGGTTACGTTAGATTCGAATTGAGGTCCTCACATAACCGAACTGCTATCAGAAAAGTGGTTTAGGTTAGGTTAGAACTGCGATCCCTACAGAACCGAGCTGCTATCAGAAAAGTGGATTAATTAATTTAGAGACATAAAAAACTCAGACCTTAGTAAACATTTTAACAAATAGTATAGGGTCAACTTTAGGAGTTTATTTACTATATTAGGGTAAATAATGATTTACTTTGCGTAATTTTTTAATCACGATATATTTGCATGACATACTTGATTAAAATGTGCTTCAAATTTTGGTGGTCATTAACTATTTTTGGGTTGTAGTCGTTAGTTTTGTAGCTGGCCCCAAGTGGCTTATCCTTTGTCTATTGTTAAGTAAAACCGCACGTTCTACTACCTGCATAAAAATAGTCCGGCCACTTTAACCGGTTATTGAATTACAACTCCTATGGAAATTGCAATAAGATTCAAAATGAACAAACAAATGGATAAATAATTTGCGATTTCTTGTGTGGTCCCTCTACGGTTACCGCCGGTTAGTGCCGGCGAGTCGAACGCTACAGAACCAGTCTAAAATATGTCATCGAGATGCGGAACAAAGGTGCGTTATCGGAGAGCGCACCTACACTGGTTTTTTGAGCGTTGGACTAACCCGCCCTCAGGTGCCATATAGTACGTGCGGTTTCACTTAACAATAGACATCAGGATTAGCCGCTCGAGGCCAGCTACAAATCTAACGACTATAACATAACTATGATTAGTTTGGTGTCATTAGTTTTAATAAGATAGCAAGATGTAAAAAATGTGGTTATTGTACATTCAAATGGAGTCGCAGTTTATTATTTTTGGGTTAACAATCAAGTTTTGTGTCATTTGCTTTAATAGGGTAGCAAGATGTAAAAAATTTGATTATAATTTCACATTAAAATGTTGTAGTAAGAATGATTTTTTTGACGTTATATTTTACATAGTAAAGTTATTCAGTTAAATACAAGCCAAATAAAAGTCTGAATATTTATATAACAACTAAGTAAGTTTTAACTTTCGATGCACACTTCAAGTTGAACCGCGTACCTTTATTATTAGGTATAGTTACTCGTAAATTTAGCGGAACCTGTAGTCCGTAGTGATGCTTGTGGTTAAAAATGGAATTTCACTTGAGAGTCCCTAGTCCTGTCGGTTGGTGAGACACCCGTTTTAACTATTTAATTAAATGTAAATAAATAAAAAGTCATTTATTGTCGCAAAAAATAAATAAATAGTACATACAGTAAACATGATTGACTAATCGTTTTGACTGAGCAACTTGATTCGACTAAACAGTCAACGACTCTATAAGCATTCATTACTTTATAAATGTATTAAAACTAATTTCGTTTATAAATTAAAAACTAATAGAAACCCTAACTATTGCGCCTTATCGTAGCCGGTGCGTGACCTTTGCGTTACAATAACTTAAAAGCCGATTTGCGTGGCAGCATATTGACATTACATTACTGTAGCGTGAATGTTTTACATTACTAGCATAGCACTACTAATTGCAAGCCAGGAATTAGATATACATTGCCATGTTGTTGATTAGACTTGAAGAATAGCATGTTGCTGGCATATTCGATTTTATCAGTCTCCAACAGAACTCGTTATCGAGAATATTTCAGAGTAAACTTTATTTTTACTTCAGTGATCTTTTTTACGTACACTCTGGATTGAACTCTGTGTGTAACTGATTACTTCGTTATAGCAACGATCTAATAATAATATTGCTCTATAAAATTCGAGGTTGGCCTTCCTACGGAGTAGCTTTAATTATCGCATCGCGTTAGAAATGTAGGTATGCCCGAATTGTCAAAAGAAGTATGAGATTGCCACAGTTTCGGACTCTGTTTAAGAACACAGTCAAATTGGGAACCACCTTTGCCGACAGATGTCTTGGTTCCTCAAAGAAGGCGGTCTCTTTTCTAGACACCTTTGTGGAAATAGCCGTATGTCAGAGTAAGCTGTCCTAATCGGGCTGTCAAAGGTTTGCATAGATGGCGCCATCATAGCTTGCCCCTGTCTCTAGTTTTGTCTATGAGGTTTGGCTTAAAGGGCTGGCATCCAGGCTATAAATATCCAAAAAATAACAAGAATGTGACACAATTCTAGGTATGGCTTAAAGGGACCATAAAATTAAAAAGAAAAAACAAATCGACAGGTCAAGCTATGCTGGCGCCATCTGTAAAATACTTCGACCGGCCAACTCCATTCTTAAATCGTGATCAATTTGTGTCTGCCAGAAATAGTTCACAATTACAAATCGAATTATCTTAAAATTCCTCGAAACTAATTTGATCTATCGAAAATAAAGAAGATTCCAGATTGAATTACCGACCTAAAAGGTCACATTGGCTGTATTACCACACCAATGGGTATAAGGGTGCCAGGTCTTTAAATAAAGGCTGCCAAAAGGGTGTCTACGGCCGACAGTAGATAACCCTGAAATTTAAATTAAACCTAGTAGGTAAACTATTGTTTTAGGCTTTGTTAAGTACCTAATCTAATTTAAATTGATTTAAATGTTTAATATATTTGCTAATGTGGCCGTAAAAGTGTAGTTGTATGACAGTTATAAAGTGACTTTAAAAAATATACATATATAAACATATATGGAAAAAATTACCATCACTGTAAAACAGTTATTCCAAAATGGCTTCAGGCAAAAAAATATCATGAGACGGAGCGACTACTCCAACTGTAAAGAGTGTATTCCCAAGCGCACGCACGCTTACACACACATACACACACACACACACACACACACACACACACACACACACACACACACACACACACACACACACACACACACACACACACACACACACACACACACCCACACACACATGAACACACTCCTATCCTAAACATTAAAAATATATGTAACAAATATACACCGTGTTTTTATTGAATTTCGTTAACTTCGGGGTATCGGTAAGTACGTTTAAGGAAACTAAATGGCATAGTTCATTTAAAAAAAAAAAATTTTTTTGGTTTTTTTTTTACTATTTTTATTTTTATAAAAAGTAACTAAATGTTGCATATAGCGTTGTTCTAACACGGGCATTACATTTAACTCAACCAAACAATTGAAAACTGTGACATATCAATGTCATTTCGAACGTCGATCGTCCGAGATAGTACTTACGTTTAGTAGCAAATGTATGAACTCGCACTAAACACTAATCAATAAGTAAACAGGCCCTAAGGCAAGTGTATACGCTCGAAAGGGCCTTATAAGATAAAAATTAATGATTGATTATCTCCGAAATGGAGTTAATTAAAATATCGGTGTCTTTGAGAAAGTTACTTAATTTAAGCTCAGGAATACACCCTCGAAATTAACGCAAATCAAAAAAAACACGGTGTATATAAATACCTAAAAAAAAAAACTGTAATTTTGTATTATAATGTAACTACAAGTAATTACGATTGTGGAAGAGCGGGACGTCTCAACACAGGCTTTGTAAGCCTAAAGAGAGGCCCCAGCAAATGCTTACTATATGTTTGTAAATAGATAATAAAGATATTTTTTCATTTTTCATTTTTTCATTTTCATCACATTTGGTTCCGCGCCCGGCTCCCGGTGCGCTCCGGTTGTACGATCTCATAAACAAACTATGTGCGAGTGATTTTTACTTTTAATTTTTTTTTTATTATAATTAAAAATGTTATAATGTAATTAAAGGTATATATTGACCTATTAATGAGTTAGATTTAACGTGCGTTTTAAGGTAGATCAAAGTATATGTTGGTTTTAGTAAATGTTTTGTTTTTAGTTTGTGTGGTGCGTAGCCAACGTGCCTATCGTTTACGCTCCGTAGCGAACGAAACGCAACTGTCACTGTCGCACTGATATGGAAGAGTAATAGAGAGTACTACGCTACGCTACGGGGCGTTAACTATTGACACGGTGGCTAAGCACCCTGATTCATGTACCTAAGTAACCCACCATTGCGTGACTCACTAGATAAAGAGATGGAATGCGATGGTCATAATCATAATGTTTGAAACCATACTAACGAATTTATGAGAACCAGACTTAATTTGTATTTAATATTAAGGTGTGAGCAAAGTTAACTGAATTGACTAATACTTTGATTTGGTAGGGTAGAGGAGGGAGCAGTGGCTGGGTAGAAAAAAGCCGGGTACAGTGGCTCATTCAACCTAATTCTACACGATAGAGACGATATTTGGGCGACTGGGCCACTGTTCGAGCTGAGCCACTGTTTTCGCCTTGACACTATATGGTTTTTGCAGTTGACTACACCGTTTTAAAACAACAATTGTTAAGTTGCTGTAGGCTGTGGTGTTCTTGGAAAATTGTACCTACTTACCGCGTTTTTAAATCAGAAAACTGTTGCCAAAAATTTAATTAGCAATCTTGGGGATTTTTCTAGTCATCGTTTCGTTTCCTGATATTTGACTTCCGCTCGATAGAAAAAAATCACGAACATATAGGTCTAAAACGAACTTTAAAAATTTGTAATAATTTATGCACAAAAGCTAAAAATATGAATATTACTTCTAAGAATGTGCACTTTTATTTTTAAGAGGATTTATCGATTACTTTTTTTGTTAAAACTTACTATAAATTAAAATTCAAGAACATTATATTCACGTTTACGCTCATAGAGTGAAAGAACACGAACCTAAGGGGCCTTAAATCATAAAGGTTGTTAGCAAAAAAAATTATAGAAGCTGTCGTTCAGAATGAAAATTTTTGAACAAATTAGAAGCACATACCTATGACAGATACCTAGAATTTAATACCTACGATTAGGTCAGTGATATCACATGCAAGCTTATCTTTTGTATCGTCATCGCACCTGATAAGGCGTTCTATTACATTGAACTGCTATAATATACTTGTATTTGTGTATTTTGACACAATTATAGTGGGTGCAACGGCTATGGCTGTTGCTATGACAATCATTACTAAAAATTCATTCCCATGGTGTGATGTGACAAATAAGTAGGTTATTCGCGTGCTATTCTGAGAAGTGTGTTTTTTTTACAATAGTCTAGAACGTGTATTGTGAAAAACAAATATTTGTGTTAGTGAGTGATAAGTGACAAATAAGACACATCTAGCTTGGTTCGGATTTCAGTTTGGAGGTTATGCATAAAAAGTAAGTGACCTTAAACTGAGAGAATTAGTTTGGATCGTGAGATTATTTTATGTTTAAGTACTAATTAAACTTGTATTGTTAGAGTAGTGACAATATTTTCTCATTAAATTTCACAAAGTATCTTGATTTATCCTTCCTTAACTTATGACTACGACGATTTTTGATATAGTTATCGATTTCGATCTAATAACTGTGTCGTTTGATTCTATTGCTTTTAATGAAATATTAAGTTAGTGATAAAAATCAATTGGGACATTACATCTATTTACACAAATATAATAAAATGTATCGATTGAACGTAATCAAATTCAATTTGTGACGTTATGTTTTTATGTTTTCCTAAATTCTATCGACGTTTTTATTAACTTAATGGCATTGCTCTAAAAATGGATACAGATAATATCAGCCCGTTCCTAAAGAGCGCTGACGGCCATCGGATATTTTTTGTCGAATTGTGCTTGAAATAAAATTTCGCTTTTGGCAAATTCCCTTGATTTGTGAGGGTCTTGCCGGTGTATTATGCAGAGCGATGCTCGTATTTATAAGTAGGTATTCCTTTTAGAGATATTAGGGCTTTAGTTATCTCGTATATTCTTCCCGCGTTAGTAGAATGAGCGCTATCGGGAAACTGGCGCTTTATTGCAGCAAATTATACAGTTACAGGTACCGTTTACACGTTATAAGTTTAGTTCCTAAATCAAATTAATTAACAACAAAAATAACGTTGTTTAATATTACAAACAAAAACTTTCTAGTGCCCTAGCCATACAAAATGATACAAATGGGTTTTCGAGGAAATCAGGAATAGAGGTAAAAGAAATTATCCTAAGTAAGGAAGCAAAGGTACGTGATTTATTGATAGGCTCACTGAAAAAGTACCGCTAAAGCAAAACAAGAGAATAAGGAAGATAAATGAATTACTTTCATTTTGAGCACATCCATTTACTCTTCGCGGGCCAACATTGAATAAACCGCAATTTCGACCACTCAATAATGCATACAAGCAGGCCTTAGTCTTTGCGAGGCTCCGGGCCGAAAATTTTTGCGAGATCCCTGTGTTTAGTGTTAAATAAAAAAATAAATGTTAGGTTGTATTGCATTAGGGAAACGTCTAGTAAAGAGTACAAAAGCCGAGCTTCAAGAGAATGGAGCTCGGTCATGTCACTAATGCACAAAAATTAAATATTTTGATGTCTACCGTTCTCCAACTCTTCCTCAATTGCTCAAAGGTTAACTGGAAGAGATTCGGAGAGTTCGCATTTGTACAAATGATGTGTTTTTTCCTGTTTTATGTTTTTTTTTTTGTACAATAAAGTGTTTTACTACTACTACTACTACTACTACCACATTACATACACGTATATGTCATAAAGCGAGGCCGAAAGCCGACCTCCATCTAGGACAGAAGTTTCGGAGCATCCAATCTCGATGGCTTCCCGTGCAAGTTTGAGGGCCATACAGCAGGATAGTAGAGCTTGGAATCGAAACCTCAGAGGGAGGCTGACAGCTAAGCTCCGTAATGGTCGAGCTATAGATAAGATCTGCTGAGCTTCGAGAGAGCAGAGCTTGGAAGTGGACAAATGGCCAAAGGTCGGACCGTCCGATGGAGGCGCGTTTCCATGAAAGGCCAAGCTGCAGAGAAGGATAACCCGTAAATGAGCCAATGTTATCTAGACTCTTGCTGCTCAACCGAATAAGGCATGGCTCGAAAGTGCGACTTGCTTGGATGTTTTGGGTCTTCAATCGTATGCCGTTTTCTTTTAATAAATTGTGCGTTCGTAATTGAGCTTTTAACGTGGAGCTCGCGATCCGATCTTGCGATCCGCCAAACACAACACCTTTTGTTCGTGTCCGTGCTCTGTTGTCCTGCAGCTCGACCTCCAGCCTTTCGGTTCATTACTAAAAAATTAACCATTGTCATATCTGAACTCAACGCTCCAGCTCTGCCTAGGACCTCGTATCATGGTGGTGGGTTCTCGATGCGAAGGCTGGAATCTCCCTCCTGCTATCCGACGGCAGTTTTTTTCAATTAACTCTTCTTACGTCTTTTTATAAATATTTAAGAGTCCGTCATAGCTAACTCTGAACCAAATTTGACTCTACTCGTGTTTCACGTTAAAAAAACTGTTCAGCCTGTTACGCGAGGCCCCGAGCGGTTGCCCCGTTCGCCACCCCCAAAAGTCGCCACTGCATACAAGGCATAATAACTTATTTTTGACCTTCATTTCCATTGTTAAGTGTGTTAGTATCGAGATTGGATGGTAGTCTTACATAATACATACTTAGAAAACGTTCATCTTTAGCTGCTAGATAAACTAGTGCTATTTTAATATCACAATCGATGTTATAGTTATTTGGACAATTAGAAAAGCTTACAACATAACAATGGCTGTGCCTTTCCGCGAATGTAGACTCCATGCAATTTTGTTTATAATCTATTTAAGCAAATTCACTGCGTGTTTAGATATAAGCTAGGTACCTGTAGATATTCGGAATTCCCAAAGTGTAGTCCCGTGTGGCGGCATGGTAATCCGGCGTAATGAGTAAATTAGATATTTCGAGCATCCTCTGCTCCGCTGGCCGCAGCTGGTCGTGGGTATTAATCTCATATTGAAAGCTTTCAATGCATTAAGCTTTAGTTTCCATAGTATAATATACTGACATGTGTATCAACATTATAATTTTACGTAAGGTACGCTAGCCCTCAGTGTTAATATTTTTATGATAAATATGTATGTACAGTACCTAATATGCATATGAATAATTTGGTCTTTTATGTGACTGGGTGAAAAAGGCACATTATATCTATCATGTCAATTTTTCTACTAGGCATCTTATTCCCAGATGACATTGATGTATCTAGTATTAATATCATGTTGCAGTAAAACATGTGGTCAGCAATATGATGATAAATAATAAATAAATATTATGGGACTATCTCAGTAAGCTCAATAAGGCTTGTGTTGTGGGTATGTAACATAATATTACATAACCACATAATGAAGGCAGGATGTAACTAAAATAGTGGGGATGCGCTTAAGGGTATATTCAGTATCTTGTTATGATAAGGAATAAGTAGAAGAAAAATTGTTTTGACGCGCAAAAAGATTTTTTTTTCTGTGGGGCAGGTCGTCCAAGTCGGCCAATATATGTGTTATAGAGGAACATTACGATCTGCCCGATCGGCCGCCGACATAAATATATAGTACTTTTTTTAGACGACGTTATACACCGTGGACCCATAATATAACCCGACAGATTAAAATCACGCTTTCCTGAGGTCATAAGGAAAAAAAAAAACAACAGGGTCAAATTTGGCAAAATTTTTTTTTTTTGTTATGTGTTTTCTGCATACGATACGATATCTTTTTACATCTTGGCGAAAAAAAAAACATTGCAACGAAAAGGTAAGTAAAGTTTTTTATTTATTTAAAGATAGATTTTGCGAGTTTCCTTTAAAACTTTAATGTCTGTCAGTAGGTATGTCTAAATTCTAAACCAAGTCACATAGTGGCAGCGTCGCAGCCAAAAAGGAGTTTTCACCAGATTATTCATTACAGAAACAAACTTGTTATACAGACAAATGTGATGCGTTGTAAAATTATGAACCCTACTGCTTTTTTTTACCGCACAATGTTCTATGTTCACGTAGAATATAATATCCGGGAGTCCGAGCTTTGCGCGGAAAACATAAAAACTCAAAAATGCGCGTTTTCTAGAGATAAAACGGGTGCGTCCTATAATATATACGCACTTTTGGAATAATTTCAGTTTACAAACGTTAAAAATGTATACTAATCTTATGTATAATAAAGTAAACGTATACTTTCAATAAGTATAACATAAAAATAATATAACATACGACATACATATGGCTGTTTGGTATAATATACATATAAGTTAAGCTCATTTCATATAACTGTCATAATATACATATACATATTAAAATATAAATCTCATCTTATATAATTAAGTAGTAAAATTAGTAGGATGACCTAGAATTTCAAACCTCATAGAACACACTACTAGGAAAAAAACTGCTAAAAGTGGGTTAGGTTAGGTTAGAACTGTGACCCCCTAGATAAATAAATTGTTTCCAGAATAGGTAGCAGGTTAGGTTAGAACTTCGGAAAAAGAAACTGTTAACAGAAAAGTGGGTTAGGTTAGGTTAGAACTGTGACCCTCTAGATAAAGAAATTAGCACCAGAATTACCACAGAAAAAAGCTGCAATCTGTAATAGATAAATACGGAGCAAACTACGTTGAAATATTAATTCGCATAGTATAGATGTTTCAAATACATTGCTCATTTCATAATAATTTAAAAACTGTATCTGTTCATTAACTAACACACAAAAATATATTTAAATAATGTAATTTCGGTAGTGAGGAAAAAAAAACAATAGATTATGCAATAAAAAGTACATTATATTTTGCAAAAATACATGCAGTTGACCAAAAAAATGTATCGTTATTTTATTGTTTTTAATGATATTTGTTTTGTATGTTATATTATTTCAACGTTATACCTTTCTAATGTTATCGTAAACAATGATATATGTAGTGTTTATTATACAATTTACAATTATAGAATTCGTTGTTATACATATTGCATGTTATTGCAATTGAATGTTATTCCGATCAAAATTATACAAATTGAATTTATACATTCAGAGTGATATATTATAGGTTTGTATACGTTCTATTACTTACCCAGATAAAACCTAGCTAGATCGATTTTTCTCCCCCGAAAACCCCCATATAGCAAATTTCATCGAAATCGTTAGAGCCGTTTCAGTAACCTCCGAAATATATACACAAAAAAATGGTCGTTTAAAGGTATAAGTAAGATAACAACCAACATACAAATCCACGCGTACAAACTTCGTAGTACGAAGACGTTGGCAACGACTTGCACAACTATAAATAAAACTACGGTTGTGTGACATGCCATGACATTTTCATTTACCGCCATTTTACGTTAAATTGTATAAAATTGTCTTGTTTATAAATTAACTATAGTACCACTTTCTTGTAAAATGAGTGATCAAGATATCTGCGACAGAGCAACGATGCTGCAATGCCGGTTGTAGCATGCGGAGCTTATAATTTGTGTGTAGATATAACAGTTGTCCTCGCGTTGTCCCGGCATTTGCCACGGCTCATGGGAGCCTGGGGTCCGCTTGACAACTAATCCCAAGATTTGGCGTAGGCACTAGTTTTTACGAAAGCGACTGCCATCTGATCTTCCAACCCAGAGGGTATATAAACTAGCCAAACTAGGTCTTGTTGGGAATGTTGGGATTAGTCCGGTTTCATCACGCTAGACAACAAGATAAAACAGTGTATGTAACTGTCCATAATTAGGCTTTAGAACACTCGTTTGCTCCTATTATGAAACTTGCTTCACTTGTTTTATAAACCCACACCCGTAATTTAATGCTAGATAGCAGTCACATAAACTACTATTTAAACACTTCCTTTTAACCCAGTTTTATGGCCGTGGTCTTAGATTTGTGTATCTTTTCTAAAGTTCAATTAACATTTCCGGAAACCCAATTTACACTGAAGAGTTGATGTAAGTACCTTCTGCACAAATACTTCAATTAAAGTTAGCCGGATTAGCGGCGCCATTGTAGATTTCTTACTTTAATTGAGGATTCCGGGACGTCTGTACGAGTAAAAGTATTGTATCGAATTGAGTAGTTCGTTTTTAGGGTTCCGTAGTCAACTAGGAACTCTTCCGGTATGTCTGTCCGTCTGTCCGTCCGCGACTTTGCTCATGTCATGGATATATACATAAATCAATCATACCGACAAAGTGGTATAACAAAAACTAAAAAAAAGTATGTTTTAGGGTACCCTACAAGTAAATTGGGGATGAATTTTATTTTCTCTTCAAGTCTATGACGTGTGGTGTCATTGGATAGGTCTTTGAAAACGAATACGGGTCTCTAAAAACCATATTTTGATAAAATGAATATTTTCTAAAATAATCGCTCCGTAGTGAGGGATTCAAAGGTTAACGCTAAAGGTGTAAATAATTTTGCTACCATGTGACACATACTGCTTTTCTTGACATCACCGTGCGGAAATATTGTCCAAATTATTATTTAATACAAAAAAGCATGCAAAAAAATCGCGTATATCAGAAAAGTGCTTTTTTAATCCCTTCTAGCAGAGAAGAAAAGGGATTTGATCCCTCGTAGCGGGAAGAAAAAGCTCCTTTCCGAATAGGTGATATGAAAAGCATCGAAATATACTATTTCAGTCATGCAGAAATCTTTGTAGGGCTGTATCTCCTAAACCGTGCATCGTAGCGTAAAAATAATCAAATTTTTGTTCCCCTATTAATGCCCCTAAAGTAATGATAAAAAACCACGAAAAAAAAGAGAAAAAGAAAAGAAAAAAAAGCGTAATGGCGTGCGTCGTAGCGCCAAAATTAAATTTTGTTCCCCTTCAATACCCCACGCACTGAATAACCTATCACATTAGGCCATGAAACAATCATCATCATCATCCTACTTTTTTAATTATTTCATTGCAGGTTTGAGAAAAGCACTATACAAATCTCGGCGAGAAACGGGGTTGCCGGCCGCGTATCCCTATTCGACCTCGCTACGCTCAGCTTTCCATATCTACTTGGCCTGCAACCCTCGCGTTTCCCGTCCTCTATAGTAATGTTCTATTACAGAGTCATCCTAATCGAGAAAGTGTGAGCAAACCTTAAGTTATATGAACTATATTTACAGAGGGTAAAAGCGTTTTACATTATTGACGTTGAAATTAAATTGCATTATGTTGAAAAGTTTGCATTAATCTAGATAAAAATGTGAACAGGTGTAAGTGCTAATGCTCAGTAAGGATCGGGTCTATCAGTGTCAAAAGTGACGTTTTTGGTTGAAGAACGATCCATATCTAGTCCAGATTGAATTCATATCATAGAATATAATTCGAATTAGAATACGCCTATAACTCAAGTAATATTCTTTAGTTTGCATATTAATATGTACTCCTTTACTTTGCACTTTCGAACCTCTTAGCCGGATTGTGATGTTAAGTTTGTAACAAATGTGTGGCGCGCATCGTTGCGTAAGATGTACAAATATAATACAATATACTTTTAAAGTACTATTTATTGCACACCTCAATACAAAAAACAATACAATGAGTGCAGCAACTCAAGTAGAGGTAAACAACTGGCTGTCTTATAGCTAATATAAAGCGATATCTTCCAGACAATATTTAACTAGTGAAATTTATTAAATGTATGTCATGTCAGTAGGTGTTTCAGAAGCAACAAAAGAACAACAAAATATTTCTATATATCAAATAAAATACATATATAAATAAATATAAAACACACGTGTTACACTTACAACAATGCTATATGCAACATTTATTTATAGTGCAGGTCGTTTTTCAAGACATGCGTCGCTTAATGACATAATCCGTCGATCTCTTACCACCATCAATGTGCTTGCTCTTCTTGAGCCAACTAGCATTATCAGGGATGATGGCAAGAGACCTGATGGGGTGTCCTTGGTTCCTTGGAGCTTGGGACGGATGTTAGTGTGGGATGCTACCTGCGTAGACACACTGGCACCGTCCCACCTCCAACGGACCAATGTAAAAGCGGGCGCAGCGGCGGAAAGCGCCGAAATTTTGAAACGTAATAAATATAAGAGCCTCGGTAGAGAGTACCATTTTGTACCATTTGGCGTTGAAACTCTAGGTCCATGGGGTCCCAGCGCGCACAAGTTTTTTGGAGAAATCGCGAAACGTCTGGTTGACGTAACTGGTGACCGAAGAGCTGGCGGCTTCCTCGCACAACGTATCAGTATTGCGATACAACGAGGAAATGCCGCCAGCATCCTTGGTACAATGCCTCAAGGGCCTATTTTAGATATAAGCTAGTTATAGTAATCATCTGTATATATCCATTATGTATATTGTTATTGTCAATAAATATTATTCATTCATAAATATAAAGTACCTGGGCGACCGAGCTTTGCTCGGTTATAACTATTTATTGTAATATGGTGGTCTATAGGTGATAATCTTAACTACATTTTTTTACTAAATTAAGCTTGTCTAAAACAATAAAAATTAAAATGTTATATATAAACTTGAAAATATAAAAAAAAAAGTTAGTCACCGGGCGAGATTTGAATCCGTAACACTCGTTTAGCAGTCCGCGTCTTAACCCGCTGGACCAGACGGACACTACGGACAGTGGCCGGCAATACGAAATTAGCGACCATATTCTGCGTCGAAAGAAACGCATGAAAACTCGAAAACACGCGTTTTCCCTAATATAAGACTAATCTAGATAGATTGTATACCTCCAAAAACCCCCATATACCAAATTTCGAAATCGTTAGAGCCGTTTCCGAGATCACAGAAATATATATATACAAGAATTGCTCGTTTAAAGGTATAAGATATACATACATACACCATGTTTTTTTTTGTTTGTTAATTTCAGGGGTGCATTCCTGAGTTTTAATAAAGTAACTTTCTTGAAGACACCCGTATTCGAATTAACTCCACTTTTCTATGTATTTAAGTATTTATAAATATTTATATATTATATATATCGTTGTCTAAGTACCCTCAACACAAGCCTTATTGAACTTACTGTGGGACTTAGTCAATTTGTGTAATAATGTCGTATAATATTTATTTATTTATCTGATATGGTCCCTACGAGCGTGTACACTTACCTAAGGGCCTGTCTGCATATTGATCATTGTTTAGTACGGCGTCTATCTCGGACGATCGATGTTCGAAATGACATTAATATGTCACAGTTTTCTATTGTTTGGTTTATTAGTTAAATGTAATGCCCGTGTTACACTTACAACAATGCTATATGCAACATTTATTTATTTATTTATGTAAACTTTATTGCACACATAAAGAAAAATATACAAATGGCGAACTTAATGCCAAAAGGCATACCAGTCAACCATTGGGTCAAACAGAGACATTTCATTTAATTACTTTTTATTAAAAAAAATATTTTTTTAAATTAACTATGCTATTTAGTTCCCTTAAACGTACTTACCCATGCCCCGAAGTTAACGCAATTCAATAAAAACTCGGTATATATTAAAATAAACGTGACATACAGAATATAATATTAATTGCAGGTGACTGTACTCGTACCTACCTATCATTTGATTACCTAAATATTATTTAGTTAATAAAATATGACCGACTTGCGAGCCAATTTTTTTTTGCGATTTCGGCATAGGTCCCATAGTAAAAGTTGCTCAGTATAACCTATAATGGGACACATTTATGCGTTAGAGGGAGCAAGTGATATTGCTATCTCATTCCGCCGCACAGCTGCGTCCCTTAGACTGGCCTACGCTGGGCCATCGTGTAGAGGAGCCCTAAAGTCATTGAGTAGAGTATGAACGGTGGTTAAAATTTCATCCCATATATCACTCTTACTATTCTTGTCTGAATGTCCTGAAAATAACTTATGAAACGAGGCTCCGCAGTAAAATGTTACAAAGTATATTTAACTTTTTAAAAGATCCTACATTTATTTTGCTCGTAGGTACTGTTTTCGATGTATGTGTATATTTTCAACACAGAACGGACGTTTTTAAATTGTATCATCATATTCATCACGTTAGTGTACTGTTCGTAGTGCACGTCTTACTAACATAGAAGGACAGGGCAATTTTTGGAAACGTTGCCACTATTGATAATATATATCTCTTATTTCATCAGATAGACGATTTATCTATTATATGAAACAACTATAAACGTCCAAGTCTGAAGAGGGTGTAAGATAAAATAATACTATTTCTCTTCTACATTTGTTTGAACGCTTGAGATTAAAATGCTACACAATATGAACAACTCAGCGTCGAGTTTTAATTTACAGTTAACATTCTGAAACCATTCTCGTTTTAATTGCTTTTAATAATCTTGAACGATAGCTGGCCCTAACAATGCGAAGACTGACAGACGGACACACTCTTGTAATGCAATACAAAGCATATAAATACTCGTAGTAAGAAGTTAAATCGATTAATTGTTAAATTATTTTAGTTTAGTTTATAGTCTTTAGCATTAAGTACTTATGTTGCTACACCCTTCCAGGGAACATGTTCACATAAATTGGTGTTAATACTTAATATGCTTTTTTTTTTAATTTTAAGTTAGCATGGTCAGCAAACGAGCAGACGAGCCGCCTGGTAGAAAGCGGTCATCGTCGCCCATGGACATAAGCAACACCATAGGAGCCACTTAAGCGTTCCCGACCCTTATATGTTGTCCATGTGTGCAAATAAATGAATGAAATGAAATAAATTATATATTGTTAAATAGGTTAAGTATTAAAGTAACTTCATGTAAGAAAGTCGTAAAAACTTTTCTCTTTGTAAAAAACATAATCTGATAGGTTTTACATGATACGTGTAGGACTTGTACGTACGTCGCAAAAGCTTAGTAAGTCGTAGCTTGTTTTTAGACGCGAGTTAAATTAAAATATAAGCGAAATACCCGAGTAAAAAAGTTTAATCACTGGCCTTTTGGCAGCACAGGGTTGTTGGGGACTTCAAAGGCTGCGAGAAAGGGTTGTGAGGGGAGGCTTGTCCCTTCATTTTCTAGATAACAAATGACGTGGACAAACCAAATTTCCTCCTTGACAGATGTTAGATTATAGAACTCGGAACTCGGAAAGCTATGGTTTAAAATTAAAAATGATAAATTGCAAAATGTTTCCCGCAATTTCGCACAAATTGGAGTTGACAATCGATCTTGCCTGTCCTCGTTAAATTTGTGTTGGTAAAATGTTTCATTACAAGCTTTAATTTAATTTACCCTATGTTTATTACAACGGGTCTCTTTCTAACTGTATCAATTAGAAAGGAATTAATTGTCTATGTTATCCGCGACATTAAGTTACGGCATACATATATCCTCTAGAGGTGCAGTCGGCATTAAAACTTGTACGTATTAAGATTCAGCATATGAACTACTTCAATATTTTAATAGTTTTGCGCCATCCAGGGTTAGCCACTAACTCGGGGTTAGCCACTAACTAGGGGTTAACCGTTTAAACCCGGAGTTACCAATACAATTTAATCTTGTGTTAACGGTTAACTCTGAGTTAACCCTGGATGGTGCAAGTGGCCCTTAACCCTTAATATTCTAACGGAAAGAAACCATACGATGTAAAATGTAACATATTTAATATCGAGTATCTAAGTTTGCGAGCATGTTCGAAGTTCGTTTCAGTCATGACAACAGCTGATCACAGTGCATACACGATCCACACAGGCATACCAGTTTTTCTAAGATCCATAAAAACTGATACTGGTATGCTTATGCGTTCAACTCGCCTTCGTTGATTAAGCGATCAGAACAACGCTCCAGGCCTGCACGAGACGTTGGCTTGGTCCCAAATCGCCTGGTGGCCTTGGCAGCTGACAGTACCTTAATAATGACATCGTCTTAACCCACGGTTAGCGCTACCGCATTATCACTTAATTAAACATCAATGGGAAACTCGTTGCCTTTTATAATTAGGTCATTTACCCTTCTAGATCGGCCTTGCGGTAAAAATGCCCTTAGGCTAACAAACCTAGTCATGCGGTACAACGCTAACTTCAGTGGGTAGAGAAATACCCTATGAGCAGGCGCATTTAGGGGCTAGTTTCATGGCTAGAAATATAACCTATTGCCCAGACGCTATGCTAGAAAATTACTAGAAAATGTATACTATATCATATTTCAACTTTCTAGTGTTAACGATCGCACATGAACGTCATCGGAGTCTGGTTAACTTTGAAAAGTCGTATCTAATTCATGTACCTGCGGCAATTTATTTTCGTCATTATTACAGTACTGTCAAACCAGTTAAATAGGGCTTATCTTTATTAATTAGGTGCTGTAGGGTGAAATACCTTTACCGAGATTCGAACCCAAGACAAAATAAATGATAAATTTTCAAATTTAGATATTTTTTCATTATCATTTTGTAAATACAGTAGCATTCTGCGAAGTTCAATCTTTTCTTTATAAATATTGTACGTTTTCTTTTAAGTACCTAGTAACTATATATTATTTGCACGCATAACAACTATAGCGATACATGTATTTTTAATTATTTTGTATACCATTTTAAATTCTGTACTATGTCATGCATTTATTAATTACCTACCGATGTTTTGAAGTCCCTGTACGCGTGACAGACAAGAAGATGCCTAACACCTTCCCTGTTTCGATCTGTAATTTACTATGTATTCTTATAATTTCAATGGAACTAAAGGTCTGTTTGTTATCACTTAAGCTTATATATATTAATATGTGACTGTTTGTTTCCTAAAAAAAAAAAAAATGGTGACGCTAAATATGATTATAATAAACTTACATTAATTTACGCTTGAGAGTGAGCTAGCGAGTAATTGACATTCGACTTGGGCAAATGTCAAACGCAGGGCCTGTGAAGTTCGTAAGTTATTACGTCAAGTCTGCCTTAATCGCATTTTCTGTAATGAATCTGAGGAGTTACTTCGTTTAAGTTTATGTCGAAATTTGGTCAAGATAGACACTAAATGTACGAAATCCGACTAAAGATTTAGATTAGGTTTATTATTCACACCTGTTTCTGTTAAATCCATGGAACGCAATTAAATGATTTTAACTTAGGAACAGAAATAGTGTTTTTTGGCAGATTGGTCCACTATTGGCTAAATAGTTAGTAGCATGCTACCAGGCAGCAAGTGTGTCTATTTATTCAAAACTAGTCGTTGTTAATAACCGGAAATAGAGTTTGAGTTTGAAAGCCCGTTTTAATATTAACTATTGATAAACGATAAACTATTATTTATGTGCAATTCTGCGGGCTCAATCTTTCATAATTTTTGAACGAAACGTCAACTCTCAAATAGCTAATGTGTCCCAGCCACCAGGGCGGCACCAGTCATACGTATATGACCTATAGGCACGACATAACATCACTAATGTTGGAACAGTACCTAACAGTAATTAAGAGAAGTTTCAACCAATTTGCTTACTCAATGACTGCATTGAATATAAATGAACGAACCATTTTGGTTGACCTAAAATGGTTTGGTAATTAATGTAAACGTAAACAATCATTATGAGTCATTGTGTTTTCAACGTCATAGTAAATTAATAATAGTGTGAACGAAATGATGAGAAATGTAGGTGCCAAATTGAGGTTTCTGTGTTATTTTGACAATGAAAATTATTATTTGGTTTCACAATTATACTGCTGCCAAATAACACTAAACCCTACTCATAGTGTTGTGTTTCTGCCGGTGAGTAATGTTGCCAGTGCTCAACGAGTGTGCTGAGTGTTAGGCTCGGCAACGCGCATGTAACACCTCTGGAGTGGCAGGCGTCCATAGGCTACGGAGACTGCTAACCATCAGGTGGGCCGTATGCTTGTTTGCCACCCACGTAGTATAAAAAATCATTAGTAAAACGGTTGGAACCTTCTTTTAAGATTAAAATATTTATACTTGTTGTAGAAGGTCCCGCTCTCCCTTTGAAAGGGTACAACCAAATTATAATCTATTATGCTACAGTATATTACTTATCTTTATTAATTATTATAAATTATAGGATCTCTTAAGGGATTATATAGGCGTTCGGAGGCAAAGTTATAATCAGCTGTTGACAGTACTTGTGTAGTCTTTGATCTGAAAGAGATAGAAAACTTTCACGGATGCTGTCGAAAACTGAGATTACGAAGTCTAAGATTGAACAAAGGTGGGACAAAGATTTAGTTCAAGGTTCGCCAAAGTTCGTGTTAGGAACTTAAATTATGTAGGTTCAAATAAAGGTACGTTGTCCTCGACAAACGTGCAATATGTTCCTTGGTATAATTTTAGTACCTAATAATTTGTAATTTCGCATTGGTTTAGAGAATACATCCGTTCCTATCCTTCCTCATCGTCTCTCAAAAAGGGCCTTCTGTTTGCATATATGAATTATCTTTCTCTTTATAGTTCTCAAATAAAGTATTGAATAGGCACATGCAAGGTCTGTTTAGCAATAATGCCGTTGCCTTGGGGCCAGCAGAAGGGGCGTATTTATCTTAAACATCCCTTCTCGCGTTTCACCCGCGCCATTACAATGAAAGAGTCCTTTTCATATACTGTCGCAATTTTTTTACCCTGACTGTTTTGTAACGTAAAATAATAAATAATAGCACTTCGCAGTATAGAAGCTCCACGGTCTAACATAAGTGATGACTGAAACAGCTAAAGGTTTTCTTAAATATGCAAGCGGTGGTGGCCGAGTGGATATGACGTCCGACTTGCAATCCGGAGGTTGCGGGTTGAAATTCTGGCTCGTATCAATGAGATTTTCGGAACTTATGTACGAAACATCATTTGATATTTACCACTAGCTTTTCGTTCAAGGAAAACATCGTGAGAAAACCTGCATACATCTGCGAAGAAATTCAAGGGTGTATGTGAAGTCCCCAATCCGCATTGGGCTAGCGTGGGGACTATAGCCCGAGCCCTCTCGCAGATGAGAGGAGGCCTGTACCCAGCAGTGTTCAGTTGTAATGTTCTCCGATTTGTGTGTGTTGAATTTAAAATTGAATCTGAACTGAAATAGAAGAAACAAAAGGCATCGTTAAATATGATTGCACACAAACTTTTAAGTAGACGCTATTTTACTTAATACAACTGCAGTAGTAGTTCCAGTGAGCAGGTTCTTATTATTTCAACTTCTAAGTTCGTCTACGAAGTTCCGCAATTCATTTCAATATTCAGAGCTGCGAAGCCTAGAACTACTAAAATGTACATACAAAGTCGGCTATAACAAGTTTTGCTTCTAGACGGTACTGAAAGTATTTCAGGATTTAGCAGTTAGATAAATGGTTCAAGTCTCGCATGAAGCTAAGGTACCTAGGCTTGTAGACAAAAGGCGTTTTAGAGTTAACAGTTTGTTATTTTAATCACTTCTACCTAGTTTCGCGAAGCAGTAATGGGAGAGGAGAAACACTTGTATGACAGACGATGTCAAAGAACACTAAACTTTTGCACTTCTGGTTTGGCGAAAAATGTAAACATATAATTGACGTCGAGTGTATAGTCCTATAGTTAGTAACTAAGTGTAAGACACAGAACACGCACAATTGGAGGTTTCTTTATTTTTCAAATGCAAGACACTAGACGGGATTTAGTTTAGACTTGCAGCGCTGGAGCACACCACCGCTTTGTCGATAGCTACTGAAACTTATCCGACTCAGGAAAATATTTCCATCATAAGATTCTTCAATATTTTACACGCCTTTGGGGGGACCGAACGCCTATTGAAATTAACCGTAAGGGTAGGTATGTTACACTACCTACTCCAACAGCACTTTATAGTATTTTTAGATAGTTTCGTGAAGGTTCTAATTTTTCTTTGCACCAATATATATCCGTTCTGTTGATACTTAGTCAACGTTAGGCATTAACTTCGCCATGAGTAGATCAGGTCAAACTAACTTCTCGGAAATAACCAGAATTGTGACAAGTACGTCTTTTACGCCATCTCAGCGCCAAATCAGACCGCTTTGGGTCGAGTGTCGACCCAGTTGCCAGCTGCAGCCGTCGATGTGCTGTGCTGTCACCATGCGCAATTTACACATACTAGGCATACCTATTCCACATTTTAATGACGCCTTTTATAATGGTGATTTTCATAAATATACAAACGTTTACGTCGATGTCACCGGCAATTTGTTGGATTTTACAGTTTGGAATACTTTTTATAGTAGCACTTTCTTATTTGCATCCTTAAGTCGAAAGTAGAGGACCCGCGCGAAATTGCTTTTTCATAGAAATGTAGTCCTCATTTTACTCTCTGCATATTAATATTATTCAAAATATTGACATGCATAGTTGTATATCAACTACAGCTTGCCCCTTCATATAGAATTTTTTTAAATTAGAAGTAAAAAATATGAAATCTGTTTTTCCCTCATAATTTTTACAATAATAATAAAATAAAATAAAAGTGAAACGTAGCTGTGATTAATAATATTCATCAAATTATGTAAAAATATTTTCCATAATGTCAGTATTTAGAGAGGAAAATGGGGACTACGTATATATGAAGAGGCAGCCGTCCCCTTTCCTATTAAGGAGCCCCGAGCTAGCTTAAGGAACTAGTCTCCAAGAAACCTTCGTGAAGCAGGTACTAAAATTTACGAATGCGTATGTCATCTGAGCTTTCAACCTAAAGGGAAACTAGATATTTTTGGGATTACTTCGGGACCTCACGATATTGTTTGTCACGGAAGAGTTTCTTCCATATATCAAATGACATAGGTATCTCAGGGACATTAGTCGCGCTTTAACTCTTTCATGTCGAATCAGCGCTAAAGTTAATCAGCGTTATAGCTGGGGAGCCGGCGATGCTAAATGTGTAGTTACTCGAGAGACTGTCGTAGAGACCTATTGGAATAGAAAGATTTCATGATAGGAACAAAAAAATGTTATACTAAGTTTCTTTTCCAACGATCAGGAAAGCGTCTCGAGATTTTTTGATTTTTCGGGGTGTTGGTGGAGGGTTAAAAAATCGTCAAGCAGATTGTGGATTTGGTAGTTTTCGTCCAAGTTAATGCTTTAATTTTTCTATAACTTGATCTGACAATTATTTGTACACATTTCCTTAATCTGACGATCACAATTTCGACATCTGATTTTCAAATTGTAACTGTATGATTAAGGAAATGTGTACATATAATTGTTAGATTTATTAATAGCACTATTACAGCGTTAATTTTTGTTGAACCCCCCACCAACCAACGGATCAACATAGACGGCTAAAAGTGGTTAAGGTATTAGACTCCACCCACGGGGTTGCAACTCACTCATACCTTAATCTCACGCGCTCGGGTAACTACAAAAATCCCCTCTTGTGCTCCCCAACCATTAGTTAGTTAACATATAGTTTTAGCTCACATCATTAACGCTATTTCATAAAAATAATTATTCATATGACTATTGATTACCGAGCCGGCATAGTTGTCGGGCAAGTGTCAATTGCCTTACACAGGCATGAGACGTGCTTCATTCCAACCCCAAATTCGACCGCTTTGGGGTCGAGTAGCGACCTAGTTGTCAGGTGTCAGTGCATTGTACCGCCGTGTTATTAGATGCAGTGGCCAGGGTGCTTAGCCAAGGTGACAATTGTTTGCGCTACGATAGCAAAAACTTTGTATCTCTATTACACTTCTATATTAGTGCATCAGTGACAGTTACGTTTCGTTCGCTACGAAGCGTAAACGATTGGCATGTTGGCTACGCATCCAGGTTTGTATGTATGTATGTATGTATGTATGTATGTATGTATATACTTTATTGTACATAGAAATAAAAACACGGAAAACACAGTTACAGAGTAAATTAAATACAACAAAGGCGAACTTATCCCTTTATGGTTTGAGGTGCATACTCATTGTTTGTCTATGATGCGGACTGAAAGTGATACGTTTCTGCACTAGGGTGTTTTACTTTCCAAGTAAGTTTTTACATTTTGTACGATAAGCAATGAAAAATCGATTCTAAGTGGATTTGTTGTCTAATTTCAACTATTTAACTACTGATTCCATAAATAACGATCATTTTACTTAAAATGTCAAAAAATAATATATAAAAGTTTATACTTAGGCATGTTCTGTAAAATATAATGTACATATTTTATTTTCCTCTTATAAGAAATGAAAAGTAGAGTGTTTAACTCGGGTGAAAAGCACTTATTCTGACTCGGAACTACTGGCGAATATAAAATACCTCGTTATAAAAATGGTTGCCTTTCATCTCTTGGTTTACAATCTACTATTCTATATATACAGTACTTATTCTATACAACGCCGTACAGCAGACCAATTAACTAGTGAGTCGTGCGTGTACCTATTACCCTAACTGAATCCAATTTCTCTATGCTGAATCTCACACAAGACAACAACATGACAATAAAGCCTAGCCTAGACGACGAATGCCCCATGACACGTGTCGGATGAAGTGGTGCGATGTTGTCGGACTTCGCTCGACAGGTCTAGCGACATCGCGCGTCTTATGAATGACAGACTGGCGATACGTGTCCTGTGCTCCTGTGCCATTTTCAGAAACCCAGGAGGACATCGATAAGACTCTTTGCTATGATGCTATCAGGGGAGTGCATGTACACCCAGTCGAACAATTGCATGGACATTTTATGAAAACATTTATTCACAAGTGTCCATGCAATATTGCAACTCCCTGTACATAACATACTTATTGGTTGCGCGAGCGAGTCCAGTCCTCGAGATTCGAGAAAAAGAGGCTAATTCGAACGTACGATTTGATATGTAAATTATATTATTTCGTTTTTATTCGCGCATGTATTTCGCTCGTACCTATATTGGCGCGATCGAAACACATTTATCTAAGGTGTAGCGGGCTATCCTGACTACGGGAAATTTCATTATTAACTACAGTGCCAGCTATGTCAAGATAGTGGAAAAAGCGCGTTTATAATTTCACCATAGATGGCTTTGATAGACCGAATACTCGCTGATCTACGCGGCCATTTTGTTTTCGACGAAACTTCATGTGTACACGACTACACGTACGAGTTGGCCCTTTAAATATTCTATATTTCGGATGTGAGCCTGAAAAAATAAAACCTAGATAACTAATCTACAGTATGAAGCCATTGTCAGTAAAATTACTGCAGATAGTATTTTTCGGTAGTCAAAGTTGTACTTTTTAACTTACCGGTTAGTTACCGGTCGAAATTGCCCGCTGCACCTTAATCGGAGATATATTTATAACTTTTATGATTAGTGTTTCTCTTAATTCCCCAGTCCTCCCCTAATCTTCATTATTTAATTGAGGAGTCGGCATTTGTTTTGGCCACTCGAATGTGAATTAGGAGCTTTCTGCCTGTAGGCTTATAAGTACTTCCACTTGTTTAACTTAAGTATTGAATTCAGAAGAGAACGCTTGCTCTCGCTAGCACAAGTCTTTATTAAGAATTTGTTCTTATTTGAGTTTTATGTAGATACACTTCTTCAACGCTGTTTACTGACTATTTCTTCCCTTATAAGAGCTTATGGTCCGGGTCGGAGGCGTACTCTGTTCTGCTCGAGAATTCTCGAGAAATTTGTCTTTCGGCGAGGCGGGATAAAAAAGCTCAATGCCTCAAGAACTCGAGAAATAAATCTCTTGTGATAAGTAAAAATAATATCACGTGATGTGTCTAAAGTGTATTTCATCGGGTAGTTAAATAAATGTAATCAATTTTTTTTCATTTTCAGGTCCTTATTTAAAACATTTATTAGTTAACCAACCAAATAAAAAAAACTGCCTTAATCCGTCCCCTATCGTGCTGGCTTCAACCGATTTTCATGTTTTGAACTTTTGAAGTACTACCCTCAACTGTCCAGAAATTCGTCTCGTTTTAGGTTTTAGGAGACACGTCAAGATCGTTTGTTTTTCTAATGCTAAAAAAACTAATTATAGGGCCATGTAATACCAAATATTACAAAACTAAATTACTATTGATAAATGAAATCATTTCAATTCATATTAGCAAAATAGCACAATTTTAGCAGCGTCATTGTTAAGAGTAAATTAATATTACGCCGTAAAACGTCTGTAAGTTTATCACATCGAGATAAATTAATTGACTTGTATATTCTTGACTAAAAAATACCTAATCGTTTGTTTACATTTTGTAAACAAACGTGCGGCTGGCGCCCACGTTTGCCTGTATAGGTTTTAGGGTTCCGTACCCAAAGGGTAAAACGGGACCCTATTATTAAGACTCCGCTGTCCGTCCGTCCGTCTGTCCCCAGGCTGTATCTCATGAGCCGTGATAGGTAGATAGTTGAAATTTTCACAGATGATTTATTTCTGTTGCCGCTATAACAACAAATACTAAAAAGTACGGAACCCTCGGTGGGCGAGTCCGACTCGCACTTGTCTGTTTTTTTTGTTTGTTGTTGAAATTTTGATTATGAAGTGCAATTTATGGTAATTAAAATTTAACCATTTGTTTGATTATTGATCTCACCTACGACTCCTATAAGTTTGATTTGTAATAAGGCAAAAAAAAAAAATATTAAAAATAACATGGTGTCTGTTGAAACTTACAAAATTTCTCGAGATACTCGAGAAACTCGAGAAATCCTGGTCGAGAATTCCCGTGCCTCGAGAAATAAAAAAGGTCGAGAGACCAGAAACCCTATTTGTATCTGTAGCTTACCTATTAGCGTTATCCAGTCTGGTGGAATCCAGCCAGTGATCACTATCAATTAGTGGTTGCGTGCCAACGATACAGCGATTGTTTGAATGGTGTACGTCTTGATTTTGAGGACTGTTAGTTTTATTTGGAATAAACTAACGATAATTACCGGGGCGGGGGAGGTGGGTAGCCAAGATGACGACCGTTTGCAGAAAACGAAATGCTGTTGTCTCTCTCTTTTAGTGCGATAGAGACAGATAACGTTTCGTTTCGGTTCTTCGATATATAAGTCAGGAATTGTTTTTATAAAAAATATAATACAATCGTTCAAGGCTAACAAAGTCGTCATATTTAATTTATTTACTTTTCCCCACTTTAAGATAAATTATCAACGTAGTGCGACTGTCTTTCGAAGAACTGGCAAACTTTTTAGTAAATCGAATTTGCTTACGTAATTATGATTGGTGAAACTGGCCTTAATAATTCTACTAAATAAAAGGGACATGAAAAACAAGTATGATGTAACAATTTATGGTGACAGGAAGAACCGAACGTTGCGTGCAGACGATAGAACGAGCTCTGTATTACTATCACTATCGAGCATTTGACTCAAAGTAACTAATAGGTACTCGTAGTTCGCCCCGAACTGTTAACTATTAACTTTCTGCCAAAACCGTGTAATTGAAAAAGCTATACAACAGAAGAGTGGCTTCATAGATTTATATTTATATATTTTCAAGGTAGCAGCCATTTTTTTATACTTTTGACTACGGATTTATATTAAAGATCCTGTCGGATTTCATACATTTATTTTGATTAATGGTCAAACCAAATATCAAGAAACTCACGATGGCAGCTGTTTTTACTATTTTAACGACAGATTAATATAAAGGGCCTTTTGGATCCTCAGATATTATCCATTTTCAATATGATCAACCAAATGCATCCGTTTATTCCAATTTTGGCTACAGATTTTTGCCATGATCAGACCAATTATGTAGAAATCCAAGATGACGAACTTTGTCCGTTGTCACACACCTTTTGTATTGCAAGTCCTGCGAACTCTCACCCTTTGATCAATCCTGCTCATGTTAGAATTAGAACTTAAAAAATTTATTAGCATCATCTACGCTTTTACGTAATTTCATTCAAATTAGAATGAATGTACTAAAGTTATTGAGGAACAAACTCTCTAACTTCGAGATGCTGGGAGACGCCCCTAGACTCGAAGTTGAATGTCTATTGTATTATGCGTCAATCTGACGTATACTTGTTAGAAAGTGACAGCCACAATAAGAGACGATATTTATTTTAGGCCCGTTGGCTTGCTGTTATCGCGGGCTATTTATTGGGATTTGCGACTACACATACGCATAGAGAAATTATAGAGTGCTCATATATTCCATATATCAGTTTTCGTTATCGTTTGTCGCGACATATAATGTCAAGTAGCGGTATTGACAAATCCGCTACCTGACGCTAGATGTCGACTACGAAAATAATGGGCGTTTTGGTAAGAAAACTGATGTATGGAGTGAGCACTCTATGCTTACTTATTTCTCTATGACAGAGGTAATCTGTTTTCGGTTTGGTTCGTCCGGAGCTCGCGTCGTTAGGAATATACAGCCAGCACTCACGCTAGGTAAGTTTATTATTTATTTCAATTCACTATCGTGCTCAGTTGCTTATAAAAATTACAATTGCTTTGGTATTGAAAAGCCTCTTTTCAGTTGGGTACCTATTACCCTTTTAATAAACCTAAGTTTTCATAATGCGCTACAATTAGGAACATATTACAATTACTGGTACACTCTGTCTATTTAGGAGCCACATTATCATAGCAACCACAAAGTCTTATTAGGTTAGGATTTAGAGCAAAATATAAGTTGTAGATTAATTAAAACAAAAATATTGTTTTACTAATCCGAGAAATAATAAAGAGCTAATCAATCAGTGGTATTTTTTTTTATACTACGTCGGTGGCAAACAAGCATACGGCCCGCCTGATGGTAAGCAGCCTCCGTAGCCTATGTACGCCTGCAACTCCAGAAGAGTTACTTGCGCGTTTCCGACCCTAAACCCGCCCCCCCCTCATTGAGCACACGTTATGCTTACGTTTTTTTAAAAATCAATGAATGTTTCTGATCTTACACCGCGAAATAAATAATATATGACTGGTCGATCATATTTATAACTAAATGAAGTAAGCACACACACATTACTTTTATTATTTTTTTTCACGGTCTCCTGGCGGGTACGCTCCTTTAATACCGTCGTGCGTTGTATTCTAAATCGTATCACAAGCAATTATAATATAACATTATGTAGAAGGTCGACATTAATCTTTGTATAAAAGGATTTCAAAGGATTGAATTTTTTTTGTCAACAGTCTGGCCGAAAGCGTGTCTACGCAAACGTTTATTCCATAAATACTTAGACTTCAAAGATACTTCTGTATGTACCTACCTACTGACGCTTGTACGCAGCGTGGGGCTTTCGAGGTCATAAATAGTTACATTGGTTTATTGGTCGAATTCTGAATTAACAATTGGTTAAGGCATTGTAACGACCGACACACGAAAGTGTTAATTGTTATGAAACGGTGAAGCTGTTTGGTGCACACGAAATAAACTTTGTGTCATTAGGGATTTCACTCGCACTTATTAGTGCGCCTGAAACGCCCTGCGAGTCGTGTCAGTATTGTATCAAACCCAATACCAAAAGCATCATCAAAATTGCAACAAATTATTACATCTGAATCGGCTAGATCCGCCTTGAAACGGCCTTCTAGTAGTAAGTACATCAGTAGAGTACTCTACTTTGCTCGATGTGTGAACTGAATTACGTCTATAGGCATCCCAATCCTGAATTAAGACCAATCAACATCTGCGCTTGACAACAGAGACAGATGGATCCTTAGACAGGGACGGCGTTATCGATTTAGAGATTGTCAAACGGGATGCATGCGAAATTAAATTGGCTTGAGATTGAGAGAACCGCAAATCACTAACTTATTACTAGATGGATCACATCAAATAACTCGGTAAATATTATGTAGTTTATAAAGATCGTGTCATTCACGAAGATGCGTGCCTTGACTCGTAATGTTATCAAAGGTTAGATTTGACAAATCTACGCATCATCGTGAATGACACGAACTATACCTACATCCTAAAATACTTAATCAAATTAACGCCATATACTCGTACTCGTACCTACGAGTATGTTGCGAGCTGTTTAGTTGAATGTTGTTCCACTATCTTCTTATTCTCTATCGTTTCGCTCTTGGCACCCGTATCGGTAGTAGATTGCACTGCACTGATTGTATTGCACTGGACTGTGGGCAGCCTATTGAAAATCACGTAAAAGTCGGTCCAACGCGATGGTATTGCAGGGTCTGCCGGGCGATGATCTTTGGCGATAACCCATAGCGGATGCGTCCCGGAGCTCTTAATTCGTTTGAGTTAAATCGCTCGTCTCAGGTCGGGACGTCAGCAATCTCTTCCCGCCCTACCCGAATCCGGATGCAATGGATAACTTTACAAGCAATTGAACATCAATATGGCTGCTTTTTATGGCTCTGTGTATTTATTGGTAGGTTTGGGATAAAGGTTTGTAAGGTGCTTAGGGGTAGGTAGTTCTGAAAATCAGTCAATCCTCTATGAATTGTTTCATTTTGGTAACTTGTAAAAACATATACTATAAACATATAATATATTGTGGACGTGATTGCCTGAACTAACAATGTAATGAATGACTGATGATAGTGATAATCCAAAAAGAACAAAAATTACATGGGCAAATGTTATTAAAACAAATAAATACTGTTATGTATACATTTATGTGAATAAGGTTAGTCACTGAAGCAAAAGCATGTCAGAATGTATTAATGACACTGTCATGACTGAAAAAGGCTGCAAACGTAACAACATTCCTCAAAAGGAAGTGCCCACGTTATCCAAAATGAGTTACGACAATAATTATCATAAGTAATTAACGATGTTCACAATTGATATCAGTAAGTACCTAATTTGCTTCTTGGTTTTAAAGTATCAGCAAAACTCATCATTTTAAACATATGATTAATTCGGCCGCTGCAGAAAGCCAAAAAACTGTCGTATCGCTTCCCAGGAAATCATGAACACGTAGCAGTAAATGCAACCTAATTTAAAATCACTCAAGAGTGTCTGGGAAGCGGCGCCTATCTCCTCCGCGATCACGATAGGGCGCGTTTAGCGGCCCGGCTGCATCTTGGCTCGAGCCCAGACTTGGCTAGGACTTGGTCCGGACTTGGCAGCCAAAAGCAGCCATTCCCACTTACCAGATAGCTGCCTTTCGGGCGAAATGCTAAAAGCAATAAGCATGCGACTTTGTTAAATAGAAATGAAGATGTTTCAATGGAGCGCCGGGCTGAAATAATTGACAATGCATACATATATACATAGGTCACTAGATAAGTTTTTCAATAGACAAATATGAAACAAAGAAGTGGCCTATCACATATACTTTTTAAAACTATATTTCCATAGATAATGTTTAAATTTACTCATTAAAAAATAGATTTTAATTCTCTTTGTTTCATATTTTTCTATTGCATAACTTATCTAGCGACCTTTACCGATATTGTAAATGTTATATTTTTTGCACCTATTAATAGTACATTATGATACAAGTGTGCTAAGTTGGTCATTACATATGAGGCGATATTGTGCGCGCCAGCTGCAAGCGAGCGCGCAATAAGAAAGCCGATGTGTGTAATGACCATAGCACACGCGTCTCATACGACATTTTTCAACACACTTGCGAGGAAAATACAAAACTTATAAATTAGATTTATTTTGTCAAAACAGTAAAAGTACCTACAATTTTCAAAATGGTGGCTTATAGTTTTAACATCGAATAATTGCACCAAAGCGTGCTGGGCTTGTAGGAACTTATTCGCCAGTTCATTGAAGTAAGCTACCAACACGTTTTCCAAGAAAGACTGGGCGTTTTTGCTGATTTTCCATTGAACAAAAGTTTCATATGTCGCCAATTATATTTTTCACCCGATTTTGATGGTAAAAGGCTATCGTCCTCGGCTCTTGCCTCTATTAGTATTACTGGCAGCGTCAATTTTATGTGTTCTTAATTTTCAATGCTTGAAAATGTCATTTTCGTCAATATATAAACTAAAAACATGCAAAACTATTCCAATTTTATGATAAATACCGAAAAGGATGGCGCGTTATTTTTTTACGCACAATTCCAATGCGCGCGCAAGGCAAAGGCGCGAACGAAATCGACTAACTGCCAATGGCAGCAAATAAAAAAAATGTATAATTGCTAATATTTTGGTATTTCTATTCGACGGATGGAGATCAAATCGATAAAATGTTATGTTTATTCATTAATGAAATTTACGAGATAATTTAATCTATAAATTATGTTTGGTGTGATAAAACCTCTTTGAACTAACATTTGAAACACCTAATAGTTGGTTTAAAAAAATGTATTACTCGACCAAATTAAGAAGGCTCCGTTTCCGTGCATATTATTAGCAATCAGTTACCTTCTTAACTCAGTCGGATAATATAATGAAAAAGCACGAGTGTTATAATATACTGAATAAGCACTCGTGTTTAATATCTAGGATTATGAGCCAAAAATCGGTGGAATAAAAACGTCGTTTTGAGCAAGTGTGTTGAAAATATACTTAATTAATAATATAACTCGGTTATTTGTTCAGGTGTCCTTATACGTGCGTTTTTGCGAACAGAATGCATTTTGCTCAAAATGTTTTTGAACTATTTATCAATTCGCGTAATTTGTTTTTTGGTTTTTGTTTCGATAATAATTAGGGGTGGTTCGTAAACACGATCAATCTTTATTATTTTCCGATATAACTCATTGCGAAATAGGTCGGGAAACCTACAATTGCACATGTTTGTCTTTCTTTGATTCGCGTTGCGAAAATAACTTGGCTATCAACGATCTTTTGTTGTGTATTACTTGATATGTGAATCTGAAAGTTACTTATCATTATCACTCATTACTAACCAGCACCAAATAGAGGATATTACGCAAAACGCTGTGTCGATGGCGCCTCTAGCACATACATAATCAAAGTTTCGTTATCTGCAGCTCTTACACTCTTGTATATTCGAGCAATAAAGAGGTAGATAACGAAATTATGATTTTTGCATTTCTCGGTAGGCCTCTGTAAACAAACCAGCAAACCACTTTGATCGACCAATGTCATAGTGAAACCTTCTTACAAAACTGCTTAAGGGCCAACACAATACCCACGATACGACGTCGTATCGTAGGTATGTGTTGGTCCTAACGCATAGTATGTTTAAAGTTACTAATATCTGGGAAACCGAGCTTTGCTCGGAAAACATATTAAAACTCAGAAATGCGCGTTTTACCTAGCTAGATCGATTTTTTGGCCCCGAAAACCTCCATATAGAAAATTTCATCGAAATCGTTAGAGCCGTTTCCGAGATCTCCGAAATATATATATATATAAATATACAAGAATTGCTCGTGTAAAGGTATAAGATATATTTAGAATATGTGACAGTGCTGCTCTCTGAACATTGCAGTAATCATCATATCATATCATATCGTATCATTGCATTTACTCTGCAGCGGTTAGGTTGCAAAATAAAACTAATAAGAGTAGGTACCTCCCGAGATCTGCCTTGCATCTTTGATGAGCTTCGTAAACCCTTCTCAAGTTGAATTTTAATTTTCTAGTTAAATCCGCAAGGGAATTAAGGAGGACAATTAAAATTAAATGAGATTAGAACTGATTTTGTTAATCCTTTTTGTACTGTTAGATACATAAATGCAGCGTCCAGTTTATGATTATGACTTCAGTGATAATGTTCATCTTAAAGTAACTTTTGGAATCAAGAACTACGTATGTTATAATCAAATTATTTATGCTGAGAAAATATTTGTTTATTTTGGGCAAAACCTCCAGCTAATAAAAGATCCTATTAGCTAATTACAATCGTTAGACGATTCCTGATTTAGATACAATCGGTCATAATCCTTATCGATTATTGGATTTTCTCGTTATTTATTACTTGAAATTTCCTTTGTTGAAGCTTCCCTGAACGCTCTGCTCTTGCTCTGTGACTTCTGTGAGCTGTAGACCTCGCAAAACCTCATGCCTAAGTCCCCAAAAACTGAATCTAACCTACCTACACCTACCTACCTACTCACAAATTCTCACTAGAATCCGTCGAGTTATGCTAACTGTAGAGAAGAACATCTGGTGATACGAATGATTTTTGTCCAAGCTGAAACGCAGATCTTTGCTTCGATTCGGTCAAATATTACAAATCTATAAGAATAAAAATGAAATAGTCAACCGCACTGTTAAGTCAAAATTGTCTTTTACGAGTACAGTAACATTTATTTTACATCCATATCGGAAGGTAAAGCAAACATAGTGCTCTAACGCCAACTACAATTTTGTATTTTTGATTCTGTTATTAATGGGAAGCGCTATTATCTTACTATACTATTTTAATATATCTAACAGAATCATTGCATATTTCGCACCAGGCTACGCCCATTTATACAACACGATGCCCAAAAGTTTGAGTTCGTTGATAATTAATCACGAAGACATAAAGTTTTCCCCCCAAAAGGTCTTGTTTCCAAACCGACGAACTAAGGACAGCCAAATTGAGTTTTGATAAGGTAAACGAGGGCTGATTTTACTGCGTAACCGGTGGCGATGGCACGTTGCGAAACACGTGTTTTATAGATTCTAATGGCTAAAATTACAATAAGGGTTCTTGGATACTTATAGTATGACCACGTTTATCGACGCCAAATCAACTTAAGTAGATGTCGCTTAATTCAATACATGATATCAGGCTATCGGAATACATCAGCATCGGGTCTCGACGTCCAAGCTCAAACTACATAAACGATTTCAATGTCAAAGTGACGAATATTTTCCAAAAACTGAAACGACAGAAAAAATTTATAAAAAACAAGAAGCAAATTGCGGGCTTCTTTCTCTGTTCCCTAATTACATCCCTTCATTGGAGTAAAAGAGAAAGATCCCCGCAATTCGCTTTTTGCGGTAATGCATAATGGACTCAATGGCTCTGACAGAAACAAAAGGCTAGAATAAGTAAACTTAATTCGATAAATTCGATACGTATAAGTTACCTACATCAGCGCACAAGTTCAATCACGTACCAACGATCGAGTACGAACTAAACGGTTTCTTGGGAGTTCTCCAATCTCTGAGCAGCGAAGGTGAATTACCTCGGACGATCGCACTCTTTGTCTTCGCGTAACTTGCAGAAGTTCCACCTCTCTCAAGTTACGCTTAGCACGGGCGACAGAATACTAAATAAACTGAACAGCGATTAGCCAACAAGCTGTTGGAGCGATAAATTAAACTGGCAACTGCACGTACTCCTAACTATAAAGTTGTGAGAAAATTAGTTTTTTTTAGAATTTACTTGACTGATTTCTCATTTCTGAGATTCTTATCGTAGGAAGTTCGAATTAAGTGTAAGATGCAAGTATTATTTAATTTAGTGATTAGTTCTACATGTTATGTGTTGTAACTATTAGCTTAAGTGTTTCTGATACGGAATTCCAGTTAGCACTACTATGCATTTCTGATATGATCGATTCCACGATGAGTTTCTCCAGAATTAGAAATGAGTATGCAGAGAGTAAGTCGTTATTAGTTTGCACTTTGAACTCTTCAAGATTTTAGAGCGTAGGTACTGGTTTACACTTTAAATGAGACGTCAATTTATTAGTTGACTCCAGGACGCCGTGAAACTAGAATTAGTTTTTAGTAGACGATTCTGACCTAGATATTGACTTATCTAAATGAAGCAATCCTGCGTCAACAGGATGGCGACACTATTTATTTATTGAATATAAAGTAGGTTGTCAATGCGAGTTGCACAGATCTGTTTGTGAAAATGTAAAAGGTGCGTTCGCGTGATGGATTGTATTGTTGCGTATTTGCATCGGTTCAAACAAGGGCTCATGTAACATTGTTGCATTTAACAAACGGCATGCAATCCCTGCAATAAATCGCCTGTTTATAGTACCTGTTTAGAGAAACTCAACGTACTGACGTATCAGAAGTTCAAATCAGTGGCAGAGAGAAGAACGGAATGGCGGTTACTCAACTGACAAGAATCAGGCTCTTATATCTTAAGAATTATGATGATAGTAAGTCCTATATCGTATATATGTTTTGATGTGTCCCTCTTACATCAGTTTAAACGTTATTTATGTTTCGTAGCTACATTTGTTCAACGGAACATTTTATAAGACGCTTGTCGTTATTTACTAGGTGACAATAAGAAATTTGGGGGTGCCGTGCGGTGCAATTTCGCGATGTAAAGTGGTCTGATTAGGCGCGCGAGCAGCATCAATCACCCGGCCGGTAACCGCGTTACGTCGCCACTAATTGTGATCCCGCTAAGGAACGGGTGCCGATCGATCCCACCCTCAGCCCGGCACTATCGCCCTCGCGACTCGCTTTTCTTTCCACTTTGCGAGCTTTACATCGAAGTGCGAACTCCGTCGCAGATGTCTGTAGCCGGTATAAATGCGGCGATAGTAATGCTCGGGGCGGTGGCGACGCGCGTGGTAGGCGGGAAGTAGGTCGGCCGGCGACCCCCTCTTGGCTGTTATTGTCAATCGCCTACCGAGAACAGGCAACTAGTACTAGTGTAACTGTGATCTAGAGATCCGTAACAACAATGGGTCATCGTAGATCAGTATAGGTACAAGTTTCCTTGACGCGCTCTCGGTTTGCCATGGATATAAAAACTCTTGTCCTCGCTTTCACTGCGTCCGGTGCTCGGGATAAAGCCTAATTTTATTGCTTCGAGTTCGATCGTGTCTTTTCCTGACGGTTGTTCGTTTGTAAAAAATAACTCAATTTTATAGCTTACCGACCTTAAATAAATTTTATTTTAATGACTCTGATTTACCAAATTTCAGGGTGTTAGATCTAGGAATTTTGTTTCCGTTTAACAAGTGACCGAACATTATGATCATATTTAATCTGTGTGTACAGTCAACGTCAAATACTTTGTAGCAGTCAAAGTGGCCAAATAGTTCGATACACCATACTAAATATATGGTGTACCGAACTATTTGGCTACTTTGACTGCTACAAAGTATTTAACGCTGACTATACCTGAAAACTTAATCATTGTTCATATTAAATATCGTTGAGTTTAGCATACGAGTAAGCGCAAAAAACTGTAAAATTTTCCGTTATTGTAATTATTGAGATAGACGAAACAAACATTGTGCTTTCTGTATAATATGTAATAAGTTAGCAACCTCTACGTCGTTTTCTACAGAACTGGTATATAGAGGTATATGTACAAAATGATCAAACGGCAACTCGTAAATACGACACTTGACTTCAACTCGCAAGAGTTTCCCTGTTACTTTTTTATATGTCGTTCGTTACATACGTTGCTTTTCCAATAAACTGTTTGTATGCAACCTGCTACTTTTATAATGATTCACGCCTCAGGGATTGTCATTCGTTATGAGCATAGTTATTCTGACGTTAGTTCATAATGAATATTGTCGCGTCGTTAAAAAGTATTTCCTTGCATTTCCGCTATTAAAATGTATATGCGGGGCTCCGGCTGTTTCGATGGTCCATATAACATAGTAACGACTTCCTTTTAAGTGCCTTCCTGGAGTGTATAACAAAACTTTGTTTTGACGTTTATGCATGAAATATGCCTAGCAATGGTTTAAAGCTGACCTCGGGAAACTTTCGGTTTGCTGGATGCCATGCGAGCTTTGTTGACTGTTTTCAAAGTAATTGCAGGCTATGAAAAGCTGAACTCCACTAGTTTAGGTACTAACAAAGGCAACAAAATGTCAGATTATCTCGTTTAAATGCCACATGCAGACTTGTATGCTATGTCGCGGTCACAACTCTAAGATTTGCATTCGCTTTGTCTCTCTGCTAGCTCCTAGCTTCTACATAGCGAGTGGGTTATAAGACTATCTCAGCATGTCTACGCATACCGACGAACGTAGATTAGGCACTGTCTCGACCATTCATCTTTGACCCCGTTCAGAATAACTTTTTAAAGTTAAGCTTCTTTGGCAGCGATTCAATAAATGATAAGCAGATAGTGAAATTTTAAAGATGTGTATCGTTAAATCGCATTGAATAATAGGTACATAAAAATAAAACAAATTAATTTAATTAAAGTAGTGAAATAAAACTAGCTCACGTACCAGGAACTATTGGTCTAATTTATCATTGTAGCTTGTTTCAGAATAAAAGCCATCGTCATTTCATTATCGTGCATATAAGTAGCGATCGTAACATATAGACGTATGTTAATATAGTTAAACAGCCATAGGAGATCACTCAAAAGTTCAGTAGGGCGGTCTCATTTTCAAATTCCCTTGCGTTGATGTTGTTGCCGCACTGATGTTGTGATTAGAATAGGTATTCAATCTGTCATTCATATCGCGCGTGTCTACGTTGCCGTAATAACGCTGCTGCGGTCGCAATCCGAATGCTACCTTAAAGGTCACGCTAGAACGCTGCGGGTGCGGGCCGAGGGTCCGACATTGGATTTTATAGAAACCATCACGTGTCCAGCGATAACTCGTCACAAATAATGATGTCGATCGATAACGGCCCGACTCGGTTATTCGAACTTCGGTGTAACTTAAAGGTTACAGACAGATGATGACGTTGTCGCTTTAATATCTGCAATACCCTGATACACAAGACCTCGAGTCATAAGTTTGTACCAACATTATAACGAAAAAATCGTCCAAGAGCATATCGGGCCATGCTCAGAGTAGGGTTCCGTAGTTACTCTTCCGTCACAATAAGCTAAACTGGAGCTTAAAGTATAGTAGATTATTAACCAAGGGATTAACTGTGGATAGTACGTCTTTTTACTATGAAGGGAAAACTTTTTGCGATAACTCAAAAACAGCTAAACTTCGCTATAGTTTTTTATTTAATGTCTTACCCTAAAAAAAATTTTTTTTGGATTTTATTCTACGACTTTGTCGGCTTTATTGATTTATATATCCATGCCAAATTTCAGCTTTCTAGCACTAACGATCACGGAGCAAAGCCTCGGACAGACAGATAGACGGACATGGCGAAACTATAAGGGTTCCTAGTTGACTACGGAACCCTAAAAAAGGAAAGCTAGATTATGAGTTATGACATAATCGTGTAAAACTACCCCCCGTAACTACTACTAGATTCAAGTTATTATATTCATCCGTAAAACAACATTCATTCATCACCAACGAGAAAAAAATAAGTAAGCTTAGAGTGCTCATATACATCTATAGGTATTTTTAAGCGAGTTTTGGGAAAACATATTTATAATTAGATTTGAGCATAATAAGTATTAACTTGAAAGCGAGTTATAAAGTTATAGGTATTATTACCTTTTTTTTTGACGCAGGGGTAAATGCATTTACGCATCTCACCCCCGGGCTGGGGAAGTCCATTGGGTGGTGTTATGCGGGACTCGCTCCTCCCGTAACTCCCTCTGTTAGCCAGAGGAAGGGGAGGAGAATACCCACTAACATCCCCTGCGGCGTCACCCTGTGTCATGGGTTCGCTTGCGGCATTCTATCCGTGAAGCCCCCCGGCAGCCCGACCGACCTGTGTCGGACACCCGCGCCAATGAGGAAGAGAACCAGGACGCTTGGCTCTCCTCCCGGAAGTGCAGAGCCGTTCCGTGTGGGCCCCCAACCCACTGGCTCTACGAGGAGGAGGAACTAGCTGTTGGCTAGGGCATATTGCCTACATCTCCTCCCTCTCCGCCTACGCCGGAGCGGTGGCGCATCTGCACTACCTTCACGCAACCGCTCCGCTACTTTTTTTTGGGAAATCACGGTTTCGCAAAAGGCCTCAACTTTCTTCCATGCCCTCTTGCTGCGCAACATGGCCGACATGACGTTGTGCAGCGAGAGGTCCCCCACTCGTGATTTCCGCGGCCACTACCATGTTTTGGCGTTCCACAGCCCATCGCCTGCACGATTCAAGTGTGTGCTGGGCCGTGTCGTCCTCGTAGCCACATTCGTGGCAGATTGTTGTTGGCTCCCTCTTAATTTCATGCAGGTAATGACCGAAGCAACCGTGTCCTACGTCAACCTGTAGCTGGGCACCCCGTGTTCTCTGTCAAGCCACTGGTCGAATGACGGGAGGAGAGCCCCTATACTGCGGACTCCATAAGAGGAGTCCTCCAGGTTATTCTTCCAGCGGTCCCTCAGTCTCTCGACAGCCTGCCGTTGCTCTCTCATCGGTATTATTACCTACGTTTTATCATACCTCCCATACAACTTATCATAAAATTTATGAAGTAAACAAACTAATGTATAGAATGAGCACTCTACAAACTCACGATATTTTTAATTCGGTCTAACTTGATAGGCTTTATTTTAGCATCCTGTGTAGAATTTATCACCTGAATAAATCAAAAGTTATCGATCGTTTCCATTTTTCATTACACTAAAGATAACATTTTCAAGTAGGTTCCCATTATGTTCTTGCTCACGTAAAACTGATGCATTCCAGATTTCAAGCGTATATCCTTATATATTCTACAGGTGTGTCGCAAAACTTTAGGAGGCTAATATAATTCATTTCTCTTGCTTTACTGAATGTACCTGGAGCGAAAAGACGTCCCACTTTAGCTGAGCCAAACTTAATTTATTCACACATTCTCGGCACTCGAAAACATTTTGAACGTGAATTAGGAATACCTGTATCTTTATCTATTCATCAATTTCTAGGAAAGTTTGTCTGATCTTGCTTTTAGGTTGAATTTTAGAAATGATACCTTTGCTAAAGTCGTATGGCTTTAATTTCTTAGATTTTGTAATCAAACTTGAGTTAATAGTAAAGATGATGAGACATGAAGTTTATAACAGAATCTAGTTATATAGATATAAAATTTGCAATTGATCCCAGTAAATGACACAAAAACGTGACGCTGCAGGTTAGCATTCATTATCACCGGCCTCTACTGAATCAGTGCAATTGAATTCAAAATTGCTTTCAATAATAGTAATCAAATAAACCTTCATTACCTCCGTATCAGCAACGTTTTAACGCACATTCGACTGATGGAAAAGGTAGGGTGATGCTTTTAGAGAGGGCCAATTTAAATGTACTATACAATTACCCCCCCATAAACATAAGCTTTTTATTGTTTAATCGTAAATATTACAATAAATATGTGTTAATATCAAATAATAATATCGCTGATCGGAATGGCCAGGGAGTATTATATGCTGGCTCTATGCTTCATCCATTATGTCAAAGCATTTGATTGCATCAGCTGTATTATGAAAATATTCGGAGTTATGGGAGATATATTATGGACATACCGAACCTACTATTTTTTCTTATACAAAACTTGTATTTTGACGGCACTTCGAGAGTAAGAATTTATTTATTTATTTAATCTTTATTGCACAAAAGAAAACCTTATAGTACAAAAGGCGGACTTAATGCCATGAGGCATTCTCTACCAGTCAACCTAACACCGACATTTCTTTATGACACCGAATCAGGTCACTTTCAGACCAGTCAGACAGGGGTGTATTCCCTCGCCACAATTGTTCAATCTCTTAGGCAAACATCATGAAAATAGTCTTGGGGGATTGGAATGGGGGCATACGTATAGGCGGGCTCCTTATTAATAATCTACGCTTTGCAGATGGTACTATACCTATAGACACCATCGAATCAGAAATTTCTGTGCTTCTGCAAAGGGTACAAGAAGTGAGCGCGGAATAAGGTCTCCATATGAATAGGTATAATAATGTTTGTGCAAAGGACAGGCACGTTGTACCAAACTGAAGAACTATCAGATTTGGATACCGTAGACGATTTCATTTACCTCGGATTGCTGATTATCGCTGATGGCGATTGTGAGCGGAAGGTGATCAGAAGAGCTCAGATCGCAAAAGTAGATTAGAGTAGATCTGGCGGTACAGAGGAATCAGTAAAGCAACCAAAACCAAGCTATAGGTGCGCCTTAGCCTTGGCATGGTGGATAGAGGACATCCACCGACACGTCCTTGTGTGGTCGCATTTTTAAGCTATGTTCACTTGAGTAGTGTAACTTACGAGTGCTAATTAAATATGGGGAGGTAGAACGTTTAACGCCACGCCGCTGATTAATTTGCGTTTCCCTCGGCTTGACACATTCCTACGTCACATTACTCTAACGTTTCCTCAGTGTGGGATTTCAGACCGAAAAAGAATCCTATGACATTAAGTTAATTACTTTTATAAAGGTGTGAAATAGGGACGCCTCCCGTGCCGCACGCGTTAAGCGAGCGTTAATAATCGGCCTCATGTGGAGGGTTGTTGACATGGTACAAACGAAACTGGTTAAACGAAGGTTAGTAAACTTTCTGGAGAGAAAATTATGCTGACAAAAATATCTACTATGCATACATAGTACATATTTTCGTTAGATAGGTATATTTTGATAAAAGGTGCTTAGTCGGGATTAACGAAGTTATTCATTTCATTGCATAAAGAAATAATATTAGTATAGATTTTGTATATCACTTACAAGCAAAGACCTTGCTATTACTATGAGCGGTCAGGTCTTTGTACTCATTGCATTTTATGTCAAAAGTAATATCAATTTGCATCGGGTGGTGGTCTGCAATAGGGGAGAATCGGATCAATCTTGAGTCTCAAAGGACATGGACTCTTGAGATGAACCTCAGCATTATTGAAGATATCTTATAACGAGATTGCTCTTCGCTCTGCCACTTGATGCAAATTTTGGAGTTTGTGCATTTAGACTAAGCTGGTAAATGTCAATGAATCGGAATGGGGTTTATTGAAAATTCAGAATTTTAAAAATACTCCGACTGTATAAGTAATTTAAAGTCAGGGCTAAGCAAGGTCATAAAACGTCCACAACGATACAACAAACAAGTCGAGCTTGACAAGTTTAGAGCGAAATCTACTTGCTCCAGCTAGCCTTTCATTACAGCAAACTTATACGAAACTAGCGCGACAATAAAATAAATACGACGTGGTTGTCAGCACAATTTACGATTTTACGAGCGTTGACCAACGATGTGTTAAAATGACGACCATTTTAACATGGGAGCCTTATCCTATTACACGTTGTGTGTCCTTCGTCACAATAGGGAAAGAATATCATACTAAGTGATTTTTATGAAACTGTACCCAAATGCTCCATTTACATTGTTAACGTGTCATTTGGCCGCTTCAAAGAAACTTGCTTCTCGTCTAGCTTTGGAGTCGGGAAAAATTTGTAGACAACCAATGAACATTGTGTACATAAAAGAGCTGATGTAATAAGTAAGAGATCCGGAATCAAATATCTACCCCAATGACGCTGTCGCATCCATACCTGACATCCGTCATCCGATAACATTTTTGGTGTCCAGATTCCAGATATTCATCCATACACTGTTTTCATTTAGATTCGGTCATATTGTCGCATAAAAACAAATTGTACCTACTATTCGATTTTATATCGTATGGAGTAAGGTCAAGTGGGTTAAGATGAAGACTGGGGCAAGAAGAACCATTGTATATGATACCGTTCCTTTTACCCCACGTTGATATCAGTCACCATCGTATAGGTGCCTCTAATAGCGATAAGATATCTATCGGATAATGTAAAAGGGCTGCAAGGTTGATGACAGGATTTAACGTTGACCAGCCCTTAACTTCCGGGGTGTATAAAAACACGATCGTAATCTGTAAGTTAAAAACTTGAGATAAGATAAATTAGTAAGTATTAGTTCCAAGTTAAGACGAACGACCGTCCGCTGGAGGATCCATTGATAAGTTCAGACTGAGATTAACTGTACTTTGCGTCTGCAAAACTTTGTCCTGGTTTCTGTGTTCAAATTTTGGTACGAAATTAAATTGCATAACGTTCGTTACTAAGATATTAATTAACAGGGTCATGGTTGACAAAAAGTATATAGGTTCGACATTATGGTTGTCATTTTACTGTCCAAGGTACCTACATTATTTTTTTTTATTACATCACATCACATCAAAATCAGAACTCAAAAGCCATAAAATACGTTGACTGAATCATTTAAGTAGTTTATTTTTTAAACAATCCTAATAGAGGCAAGTGTGCAAGTGCCCTAACAATAAGTGGTATGGGCAAACTGGAAATAGGACGGCCTGTTTTTTGTGCATTTTCCAACTAACAGAACGCCCGGCCGTTACAGTCATTATGTATGTTTTTGCTGAAACGAAATGGTTTTGCAACTAGACGCCGTTATTATTAGAATAGTTAGCCGAACATTTATATATAAAATACTAAAAACAGGGCTTACAGTTAGACTAGCCAAAAATATATGACATTGATGGATACGCGTTTATAAAACAAACCCTAGGATAACCAATTAAACAAGGCTTACCACGCCTGAAACCTATATGTATAATCCTCTTGGAAGGAACGCTATTAAACCAAGTTTAGCTTTAAAATCTCTCGGCTCGGTCATTTCCATTGATGCCGATGTAACCCACAGAATAAACACTGGTTGGATGAAATGGAAAGACCTAAATGGAATTTATGTGACAAAGAGTGCCGGTAACCGAAAAAGCCGGGCGTATTGTTTAAGGAAAAGTATATAAAGCGGCAGTCATTCCAGCCTTGAAGATACATTTCACGCCGCCGAGATGAATACTTATGCTATGCTGGGCCGGTGGTGTCACCTTAGATCACATCCCTAATACCTACATCTGCGGCAGTTTCAGAGTTAGACCTCTGCCTGAAAAATAAACGAAGGGCCACCCCGATGGTACGGGCACGTCATGCGCCGTGAACCCGAATACACACGCAAGTGCTACATATGTTATATATGTTCCGCACACTAACGCAACGAGGAAGACCCCGACTGACATGGCGGGCTAAAGTGAAGAGGGATATGCAAGGAGTCCAAATTCCAGCTGAACCGGGGACTCAGGACCGAGAATCCGGGCGAAATATAACTAGGACAGCCGACCCCAAATAATGGGAAAACCAGGATTATGTATAATATGTAGGTTGCTTTTTACCCTTTTAACCCAAGGGGTTGTAACGTATTCTGCGTTTATCGACTTCTATGTACCTATTTATACGCGTAACACGCTCTTCTGCTTCTCTTAGCGCTGTTTTTATGAAAAATGTCCTCACATTGAAAGCCCGCTGGAAGCAAAGACGAGCTTTGTTTGCAAGAACGAGATTAATAAAAAAAATCTGCTATCAAATATATATGTATTACTAACAAGTAAACTATTGTATTTTTTATATACTACGTCGGTGGCAAACAAGCACACCGCTCGCCCGATAGTAAGCAGTCTCCGTAGCCTATGTACGCCTGCAACTCTAGAGGAGTTACATGCGCGTTGCCGACCCTAACACTTCGCACCCTCGTTGAGCTCTGGCAACTATACTCACCGGCAGGAACACAACACTGTATTTCCACTATTTGTATGTAGCTTTCTGTAGCAACTTTACACACATGTTCCAAACTGTCTAATATATATTTTACAAGATTCGATGTTATAATAGATTAAAAGCATGATGAAGGAATCCCAATAACGTGATCACAAAGTAACTTTTGGTTTTGAATAAAAGTCGAAATGAAAAGTTATTTCTTATAGAACAATGGACAACATATACTTACTGGAGTAGCCAAACGTATGTCGATGGAAGTTACAGATATTGCGCAAGAAACAACAAAGCGTAGGGTATTAGCTTGTTTTTCTCTGTCCGGAGAGTTTCTCCTGTGGAAAATAGGAGCGCGTCATGACAAAGGGAAAGCGGATAGAGCCGCCTAAGCGTATTAGAACATCAATCGCTGATTAGAACTATTAGACTCATACCTGGTTTATAACTTACTAAAATTTTTATTTTATGGTAATAATTGATATTAATAGTTAAACGCATTAAAAATTCTCTACTAAAGGTACGGCTATACAGTAAAGGGGTAGAGGGGCATACATTTTATCTAAAATTTGCGCTCCAGGGGGAGCAGCTGCCCCCTCTGCTCCCCCTTGCCTACGTTCGTGTATACAGTAATAGTATACTAGAGTGGGTGTAGTGAAAAATATAAAGGTAGTGATTTAACATGGGCATAGAGTAAAAACAATAAATCTTAAATATCTAGCCTGGCATGTGCATCCTAGATGATGGATTGGCAAAATGTACCATAGCAAAATATATATCTAGGTTTATAAAATCCTTGAATGATATCTTATAACTGTGCGACTTACCCGGAGTTTAACCAGAAAATACTACAGTGTGTTAGATTACATGACGTTACAGAAATGGACCACTTGAGTTCGCCGTTATGCCATTTAGTCTAGAACAGACGCGCCCGCTCCTGCCTGAGGCTGTGCCCGCGGCTCTCGGTGCATCGACCTCCACAATGGCGGGGGGAGCGTTACTCTCGTTGAATACGAAAGCATGCTCACGGACTGCCTTCTCGCAAAAATGAAAACAACAAGTGCATTTTCTATTTATTTTGTAAACGGCGGTGTTTTCAAAAAATATTTTAAGTTTCGCTTAAAATCGTATATTGTATAAGGACAGGGAGATTTTCCTAGTTTTGAGCGTTTTTTGTATTTGTGATCGGAATAATGCAATAGTAACACGTTTCTTATCATAAAGTTTTTCGTTACCGTCGAAGAAATGCAGAACAGTAACAATAACCTGACGTTATAAATATTGCCTAACATTTGATGTACGAGTAGGTCAAAAGTTACTAAAATAATTGCCGAAACATTATGCTATTATTATTTTATATTTTAAAATTCATCATTTATTTAACCATTAATGTGTTATACAATTAACACTTTAGGGATCTATTCGACTGACGCTTCAGGTGAATGATTTACGGAAAAGAGGATCTGGCAATTTCGATGAAAATGTACTCGCAGCAAAGAAGTTCTTTCATCCTTTCTTAATTCTCAGCTTCGGCCTACGTGCGTGACGCGGTCAGAGGTCGACGAATTTTGCACATAGAAAGGATAGGTGGAAGACATGAGTCAATGGATAAATAAGTAGTCATATGATTTACTTATTTTAGGTAAATTAAATGCGAGATCAGAAATCCCTTAAGTATGGAACTACCATAAGATGCTATTACTATAATCAACTCAAAAATATTGAACATTCCTATTTACCGAAAAAGTAGGATAAAGTTAATAACAGTGAGAAAGTTAAAGGTTGAAGAGGGTAGCGGTAATCGCTCCGGTTGCCCCTGACGTCCCTTGAGAGACGCAAGTACGTTGTGTATTACTCATTTATGTACGAAGTATTTCTAATTTCTAAGAGAAGAGGAGAGTGATGGGCCTTTAGCCAAAATATCGTCCGCTCGTGGCTAAAAGAAACTCAACTAGTTACGCAACCATATAATAAGTATTTGAATATGATTATAGTAATTATAATTTATGATTACAAATTCCAAAGAAACCTAATTTGTGTTTCCAACATACATTGACATTTGTACTCTGAATACTATACAGCGTGTTCATTAATTATTCTGTAGCAGTTGCCTTTTGATTTGGTTACATTAATTAAACTACTGTCCATAGTAAACTAGCTGGGTCTGGGCTTTGTTATTTGTTAAGGAGTAATTTTGCTGTAATAATAAAACATTCGGCTGTCTCGGGGATTAGCCACTTTTCCCATCGGTCGATATTCTGAATTCTGAATATTTACTTGATTACTTATGGATACAGGGTGTTGGGCAATCTTCTTTTTCCTTGCTCTATTCCATTTAGGTGGGGTCGGTTGTCCTAATTTATTTTGCGTGACAAGATTCTATCGATATATTTTGTCATGATGTTTCACTATCCCGTCCCCCGTTTCGTTCCTTTTCCGGCAGATATACAGTTCCTTTTGACGAAGAAGTATGATTTTCCTCCGCATCACGTATTATATATAAAAATACATACATATTACTCACACTTACCTATGATGTTGTTGATAATATCAGGCATAGTGATGTAGTACATATGATGACTAAATAATTTTAAAGTTTATCAACTTTCAATGAAAAGTTACATAGCTGTTGATATTATACTTACAACATATAAACTTTAAGACGGGTCCTTAACTAGACTCAATTAAAAAACTGGTAACTTTGTAAAACGTTTGTATGTTTTTGGCGCGATTATTTGTTGGCCTTTATGTGGAGGGTTGGCCGACTACGACAATCTGCTCCATAGAAAAAAAAAATTCTTTCGCCTCAAAAACTTTTTCTTCTACTTTTTCCTCAGTACGCAATACCGAATATATCCTTAAATGGATCCTCACTATTTTGTTACACCTTGTATGAACATCGTGCCGCGTGCTATCCGGCTAGATGTGCATTGAACCGCAAACTGTAACCGCCCGTTGCAGTTTACGGTTCGATTTGTAATGGTTATTAAACGGCCAATTCTAATTAACGTTCGGCCAACACTGATGCAAGCCGTGCTGCTAGATTTCTTTAGAATCTTTAGACAAAAATGTATTTTGTATAAAGTTACTCGGACGTGTATTTGTTACTAATGTCACTCTTCCAGGTTTATGATTGGATCGCCCTTTATTATAGGAGTTGATTGTAAAAGGTTCCTCGAATTTGTTGAAACGATTGAAGTGTATTATTTTTTGCAGAGTTTAGAATTGAAACGGATATTAATCCGGATGTCACGTTCGGTGTCTTCTGTTTGCTTTTTAAAACATTTTTACGTGTATTTATAAGGAAGGTGCCTTATTAAAATTTAATTCAAGTCAGTTTTTATATATCAATTTACTAAAGAAAACCGGCCAAGAGCATGTTGGGCCATACTCAGCGTAGGGTTCCGTACTGCTGCACTGTGAAGGTAAATGTAATGCGATAACTCAAAAATGGCTATTTTATATAATTTCTATAATTTCATTGAATGCATATTTGCTATAATTTCATTGAATGTTTTATCAAGATCTACTTTCACGATATTTTATTTTATTTTTTGGACCCATGGTTCAAAAGTTGGAGGTTTCCACGTCTAACTTTTTTTCTTTCGGAGCGACTATTTCCGAAAATATTCATGAAAAAGTGGTTGTTAAAGACCAATGTATATTCGTTTTGAAAAACCTATCCAACGACATACCATAAGATTTAAGCAAAATAATCATTTTTGTTCACTTTTTAGGGTTCCGTAGCCAAATGGCAAAAAACGGAACCCTTATAGATTCGTCATGTCCGTCTGTCTGTCCGATTCTGTCACAGCCACTTTTTTCCGAAACTATAAGAGCTGTACTGTTCAAACTTAGTAAGTGGATGTATTCTATGAACCGCATTAAGATTTTCATACAAAAATAGAAAAAAACCAATAAATTTTGGGGGTTCCCCATACTTAGAACTGAAACTCAAAAAATCTTTTTTCATCAAACCCATACGTGTGGGGTATCTATGGATAGGTCTTCAAAAATGATATTGAGGTTTCTAATATCATTTTTTTCTAAAATGAATAGTTTGCGCGAGAGACACTTCCAAAGTGGTAAAATGTGTCCCCCCCCCCCCCGTAACTTCTAAAATAACAGAATGAAAAATCTAAAAAAAATATATGATATACATTGCCATGTAAACTTCCACCGAAAATTGGTTTGAACGAGATCTAGTAAGTAGTTTTTTTTTAATACGTCATGAAATTAAAAAAAATTTTTTTTTTTCAACATACCCATACATGTGGGGTATCTATGGATAGGTCTTCAAAAATGATATTAAGGTTTCTAATATCATTTTTTTCTAAACTGAATAGTTTGCGCGAGAGAACCTCCCAAAGTAAAAAAAAGTGTGTCCCCCCCCCTGTAACTTCTAAAATAACAGAATGAAAAATCTAAAAAAAATATATGATATACATTACGATGCAAACTTCTAACGAAAATTGGTTTGAACGAGATCTAGTGAGTACTTTTTTTTAATACGTCATAAAATTAAAAAAAAAAATTTTTTTCGTCAAACCCATACGTGTGGGGTATCTATGGATAGGTCTTCAAAAATGATATTTAGGTTCCTAATATAATTTTTTTCTAAAGTGAATAGTTTGCGCGAGAGACACTTCCAAAGTGGTAAAATGTGTGTCCAAAGTGGTAAAATGTTGAACGAGATCTAGTAGTTTAAGTAGTTTTTTTTAATACGTCATAAAGGAACCCTTCATGGGCGAGTCCGACTCGCACTTGGCCGCTTTTTTATTTTACTGCCTTGTCGGCATAATTGATTTATATATCCATGCCTAACTGGAGTTTTGAAGCACTAGCAATCACGTAGCAGAGCCTCGGACGGACAGACGGTCATGGCGAAACTATAAGTTGACTGCGGAACCCTAAAAACTGTGTCTGCTTTATAGTCGATTTTTCTTGTCTGTTATGTATTAGAAAAATATCGAATGAAACAACAGTATTATACTGAAATTTACAATCACAACTTTAATGAATATTCCACGAAATACTTTCAATATCTTAATAAATTGCGAACCATAAATTCGTTTTAAGTTCAAGATTATTATTTGCATGCTTCCGTCTGTTCTTTGAACGGTAGGTAAAACTAACTATAAAAATGCACTAGTTTACTAAATAAAATTTCATTGTGTAGTTTGTTAGACAAGAGAGTAGCCGGCATAATGAATTTGCTAGAGAGTTATCAGTTTACAAACCTAAGCGTAATCCTATTGTTTTTTATTATGCTGTTACTATGCTGCATATTCAGGCGAGCGCGAACAAAGGCCAGGTAGTGTTTAGGAAATCAGTATTTAACTGATCACCCGATAATTAGAGTAAAATATAACGAAAAAAAAAACATTTGTACTGCCATAAATAGTAAATGATCACCAAAATTAAAACACCGTTTTCTCCACTCCACTCCATAAATCTTGCTATCTTATTAAAGCAAATGACTTCAAACTAATCATTGCTAACATAAAAATAGTTAATAATATATATAGTTATAAAACAACCAAAATTTTAACCACATTTTAATTAAAAATGTCATGCAAATATTTAACCTCGTTTCTGTAAGGGTTGCTGTTCTAACCTAACCTTACGCACTTTCCTGATAGCAGTTCGGTTCTGTAAGGATGGCAGTTCTGACCAAACCTTACCCACTTTTCTGGTAGTAGTTCCGTTGTGTAATAGGTACATTCAATCATAGTAGTAGCTAGTATTAAAGTATTTTTTGGTGGTATGTAATTGTTGCCAAATTTTTCCTTTGACGAACTTTAATTTTGGGTTTTGTTTTGACTGATTCAAACATAACACACGCCACGCCACGGTAATTCGTGAGAATAATAATATTCAACTGTGGTATTTTTCACATGTCAATTAATAAAGTAACAGCTTGGTTCGCATTTACTTTTAAAGAATTACCTTCGTGTTTTGTAAGCAATTAATTGAGCATGAATCGAAAGATTCCTTACAACCACATTTTAGCTTAAAGCTTAATGCGAAAATTACTAAACTCAATGCCATCTTTTTTCTGAAGTGAAATAAATACCTAGCTCCCTAACCTTAACAGATCCTCACGCCCAATTATGACAATTTAGACGGTTTCCTGACCCTTAAACCGAATTTTAAAAGCCCTTTTGATTCCATTTAATTGCGAGCAGGCAAGTGGTTACTTAAATAGTGGTGTCTATCAAAAATATATTAGATGACGCACTTATTTCGACAGACTACCTACAACTTAAGCAAAAACAAAATGAAAACCTTACACAATTTTAGTATACATTCGAAATAAATTAAAGACAAAACAAATATAGCTTGATGAAATTGTGTCTATGTACTCGTAATATCAGACGTGTTCATTTTAGTGCTCAGTTATTTTAAGTTGATCGCTTGAAGGCACTTGGATACATAAGTAAGTACGTAAATATTTATATATGAAAGTAAATATTATTATAATGATTGCTTTTAAGCGAGGGAGTTACTGAAGGTACATTATTCGAAACTCTTTGTACTTATATTAGAGTTACCTCCAATGGACTTGTAATAATGTTTCAATAATTGAAAGCTTTGTAGTTTTATTTTTATTACGCAACTACTACTATACAGCGTGTATTTTTGATACGACCGCATAACCAAAGGGTACTTAGTTATATTACTTTAGGCTTTAATGAACAAACTTTCATAGGTTTTATAAAAAAAACAGACGACTTTATTTTTCCATATCAAATAATTCAATAAGCAATGTTTTAACGTCACATTTAATGACGCGACTTGTCACAAGTGACTATATAATCAATATAATGTACAGTCAACCAATTTGAATCCTAGGCCACTATAGAACCTTGTCGCTTTAACTACTTTATACATGACATGCATCACTCAATAAGCACTGTCGTAGAAGTCATTATGATGTGGTTCTATAGTGGCCTAGGAATCAAATTGGTTGACCGTACCTACGAAAAACATTACCGCACGGAAAAATTCAAAAAATTATTATGCTCTGGCAGTTAAGACTAAAGTAAAAAAATATTTCAGAATTCGTTCTATAGCACTAAAACCTACGTCTAGTTTAAGTTTGCGATTATATCATTAATATGAGTATATGACTTATACCTTAGTTAGCAAGAAACAACAACTGCGGATTAGTCCACTGAATAACGGATAAAAGTTTCTTAGTTTAGCGTTTCAGCATGAGTGCCCCTGTCTGTAGGCAAACTAGTTTAGTGGGTAGTAGCGAATCGATGGATGTTAAGATAAATACGGGATAGGCTGAAGCTTGATCGATAGCATTGTGTAGGGAAATGGAACGTGCCGGGCGCCGGCTAAGGCCTCAATAGAGCCCTCGGAGAACGGGACAAAATAGTTTAGAATATTATTTAATGCTTGCCAACTGGTCCGTATTCTGTTTATGTGTTTCAGGTGCGTGGGTTTCAGCAGAGGTTAATAACTATTTCTGTTTAGGTTCTAAGTCACTTTAGTTATAATTTTCAACTAAATCAAAGACCATCCCAAATTTCATCTAAATCGGTAGTGGTTATTGATTCCCTATACAAACTCCCACACCCACTTTTCACGCTGTTAAGGTTTGATGATTTTTGGGTTAAAAACTATCATGTCCTTTACCGGGACTCAAACTATCTCTTTACCGAATTTCAACTAAATCGGTTCAGCGGTTTAAGCGTGAAGAGGAATTAAAAAAAAGCGGCCAAGTGCGAGTCGGACTCGCCCATGAAGGGTTCCGTACCATTTATGACGAATTAAAAAAACAAGTAGTTTTTTATGTATAGTATGGGTTTGATGAAAAAAAATATTTTTTTTTTAATTTTATGACGTATTAAAAAACTACTTACTAGATCTCGTTCAAACCAATTTTCGGTGGAAGTTTGCATGGTAATGTATATCATATTTTTTTTTTAGATTTTTCATTCTGTTATTTTAGAAGTTACAGGGGGGGGGGGGGACACAAATTTTTTCACTTTGGAGGTGTCTCTCGCGCAAACTATTCAGTTTAGAAAAATATGATATTAGAAACCTAAATATCATTTTTGAAGACCTATCTATAGATACCCCACACATATGGGTTTGATGAAAAAATTTTTTTTTTAAATTGTATGACGTATTAAAAAAAACTACTTGCTAGATCTCGTTCAAACCAATTTTCGGTGGAAGTTTGCATGGCAATGTATATCATATATTTTTTTTAGATTTTCCATTCTGTTATTTTAGAAGTTGCGGGGGGAGGGGGGGGCACACATGTAATGTGGGCTACTTGTGACAAGTTTTAATTTTGAAAAAGGCACTTTTAGTTGATTTAGGTTGCGATTATTTCTTTTGATTTGAGTTGTATCTTTGAATGAATATAAGTTTAAATGTTTCCTAACGAATTTACATGATTCGAATATGTACATAGACGCAACGGTCAGTATTTCATGTTTAATAAAATAAGGTTTACACGACTCCATTTGATCAATGTTTACTAGAATTCTGATGCACTTTTTTTGCAGAATAAATATTTTTTCAATATCGCAGCTATTTCCCCAAAGCACCAGGCCATATGATATTCGCGAATACGCATATGCATAATATGCCGCAAGGGATGTCTGTAGGTCTGTAACTCGCTTTAGATGCTGAAGGGCGTATATAAAAGACGATAATTTTTTTGTCAATTTTAGAATATGGTCTTTCCAGCTCATATTTGAGTCTAATTCTATTCCTAATAGAGTGGCAGAGCTCACGTTATCTAATTTTGTATTATTATATTTAAAGTCTATTGGCAATGATGATTTTTGATGTGGTTTAAATTGGATAATTTTAGTTTTATTTATGTTGAGCTGTAGGTTGTGGGATTGCAACCAATTAGTAATTGTATTTAAGGTTGACTGTAATTTATTCTGAGCTTCTAAAGCTTCCACTTTACCACTTTGGAAGTGTCTCTCGCGCAAACTATTCAGTTTAGAAAAATAATAATTTAGAAACCTCAATATCATTTTTAAAGACCTATCCATAGATACCCCACACGTATGGGTTTGATGAAAAAAGATTTTTTGTGTTTCAGTTCTAAGTATGGGGAACCCCCAAAATTTATTGTTTTTTTTTCTATTTTTGTGTAAAAATCTTAAGGCGGTTCATAGAATACATTTACTTACCAAGTTTGAACAGTATAGCTCTTATAGTTTCGGAAAAAAGTGGCTGTGACATAATCGGACAGACAGGCGGACATGACGAATCTATAAGGATTCCGTTTTTTGCCATTTGGCTACGGAACCCTACAAAGTTTCTATGATTTGGATTTTATGTTTTTACTTCGGAACGGTGTTAATGTGATATATAGGTATCATAAATGAATTCAGCATCCCCGATTTATGCAAAAATGATACCAAACTTGGCATAGTAGCTTAAATGATGCCGATATCAAGGACAAAGTTGAGAGACTCCTTAGAAAATTGGGTATATATAACCTCGGTGGCTCCACTTCTTAAATCAATCATTGGGTCCTAAGGATCAGTCCTGCCAAAGGAAATCTTCGGTTCAAGAAATGCCGTATTTCATCGGCTGCAACGGCCACTATTAATTGAATTATCGCGGGCAACAATAATATACTTACTCATAGGTGCTGTTTTTAATGCTCTTTGAAAGTATCAATTGGAGAACGATACGTATTAGTCTCACTTTCCTTTGTTTGTCGTACCTGCCACGACATAATTATTTCCAATTCAAATACGTAAACATTTGTACTTATTTGATTAAGTAAATTCTCATTGTATTATTGTATTCAAATCACGGCTTTAATATTTATTGTTGAACCTATTATTGTACTTTACAAGAAACCAGCAAAGTACAAATGAAGCCCTTTTTCAATTAGGCATTGTCCTAAAATAAGTATTTGTTGAAGAATTGGGTGTATCTGCGTCGTCATCACGTTTATAGTTTTGATTTTTTTACTTAATTATGGCCAAATAAATCGATATTCCATATATTTCATCTGAAAATCTTAAGAATCATACGAACCCGCCACCAAAAAAAAGATCAAAGTTTAGATTATATGAAAATTGGTTATACAAATAGGTATCACGTTTATCACGACATTATTCCGATAGTTATTAAAATTATATACAAATGAAATATGTGACTTTAGAAAAAGAACTAAAACATTTCAACGAATTATTAAACACATTCACGCAACGATTTTGTTCAATACCTGACCTTTAAAGTCCCAGACGGCTTTTAGCAAATCACCGTGACTCTATTTTAGGTCTTTTATCGGAATTTTTAGGATATTTTAATCGGAAAAATAATCATTTGGACTGCATTTATTTTATTTCAGACATACTCTATCGGGGTTAGTAGTATTTTTACTACTTATAATTAGAGTTACATAATAGTATTTGCTATATATCTAAATCTCTGCTGTCGAGTACATACCTATGTACCTATATGTCGGCGGCCGATCTTATAATCAGGCAGATCATTAAATTCATAGGCATATCGTGAATCATAAAAATCATTGTATCGTTCTCTGAGTCTACGAAGGCCCGCTACGCGGGGCTCCTATTTCTGGACAGTTCGCCCTTCCGGCATCTGAAGCAGCCTAATGAACATGTCCTACCTACCTATTGGTTAAATGTGACTACCGTCGAAATATTACACAGGAACTTTACGATCGGCCTGATTTTATGATCGGCCGCCAACATATATAGCTACATGAATAAGGCGCTTTATTTATCGATTTTTGTATGTTCGGTGAAATTCGGTACAAAATCGCTCCCCGAGAATCATCCATCAGGAGGTAGACTTGTTGGCAGATAATCAATAAGTTTTCAGGGGGCTTTCTCTCTTACTTACTCATAGCTTGGTAGAATAAGAGTAACGCAATAACGCTAACATTAACGTAATTGTTTAAAATAAATTCAATCTGTGTAGGTTTTAAAAACCTGTATACACCTAAGGTTTAGCCAAACGCATCTTGTTGCGATGGATAGAAACCTGTAAGTAAAAAAAAAACAAATTGTATCTTAAACACGTACCAAGTAAACTGCCAAAATCAACCTAAAATTTTTGGGGTACCTATAGTCATTACGGATAAGTATGGCTGCGGGTTAAGTGTGGCTGGCCTTCACATTGAAGCCTGTTTACTTGCTCCTTGCAAATTTATGAAGTACTACTATGTATGTACTTGCAAATAGTGGCAAATGTATGAAATCGCACTAAACACTAATCAATGTTTAAACAGGCGATGGTATGAAGGTGTACACTTACCCCGCTGCCACACATATCTGCATTGACCATATATATATATTTTTTTAAATATTTTAAATCCTTGAATGTATTTGAAATTTTAATGTACCTACAGCGAGCTGCAATTGAATTCGTTCATAAAGAAGCCATGGACATTTGCGGCGAGTGTAGTTGGTTTATTTGATCAATATAAGACTCGTCTTTATATAAACAATACAGTCTTGATTGGTAAAATAGTTAGATATTGTATCCATCTCTGCAAAGCTAAATCAAAACGGCAATCAATAAGGAGGGAAATGATGTAATCCCCAATTACTTCGGTCACTGTCTCGACAAGACGGATCGCGGCCATTACAGCCTTTCTTGGCGTCTCGGGCATCGCACTCATGCATTTGATGTGGATTTATGATCACGCGAGTGGCCCATCGCTTCTCGTTCTAACGCACTGTATCTTTTCGAGCACTAAATTATAAATAATATGCATATATTTATTGGATATGGCATATTTATTAAACGTCAAGCGCACTTTTTCAAATACTACGAGTACTATTATGTAATAACAATAACTGTTACAGTTTCTGCAATGTTTATATACCTTCAGAAACATTATAGTTCGATTTTACATGTTTATCCTTTATGTTTTACTTTGTTCTCGGATCGGTTTTTCCGGTATACTGGTATTGCTAACGCACCCACTCTTTTTCATAGCATTTGTCTTAGCTACAATAACATATCTAGTTTTAGTTTCTCTTCTGGTTGCCCTGAAAACTGTGACTCGCGTAACGACTCGTGCTGATTGGTATCATTTTTGGTGTAGTTCCTTTACATACTTTTTGACTTATGACATGACAAATATTCATATATAAGGTACAAAAACAATAAAACGCATGTTGTCTTATTATGTTAAAATGTAAATGTAATGTTGGTAGAGAATGCCTCATGGCATTAAGTTCGCCTTTTGTACATTAAGTTTTTCTTTTGTGCAATAAAGTTTTAAATAAATAAATAAATAAACTGTGCTATTTTATGAAATAAAGAGTAATTGTATTGTATTGTATGTTTAGTTGGTATGCCAACTAAACATTTACAATACAATACAATACAAATACTTACTCTTTATTGCACACCTCAATACAGAAACAGTACAAATAATACAACTGCAAATAACATAAATAATAATATTAATTATAATAATGCAATTTACATTTACCTTATTTTTTTTTTGTTTTGCAAATTTAAAAAAAAGGAAAACCTATAAACCTAGTTGTTCATTGTGTCAATTACATACTCAAAAATCATGGAGAATAGAAAGTATTTAGAAGTGGAAAAACATTTTCTCTTTTTGTATGGACATGGTATAAGTACTTCCCTCTTAACACGAAATATATATATACTATACACATTAAATTATTGACAGTCATCGACGTCATGGTTACTGATGCGAAAATGATTCATTCTTGTGCATTCCTCTCTCAATTTCATCTTTCAAAAAACTTTCTGCATTTAGATTCAAATAACAATATCAAAAAAAAAAACGCGAGTTTAAATACAAAATTTATGTTAAAACCGATCGGTTTGGCCAAGATTGAAATGCTTATTCGGTTTTATGTATACTTATCGAGTGTGAACCGATTTATATTTATAGCGTTCTCTTTTGAAGAAATTTCAAAGTAACGCCTTTGAATATACGTAAATACCTATTCCGATTTATGTGACATTTGATTTACTGTTACTATGTAATGAAATGGAAAACAATCTTCAATTTTGTTAGAATCATTTTATTGAAGTAATATACTTAATTACTTAGTTTTTATCAATGATACTGTTATGTATGTATGTCAATGTACTTTTATGGTTGTACTTATTTGAGTAGGTTTTTATTTATACTTACTAAATGTTTTGTGTTGTTTGGTTATATTCAATTATACTTTTCTTTAAAATTGTATTGTCTCCGATACCCAAAGGTTGTTTGGAAGAGATCGCTTTTAAGCGACAAGACCGCCTATTGTTACCTCTAAATAAAAAACTGAATTATGTTTCTGTAGGTATATTTAGGTACTGTAAGCTATGCGAGGTGCACACGATGGTCGCTTAGTGCACACTAAGGAGTTATTGTATTGTAATTACTACTTCAATGTAATAGTCGATGAAGCTTTTTAAAGCTCGCGCCGGACGTTTTACGTCACCAAGCGTTTAAGGAGATTTGTTCGCCGGATTTTGTTACCCTGTGTCTTGGAGCTCCCAGGTTTGTGCCGATCGGATGGTGGAAGGCCGGATGGTTGTGCATTGGTTTATTGGCAGAAGGGTTGGTGCCCCGAAAGTCTAAAAGTGATATTGGGATGGCAACTACGGCTGGACGATGGCGTTGTCACTATCAATTTTCTTGTTAAAATGAGTAACTGATTGAACGTTCTCTTCGTCAATAATTTTATTAAGAGAAACATTAGTGGTCAGTTTCCATACAAAGGTTTTCGATATTTTCCTTTCTAAATGTTGACCCTCGGTGAAGAATATGAGTTCAATATTATCAATACCCGAGTATGCTTTGCTTTTTATTATATTCTTGTATAAGAACTAGGTTACATCAAAAAGCACTCAAAACGGGCAATTAAATACGCCGTAAACACACACCTAGTTAGCATACAAAATGGGCAACAATAAAGGCAAAAATCAAAAAGGTCAGAAATTTTAAGAGAGAAGAACTTATTCCGCTTTCATCGCAAGTGAAGAACCTGGGGCTAACAATCGACAATGGGCTCACGTGGGAACCTCAGGTGTCCGACGTCAGTCGTAGAGTAATTAACACGTTAAGAGCACTCTATCGTTTTAAAAATTTTCTGCCGGTCAGCACAAAAACTCTCCTCGTCCAAGCTCTTGTTCTGCCTGTCCTTGATTATGCTGATGTTTGTTACACTAATCTCACTCAAGATTCCTTGAATAAATTTGACCGGCTCCTTAATAGCTGCATTCGGTTCGTGTTTGGACTTCGTAAGTATGACCATATCTCCTCTTTCCGTAGACAACTTAATTGGCTCCCTATTCGAGAGCGTAGGTCCCTTCGTATTCTATGAACTATCTACTCAATCTTGTTTGACTCGTCCGCCCCAGATTATCTCCGTTCGAAATTTAAATTTGTTACCCCACGTCCAGGCACAGATCTTCGCTCTTCCCGTAGTCTTAAGCTCATTGTCCTCCAACACCGAACGGGTTTCATGTCCAATTCTTTCACTGTTCAGGCAATCAGACTTTGGAACGTTCTCCCACTCTCTATCAGACAAGCGCAGACCAAATTCACATTCAAACGCATGTTGCGCAAGTATTTCCTTGACAAACTTTCTTCTTCATCAACTTAATGATTCACACTTGGTATAATTATGTATGTATTAATATATGTATGTTTATTTGTATTAAGCATATGTGTAAGTTTATAAATATATAGTTTATATTCATACATTTATAGTCTCGGTTACAAATTCATTTACTTTAAAAGACACTTTTTTATTTATTAAATCATTTATTTCAAGTAACTTAAGAATCATAAGTATGTTAGTATGCACTTACAGCTATGTTAATATGTACAAACTTATCACTAAATAATTACTAAGACAGTTATGTTTCTAGAAGCACCTATTTAGTGGTTAGACATAATAGGTACTTCTAGAAACACCTGCACTGCACCTACTTAATCTTTCTGGTTTAACCCATTGGTTGACTGGTAGAGAATGCCTTAAGGCATTAAGTCCGCCATTTGTACCTTCATGTATTGTGCAATAAAGATTAAAAAAATAAAATTTCATTTTCATTCTGTTCCCAAAATTTCGTTATGATTGGTTAAGTTTTGGAGGAGGAAAATGTCGAGAACGAAACCTCGATTTCGGAGATTTTTACGCAGGATTTTTCTCATAAGCTGCAGTTGTCCTTATCACACTAATTTTAGGAGCCGTCCCCGTCAGCGCGACGGAGATAGATATATACCTAAAATTTTCAAACTTGAGAAGGGGCTCAGCTATTAGTTCTTCTTATTGAAATTGACAGTAAACGCCGCAACAGTAACGTAGCTGCAGTTGACATCTGAACCCCTAGTGTAAATTTATTCGATAGCGTGACGTGACGTTACGCGTTTGCTTTAAGTCGCATTTTGTATGGGATTTAGAAACAGCGCGCCAAGCGGGACGTTTTGGTGACACAAAATCCCATACAAAATGAGACTTTATGCAAACGCGTACGTCACGTCACGCTATCGAATAAACTCACACTAGGGGTACTGATTGTCACCTTTATGGGATGCTTTGTATGTCAGTATGTTTGCCCCGTCCCACTACACCACACCAAGGGAAAACAGAAGCACTTCAAGTACTCTGTGAGTCAATAATACCATCATACCGGAAAATGATTTTGAATATATTTTAGCTATGGCTGTTTTCTGACGAAGCTTGCGTTGTGGATTATAAGATTATAACAGTATTAGGAATGGATTATTTTGTTTCTTTTTTATGTTGTATTCTTCTAGAAAAATATCTACTATTTGTAATACTTTTGTTAAAGCTTTTAGGAAATGGTTCTTCTTTTTTGCAATTAATTATTTATACATGTACATGTATCTGCGATATAAGTATACCTACTCGTAGTGTGAAAAAGTCAAGTTCCTGTCACAAATCCACAACAGCGTATTAAACCAGGTTATAAAAATGTAAATGTTAAGTGAGCTTGCAAAGCCACTCCGCCGGATCCAAAACACTGTTAATTTCAAAGAGTGCTTCTGGCCCTGTATTCTCATGGGTAGGAACAAGTCTAGTTTCTGAGCGATCCATTGTAACTTGATCTCGAGATCGGTGGGAACTAATATTAATTAATTGTAGTGCTCTTATACTGGCTAGACTGAGCAAGAAACACGCCCGCGCAATGTGAGCTACTGGAATGATACTCCTGGGATGTTTTCCAATTGCTTATCAAGCATGGGTGCGTGGAAACAGCCAAACCAGTAGACTGCTTTCTAAATACGCGCGAATAAGGTCTAGTTACAATGGCGCGCCCGAAAAGACGAGTTTCTTAGCTTGCTCGGTAATACACGTAATTCTACGTAGTCTAAGTCACGTCGTCGGTAAGCTGCGAGTTATCGCAACTCACTTAGACTCAACTTATACAACGACCGTGGCACTCAGCATTGTAATGCTCCGACGCTAAATTACTTTAATTTTGACAATCGACTGGCAAGTCAACTTCTAGATAGGTAAATCTGGGAATTCGAGTAAAATTTTGGTCATTTAGAACTAAGTTTGATTATCTTACCTTTTATACGTTGGCTACCTACAGAAACAGGGGTACCTAGTACCTATCTACAGTGTGGACGCAATAACACATAATCATAATCAATCAATGATGATCAACAATAACTGTGAAAAACCAAAATTTCGTTGTACAGAAAAAACATAAAACGAATGTAATCTATTTCTCTTCGTGGTTCAGATCCGTTTTGTTTTATCCGTGAAAATCGTAAAAAATTAAATCGATACAAAAAACTACATCCTCATAAAACTCTTATAAAATTTATATTTTTAATAAATTGTATTAATCATTATGTAACAGATTTGAAAACAATACAATATTCCTTTTATACTGATTAATGGAACAAATAAGTTTGTTTTTGACTAAATATAGGTACTAGAGAACCCCAAGAGTGCATATATAGTTATTTGATGTTATAATGCCATTGCATGCATTTTATCTTGGCCAAACCGATCGGTTTTAACATGAATTTTGTATTTTAATTCTCTCGTAACCATTAAACTATTTTGCGATATCTTTCGGATAAATATATTTTGAATGGAGCTGTAAATTCGGTCCTCAGTTAAGGTCACTGACCCCATTAGGGTCTTCGAGATATTCGATACGGTCGAAAGAGCCTTTTCATTAAATGGTTTCTATAGGTATAGGAGGCGGTGAGAATATTCTTCATTCAATACATATTGTACATAGTACTACCATTATATTAATATTCGAACATTATTTTATTAAAGTCAATAGGTGTAGGTGTAAAGATTAAGTACGTAGGCGGTAAGTGTATCGATTTATCCTTTTTACGAAATGGCATGTTATTGAAGATAAATCTTGCTAATATCGGCACCCTTCCAGTTATGAGCACGTTTATTTTATTCTAGGATTTGCCCGGTACTTAGATCGTGTCATTCATGACGACGGGTGCCTTGACTCGTATTGTCATGTTATTAAAGGTTAGATTTGACAAAGCTGCACGTCATCGTGGATGACACGAACTATAGCCTGCGTTGAATACCGTAGTCACACCTATATTACTCTAAACTTTGAGATCCCACCACTTGAAAAATGTACCTATTTGAAAAAATGCTCTCTCGAAGCTCTTTGAAGATTATGTATTTCAAATTCCTCCCTTGAGCGGTTTAATCGGAGCGTTGTCTGTCAATATATATGGAACTCTATTGTTCCATACGAATATATAGGTATATTATGCTAGAATTGTATTATACTCTATAGTATCCTGTGTGTAGCAATATCATAATATTGTGTTTTCTTGTTACAGGTACGTTGAAAGCTGTTTGGTTAACCGAAAGGGATACGAAAGGGGTATCAATGTATAAACAATCCCAATTCAATAATATGCAGGTATATGCGTAAATTCAAACTAAAGAAACCTAAAAAGTGTTGCACAAATCACAAACATTGATGCAAGGTTTTAAAAAAACCTTCGAACGAGAGAAAAGGATTCTGAGAATCTAGCGAAGTGAAAAACAGATGCTTGCATTTCTGAGTGAGATGAATACTTTATGTATCATTTCGCAGTCCGGGGAATTCATCTCCACTTGAAAGATTTATATCGGACGAAATCTCGAGTTTATAGCCGTGCGCTTTAAATATCCCGATATTTTCCTCTGATATATATTGCAATTTTTTTCCGAGTGCATCGGAAACATGGGACGCAAAAAATCGATTGAATGAGTTTCCTTTTCAACTTGCTAGTTTTAACACTTAAGTAGACAAAATGTAAGCGTTGACATTTAAACCAATTTATATAATTTACGACTAAAGTGAACTTAGCATATTTAAATTATAATTTCCGTGACTTAACGGGGACATAAACTTATATTAACCTTTTTGAGGTTGTAGACGTAGGGTTGAGGCTTTAGTTCCTTTGTTTCTGAATTGTTTCGAAATTCAGAGATGTAGCTCAGAGTTGAATATAATATAACAATATGTGATGTTAATGCCATACCAGTTTAGTGTGTCGCAGGTTTATTAATAGCAGACGATGAATCTGGCTATCACAAATTACGTACTTGCAAAGTGCTTTAGATAGTTAATTGTGAACTGCGAAATATGGTTTAGTGTTTGAGTAACCGCGTTCCCCAGTGAATGGCTGGAACACTATTCAATAATGTTCCAGTGTTGGGAACTTTAAGTTGCTTTAAATTATTTGATTAATCTGGGCTGTATTTGCCTAGTACGAAGTTGAGCAGTATATTTAGACCGAATTTCCGTACGTTTGTATAATAGGTAGTTAATATTATCTTTAGCTAATTATAGTCTGCTGATGTATTCAAGTTTATTTTTCCACATAAAATCAACATAGATAAAATAAAATGTTAAAGGGGTTCTCAGACAAAAAACTAAATATTTCGGTGTTTTTGTATGACTCTGCCTAAATAGATAAGATTTATGATTTATTTGCTTTAAGGTTCAAGAAGCATAACAATATATTCTAGAAAGCGTATATCCTTAGGCCGGCGCCCCACTGCAGCGCACGCTATGTACACGACCCACGTTCCTATACAAAATTTCGTGGGCTTGCCCACGGTTTGTATTAAAACGTGGGCCGTGGATGTAGCGTGCGCAGCAGTGGGGCGCCGGCCTTATTGTCGTTAAAACAGGAAATACTTAATGGAACATTACTCGTGAATTAAAAACCGAAAGGTGTACCATAAACCATAACACAAACGTGATTTTGATAATTTATAGTAAGTAGGACCCACGGAACACCATAGTCGGTGCAGGACGGGATGCAGGCAGACCGAAAAGGAGATGGCGGGACGACTTGGATGCATTCTACCCAAAATGGTGGGAAAATGCCGACGACAGGGTCGAGTGGAGAAAACGAGGGGAGGCCTATGCCTAGCAGTGGGACACTATAGTAGGCAAAAAAAAAAGTAAGTATATATACGGGCGTTCTCTCTATTATTCTTAAAGAGGCGGTTATTGATAGGATGATTTTGGATTATGCCACCCACAATCGTTTTTTACTCTGAATAAATTAGATGATGATGATGAGTAGAATTATAACTGTCACTTTTGTTAAAAATCAATTGGAAAAGTATGTTTGGAATTTTAAAAGAAGCTGTATTAGACTATAAAGACCGCAAAGTAGTTTTTGAACTCTATAAAAATCAAGATAGTAGCTTCTTAAATAGGAGAAGAGACAAAGAAAGCAAAATTCCAGCAAGAGGTTAGGCAGCAAGGTTGTCCACTTTGTCACTTATTTTTAATATTTTTATAGAGTGTGCTATCAGGAAACTCGTAGAGTTTGGAAAAGGAAGAGTTAAATTTAATGGAAATACATTCGCTTTGCTAACATCTTCATCAAAGCAGCTTGAAGAATTACTCAATGAAATGCACGCTCACTTGTTGTCTATATTTGTGGGTCTCAAATTGGTCTTGGATTAAATATGAGACATGGGAAAAATAATTAAATATATTTTATATTTCGGAAAATACTTTTGATGCTTGTTTACGTGTTGCTAGGAGCTTGTGTAATTGAATAATTAGATAAAATGTATTTATTGATGAAAATGAGATAACTTGATAAAAAAAAAAACAGAAATGCCTGACTATTTTTCTTTTTGAGTTAAGAATACTCTTCTTCCTCGCGTTGTCCCGGCATTTTGCCACGGCTCATGGAAGCCTGGGGTCCGCTTGACAACTAATCTCAAGATTTGGCGTAGGTACTAGTTTTTACGAAAGCGACTGCCATCTGACCTTCCAACCCAGAGGGTAAACTAGGCCCTGTTGGGATTAGTCCGGTTTCCTCACGATGTTTTCCTTCACCGAAAAGCGACTGGTAAATATCAAATGATATTTCGTACATAAGTTCCGAAAAACTCATTGGTACGAGCCGGGGTTTGAACCCGCGACCTCCGGGTTGCAAGTCGCACTCTCTTACCGCTAGGCCACCAGCGCTTTTTTAAGTTAAGAAGAATACAAATGTATAAATTCTAGAAACGTCTGCGAACGATGTTATTAGGAGGCTGTCAATACCTAAAGCGCGCACACTGTCTATTTGTATCGGAGTAAATGAGATAGCACTGTCGCATGTTACTAGGCCTGGGCAAGGGAATAATAAGAAAAATATTTAAATGGAAAAAAAGTGGATTATTAGTGTAATACTTTACTCAACCACGGTTTAGATATAAATGTTTTGAAATTGTGATTTTAATTGCAGACCCATAAGTCAAAACAATAAAGACATAAAACCGTTTAATTGTGATTTTAAGACCAATCTTTGCAATTATTTTCTATCGAGCCGATTTCGTTCAATCGTGTATCGAGTACAACCACGGTCTTTGAAATATAATTAATATGAACATATATTTTTCTTACTTGACTAAAACAAATAGTCTTTCTTAAAAAACTGTTTAAGTAACATCAATTTCAAGGACATTGGGTGTTGACAGCCTCTTAAGCTTAGAATAAATTGAAAAGTGGAAAATTACTGTCTTGGGTGAGACTTGAACTCACGGCCCCTGGATTGATACTCCAGCGCTCTGCCATCTGAGTCTCACCCAAGACAGTACAGACAGTAGACAGTTTTCCACTATTAAATTTATTCTAAAATGTATAAATCTCATAATATTATAGACATTGGATAAAGTTTAATGGCATTTTACTTGAGTTACCCGATTGTCACCGTATTTCTGAAAACAGCAACTTTTCCATCCCACGCGTCAAATTCCTAATGTGCAAAGTTAGAACGTTGAGAGTTAAAATACGATTAACATCAGTATAAATACATTTGTAAATACGTTCTTGACTTCCCTATTATATACGACAGTACAAATGAACGTTGTTAAATATGATGGAAATTATGTTAATTGCAAGGGACGCTTTGAGATAGAGGTATACGTTACTGGAGGCAGAAGACAGGCAAATTATTAAATTTACTCGACCTATTTCCGAGAGAGGTGCTCTAGGAAAGACGCTATACTTAACTATACAGCGAGGTACATTTTTTAATTATTAACGGTAATGCTAAAAGGTTCTTTTTAATTTTATTCAGCTACAACTGGCCATGTTAAATGTTTGCCAGATATCATTGTTTGTAAAACAGAAGTAGATATCTCATTATTTTTCATAAATAAAACTAAGAATTTCTATGGTTATTATGCGAGAACTTATCAATAGCTTTCTCTAGATATCTTTTACGTTCAAAAGACTCAAGTCCGAGCTATTTACCTGTATCGGGCGTCGTTTAGTCAAGTTAGATTTAGCATTGGGTTTTGATAATCATTATCATTTCTTTAAGGACCATAATTCAAATAGATTATCTGTCAGATTCTCAAAAATCAGTAAATGTCTCGATTACTGTTCTTATTTAAGGGGGAGTGTCCACTAACTTATTAATGTATGGCTGAAATGGTTGTGGTAAGGCTCTTGAATTTTCACGAGCGTATGCCTTTTATAATGAAAGCGGTCGCTAAGAACGGATTACGAAATAAACCGACCAGGAGGTAACCTAGTTCCCGGCCGTCGGCCGCCTTTAGTTAGTAACGAGGTTCAACGTGGCCGAGGATTTATTGATGGTTAATTAAAGAAAAAAGGCTTACAACATTATCTACGGCTTAATATATATTAAGTTTAAGGTCGGATTTAAGGAATAGTGTGCAGCTAATGAAAAAATAATCTACGAGCACACTTAACAGTTACTACTGAATAACGACACTTGACATTGGCAAAATCATCACTGATTTGATGGAGGCCATATTTAAAAAAAAGAAGGAGGTATATAAGGGTCAAACGCCGTAGACAGGTCAAGAAAACACGCAAATACTGACGTGTTTCTGTCCTTGTAGTACCTGACAGCTTGCTTTAAAAGCACAAAATACTACTCTCAGTAGACATTTCTGCTCTAACCCCATATTGAGCATCATGCAGTTTTAGGCTCTCAGCACACGGAGAGATTGGCCTATAATTTGCAAAATCTGCCTCGTCTCCTGTCCTATTTTTTCATTAACTGCTCAGGGGGCCTATTGCGATAACCGAAATTCGCAAATTACGGGGACCTGTCTGTTTTACTCGCACTAAAACGTAATTAGAGAAAAATACTCGCAATTGGCGAACTTAGATTTTCGCGGTTGAAATAGCCCAGGTAGGTATGCATGACGTAAGACAAAGTAAAAAAACATAGCTAAAACGCGAGGCAGATGGTACTTTCTTGCACGTTGGGCTTTTCTCCTGTGTGGACGTGTGTACGGACAACACAGTGCACAGCCCCTTAAATTTGTTAGCTATGTTCCTTCCTTCGCTCATGCCTCTGACGCTCACAGGTCAGGCCAGGGAGCTCAATAAGTAACAATTAGGTACAAGTATAGCAGTGCGTAGTGGAAATAATATCATCATTTATTTTGTATGCGTAGAAGTTGGTAAATAGTACTGCATACGTTACATAAGTTAATGTCCTATTAGTGAAATCCCAGATTAATTCACTACACAAAAATACTATAATTTCATCTATTGAGGTCTAATCTATGTTGAAATGGGGAAATGTCCCCCTAGTTTCTCGATATAAATGATTTTGTACAGGCGTAGTTAACGATATAATAAACAAGAGTGATTAAGCTTTAACGAAGGCACGTCACGAGGTAGCAACGTCGCAGAGATCTGTGGGGCGGCGGTATCGATTTTCCCCGCCAAGGGGGATCTCAGCTGTAGCTCCCTCCCCCCGACCACCCGCCCGGTAAACATAAACACGCCGAGTTACAGATGACTTGAGGTACAAAGTGTACGACGATTTTCACATACATTATTCCATTTTCATAGCACTACTTCTATGTGATACGAAGGGACGATAATAAACTAGGTAGGTAGGTATATTGACTCTCAGACTGAGAGGTAGACTTGGGGAAAAGAAAAAAGAACTTGCGTCAACCTCGAGTAAATGGGATACGGGTATGCTGACTAGAACCCACCCATCAAAAACTTTGACATTATTGACCTTGAATATAAATAATAAACAGAAGGGCTAGAGTTGCGTGAAGTGTGTCTATACTGTCTACGAACTTTAGTGAGAGATAAGAGTTAATTGGTTATATAGTTGTACAGAATATCTACCTTAAACGGTTGTTCAAACTAATCCATCCAACACTGAAAGTTTCTTTTATGCTACGTCGGTGGCAAACAAGCATACGGCCTGCCTGATGGTAAGCAGTCTCCGTAGCCTATGTACGCTTGCAACTCCAGAGGAGTTACATGCGCGTTGCCGACCCCAAACCCCCCTTCCCCCTCGTTGAGCTCTGGCAACCTTACTCACCGGCAGGAACACAACACTATGAGTAGGGTCTAGTGTTATTTGGCTGCTGTTTTCTGTAAGGTAGAGGTACTTCCCCAGTTGGGCTCTGCTCTAGATCTGGGATGACATCCACTGGCTGAAATAGTGTTTGGCTGGCTGGATTTTTACAGTAGATAAGTAATAAAATCGTATATTTTTTAATTCTTTTTAAAACAGTTTCTTACTATGTGAGTATATTATTCATCTAAACAATGTAGGTATTAAGTTATAAATAGTAGATTGTTAACCAAGGGTTGAAAACTTGAAAGTGATTTCACCTGAGATATATGTATTGGCGCTCGAACCAAGTGAGAGCGCCAATAGTTCGAATGGTGAAATGGGTCACTTTCAACCGAGTTAAACACTCTACTTTTCATATCGACTATGAGGAAAGTAAAAGACCACAATTTCATTTCATAAAACAAATTTATTAAACCAAAGAAAAAACAAAGAAAGAACCGCTAATCAAATTACAAATTTCTATTATTTAAAATTTATAGTAAAATTAGAGCAATTTGATAATGACAAATTGGCTGTTTTCCTAGGCATATTTATATTAGAGATTGTCCGAGAAACCTGGGTTTCTTGTATATTATCTTCAGTTGATATGATGGTAATTTTTGTAAATACTATGCTTCTGCATGCGCCGCATATTCCAAATAAGTATAAGAACAACCAGAAACAACATAAATCCATAACGTTAGATTTTATTTAAGTTTAGTTTTATTTACGATATTTTAATTTTAGTTGTAATTTTATATATACAATAAACCATGTAATTAATAATTATAATCCATAACAACTTTTGAACATGTATATAAATAGGCACCTATATTTTGATGTTTTATTCATATTCTATCCTAAACACTTAGTTGCTAAATATATTTCATCGGGAGCGTCGTTTAAGAATCTCTCAACCTCTTCAGCAGTAAAAAATGTTAACAAATTCGTAAAATTATTCAAATCAACTTGATGCTTGTTATGAATAGTTGATTTAAGCATTGAATACGTGCTCCAAAGTGTAGATGGTTTTAATGTCTTCGATATTTCTGCGAAATATGCCAGAAACAGGGTTCCCGACAGCGATTTTACTTTCTTAGCGCTTCTCTAGTATACACGGTGATCTTTAATAACCCGAAAGATTCAAACCAACGATTTTAGAGCCTAATTAGAGTATATAAAGTTATATAACGTATAGTCCAAAACCCCAAAATTTAAGAGATATTAATTATTTAAAACAAATCACAAGTAAGAAAATCTCAATTGTAACACACCCCAAGGGCGTGACGTAGCCACCTACTACTTTAAGGGCCGGTACAGACGCACTGCAACTTGTATGGGAACTGCATGCCGACTGCACTCCAACTGCAACGTCGACGTGCAGTTCCCATACAAGTTGCAGTCCGTCTGTACGGGCCCTTACACGCAGTCGCACTAACCGCATGGTTGTTAAGCTACTTAATTAAGTTTGGTATCTATCCTACAAAAAGGTTACACTACCGGATGGTTCGAGATAAAAGAATGTAACTTGCAACTAAAACACACACACTTAGTCACAAGTAGCTTTCCTCGTTTCTCTTATCGGTAAGACTACGCTTTAGTACTGTTCTCTTCTCAATCGCGAGAGTGCAAACTATTTACCTTTTTATGATAATTGATAACTGGCTGATAGTTTACGTAAGATAAAATCACGTTGGAAATTTAATTAACTTTAATAAATAATATTCACCAAGCCGCATTATCCACCGACTCATTTAGCGGATATTCATTTTATGTACGGATTTTGCAATGGCAACTCACTCCAGGCAGTCGCCGAATACCAACGTCGTAGGTATACCTCACCATTCGACTTTTGCGGATATCGACAGGCAGTTTCGGGAAAAAGGGCATACGACCACTTTCCCTATAAGTGGTCGTATGCCTTCATTTATCTCTCCTTAGAATACTCCGGTAACAAACTATCGATCGCCGTTTTCGCCTCTACTTTTATCGATTCGGGTGTTGAATTAATTTCTTCGTCACCGGAATCGCACGATAAATCCATTTTTATTCAGAACTGAACAATTTTCTTGTTTTATCCGTTATTCCCGCCTTTTCTATCATTTTGTTTCCAATTAAAAAGTTTCAGTGTAATGGGCTTACTCTATAGACAACAAACAAAACACATGCAACAAATCGCAAACGATTTTTGATACAATCCCGATAAATTGGGTACGAATTCAGTCTATAAAACCCATTATTCAATCATTTCATTCATTCAATTGCTAGATTGTCTATGGTTTCACACATTTTAATATCTATTTTTTTAAGAGACAGAAAGAGATAGCAATAGGTGTCTGTACCAAAGAGCATATAATCACTACGTTTGTCTGTACCACCATGAATGAGAGGAATAGTAGAATGATTTGAATAGCTTTTATCAAGAGACAGAAAGAGATAGCAATAGGTGTCTGTACCGCCTTAAATGAATGGAGGTACAGACACTGGGTCTATTTTATATAGCATAAGCTTGCTCATCACAACTTAAAAAAAAATACTTTCCACCCTTGGGTGGGAATAGTTATTTGTGTCCCAAGGGAGGAAAAGTAGGAAATTGCGTGCCGCGTGTAAAATTGTTACTCGAGCCGAAAGCGAGGGTGCCAAACACGCAGGATGGAATGTCCTACGTTTCCTCTCGTGGTGCGCATACTATTTTTCTGCTCGACGGAGACGGAAAGCGGCAACTTAGTTTAGCGCAGCTGCAGCAAAGTTGACGCTTTCCGCCCGGAGGGCAGAAAAAGTAATTTTTAATACAGTTGCTCAAAAAGTGCTACATTACGTAGCTGTTTAGCGTGCGGAAAGTTGTATTTCGCGAACTAATGCTTTTTACTTGTCCACTTGTTCCAATTCATGACTACTTATTGATGAGTGTAAATGTTAGTTTCCTTTAAAAGTCGTAATCGACATAAAAACCTACTGTTCATGAAAAATAATAAATACATATTTCGTATTTTACTACATACCTCTTCATCATTATAACACGTTTATTTTTTAATATTGAATATTGAAAAACCGTTCTTAATAAGTTGTCTGAATGGAACGGAGTAGCTGCCGAAACGCCTGTCAAAGCAGAGGCGTTTTTTTGCAACTCACTGCAAGAATGTTTTAAGTTTCCAAAGGCAAAATTCGATATTGTTTTCATACAATTTAAATATACGATACACAAATAATCTTAAATAACGATACTTAGGTAATAATAGTATAATATTATTTTATATGTACAATTGATTCTGTCTTATAGAACATGCATAAAAAAGTACTTGTTGTTTTTCTTATTTTTTCGCAACTGTATTAAAAAACGCCGTTCGATACACGTGCAGAAATGTCATTCTTCAGTAATGACATACTTTCCGGCTATCTGCTCATGTAAATCACATTTTCCGAACAGGAGAAATGAAAAATCATAATTTATACGCCCCATGGGTTCGTACAGGTAATTAATTATTTCAAACTTCTCAGTCTTATACGGCCCGATTCGAATTTTGGGATACGATATGTATTGGATGTGTTAGAGTCAAAAGTGACGTTTTTGTTTGAAAAAAAACGTCACTTTTGACACTGACATATCTAATCCATATCGTATCTCAAAATTCGAATCGGGCCGTAGACTAAGAAGTTTGAAATAATTGTTTATACGAACCCAAAAATTGGAATCGAGCCGTTAGTTATTTGTATAATGTGTATATTTATTACGTTGTACTCATGGGAGCTTTCAATTTGTTGGGGATATCTTGATCATAATAGTCTTATTAGGTTAGAACCAGTAAAACGGATTAATCATTAAAAAATCGCAAAAAAAAAATTTTTTTTTTCAAATTAACTATAAGTACCATTTACTTTTCTTAAACGTACTTACCGATACGCTGAAGTTAACGGAATTCAAAAAACACGGTGTATATGTTTAGAGTGGCACTCCTGTGAAAATCGGTACTGATTTACCCCCTTATTCAATAAACTTTACGAGCCTGAATCAGTTAAATTATATTTTATCCTTTTCTTACGAATACATAAGTCAAAATGACAGATAAAGATAAACGGTTCATAGCTAATTCTGTCTTGTAAGGCGTTTTTGAATAACGCCATTAGTTTATACCTACGGACCATATTTAACGAGGTGAAATGTCGACATTGAATATTTACGAAGAACGTAGTATTTGAATTAAAGGTCGACTTTGTAGGTCATCAATTCGAGCATTTGTTGTGGGATAAACTTTGCGACTATAACGAGCTTCGGCTACTCTTTGTCTTCCATAATCGATTCCTCTGGGCGAAACGGATTTGCTTTTTGTCGGGTTTAGGTACAGGCGTCTTTTGGCGATTTGATTTTCAACCGGCTGCCAAGGACTTTCTAAATTTTTCAGTCTGTATATTTTCTACAGCCCGCCAATGCCGGTAATTTAACAAAACGAGTTTCAAAGCATTTTGGGCACAACATGTTGCTTTGATTCGTATTTGTTTATATAGAAAATAATTGGATTCAGTGAATTACCTTCATGTATACGGAGTTTTTAAGTCCTTTAATTTCAAGGGTGCATTCCTGAGATTAAATTAAGTAACTTTCTCAAAGAAATTGGTATTCTAATTAACTACATTTTGGGGATACTAGTTTTTTTTCTCTAATAAGGCCCCTACGAGCATGTACACTTGCCTTAGGGCCTGTTTACAGATTGATTAGTGTTTACTTAGTATGAGTTTATACATTTACTACTAAACGCAATGACGTGTCATAGTTTTCAATTATTAGGTGGATTTAAATAATTTGTCCGCGTTACAACAATGCTATTAATTACTTATTATAAAAAATGCGAAAAATGATTAATAAAATTAAAAATGAACTAAGCCATTCAGTTTCCTTAAATGTACTTAGCCATGTCCCGAAATTAACGGAGTACTTATTAAAAAAAACACCGTGTACGTAGATATATATTATTACATATGCAACATACTTACCTATGTAAAACATTAATATACCCATTCCACGTGTTGATAAAAAGGAAAATGAGAAACGACCAAGAGCATGTCAGGCCACCCTTAATGTAGGGTTCCGTAGTGATCCTTCTATCACAATAGGCTGAACGGGGGCTATTTGTAAGTATTATGGTAAGTACATCACAAGCAAAAGGGAGTACCACCGGAGCACTTTGTGTCTTTTTACTAAGAAAGAAAGAATTTTTATGATAACTCAAGATAAAAGGCTTAACTGATCATGTCCGCTATAGATTTCGTTTAAAAGTATTTATCAAGCTTTTCTTTCATGTTCTTCGGATCCATGGTCCACGAGTGAGAGGTGGGGAGGGGGGACCTCCACTACTGACCACAGAGTAACGCCGCGGACGGGCAGACAGACTATATACTAAACTATAAAGCTTCCAAGTTGACTACGGAACCCTAAAACAGTTAAAATATTGGTTAAGGATCCTTTAAGTAAAAAGCTCAAAAGTCCGACGAAAATTACAGCTATTATCCACTTAAGCTTTCCAGATAGAATGTTTTTATGCCTTTAATATTACTGGCTACCTTCATTTGACCCAGTAACCACGCATTATATCTGTTTGATGTTTTGTTTTCCCAGTTTAAACTTAATTTGTATTTTCTGTACCCTGATGTGTTATTTGATGAAACCGGAGTTGTTTGAACGTATTCATTGTAATTTACTAGCGCTTTACATTGTAATACTAACATAATATTATGGACTTCAAGCCTGAAATAAAACAATGAATTGAACTGAATTGAATTGTACACAATACAGGTTTACAAAAATAAATTATATTAATGGTAAAACTACAAAGGCGAACTAATATCCCTATAAGGGATCTTTTCTTGCTAACCTTCAGGTATATAGATGAGTGATAAATTAATCGGACAAGACAATACAATTTAAGGATGAAGAAATAATTGTTATTATTTATTGAAATAAAATAGTTTGGTCCGCGCTTAGCGTATTAATTACGAGTAGTACAAAATAAAGATGTGATTTCCAATGTTCGAATAGGCCACCATGTTTATCTCTAAATACCACAAAGTTTAACATAAATGTGTTGAATATACGTATTATAACAAATTTGATTCTTCTAGGTTGACAACAGACGTTACATAAGACGTGATAAAGAATTTAACAGGAAACATTATGTAGATAGTTAAAATCATAGGGCCTAGATTTTTGATGATTAATATTTTTGTTTGTAAAAAATGCTAACTATATTTAAATCGTAATGGCATTTTCTGTACAAATTGTAGCCGTTTTCATTGCTTTTGATTAGTTGAATGGTTGATAATGAAAATGATGCATGACTCATTTCCACCAAACAAAGTATGTATTTGTGAGTAATGAGTTTCGAAATGCTGAACACTATCGACAACGTCCACAACAAAACATTAGACCATCAAAAATAAAGAATACATATTTAAATGAAACAAACGAAATTTTCGTTTTACAATACTGTTCCTAATGGCGACAATCATTAAGAGCTTCGCGCCTGTGTTCTCGCAATTTGGCTACTCTTTACTCTCAGAATTAATAAAACGAAGCAACGCCATGACAGGCTAACTATTGCCGCACAAATTAAGTAGGTACCTAAATAGTTGTAATGTAGGTCCAATTCGCATGTATGTGTATTACATAGATTACACTTGATAGATTTAGCATTTTAAAGTAAAATGTAGAAGTGTTATGCCTATTGTAATACTTATCTTTTAATTTGGTAGCCTGAGATAGCCTGTGTAGCACCTATCGGGTGAATTAGTTACTGAATTAATAGCCAGCGGTAAAAATAGGAGGGGGGGGGGGGGGAATGCACTGTGTTCGTCCACCAAACTACCTCGACAGGAATGGGTGCCTTTAATGCATCCCTTGGTTAACAATCTAGTATTCTATGTTTCTATATGTACAATTTCGATGCCTTAATTACTATAACCTTGTTCCTTACAACAGCGACTTCCTTATAGCAATGTTAACGATTAATTATGGTCCAATGACGTCCGTAGAATCTGAACGAACATTTTCGGCTCAGAAATGGGTCCTAAATTATGGTTGTTTTCAAAATGACGGGCGTTTTTCCGAGCCTTGCTTATTTCATACGCTACCTTTGAGGCTGATTGTACCTATAACATGATAAGTTTTACATATTTTCGTTAGTCTTAGTAAACTTATTTACTTTGGAATTAAAAAAAATAAAATATGAAGAAGAAGAATATTTTTTTACTACTCAGATAATTAACACGAACAGAGGAAGCGGGAGACCACCTGCCACTTGGTTGACGACGGTGGAGAAAAGCCTGAGAGAGCAAGGGATTAATGACGCACACCTGGCACTAAACCGTGCAGAATGGAAGAAGAGGACAGGGAGGGCCGACCCCAAGTAAATGGGATAAGGTCTGGGAAGAAGAAGACTCAGATAATTAACACAGCATTACAGTAAAAGTGCCCTCCTAACGTGAAGTAACAACTCATTATTAAAATCATTCAATTGTTTACCTTATTCTTACACGATACGTCACACAATTGAAACAGTTTTCAAATTTAGTTATTGCACTTAAAAACTAAAGCACTGTGAAACTACAAAATAAAATACAATACAAATGAAAATGAAAAATGAAAATGAAAAATATTTATTTTCCTTATAAAGTAAAGGTTTACAATTTGACATAAGTGGTTGGAGCTTCCTTTTAGGTGAATGAACCTGTATCAGGATGCCCCGCTCCTCCATAACATACAGTCTTTTTACTTAGTAGTAGGGAAATATTCCATAAGTACATGAAAGATTTATAGCTATATGTATTATATATATATATATATATATGCTATTTGATTTATGTTCTAGCCTAATTAATATATGAATATATGAGTGAATATACGAATGTATATATATACATATATACATTCGTATATTTGTGTGTGTGTGTGTGTGTGTGTGTGTGTGTGTGTGTGTGTGTGTGTGTGTGTGTGTGTGTGTGTGTGTGTGTGGATTAATGTATGTGTTCAGCCTATATATTACGTATAGTTAATAATTCACGTGGTACAATAATGACTCCGTATCATCATAACTTAGTTGTTTCAGCCATTTTGTGAGTTCTATCTTACACTTATACAACAGTAATGGATGGATATGAATTAGCTTATTTATATTATTGTAGATGTATGCCGATTGCGCTTTATATTGCCTTTTGGCAAACATAGATTTATAGCTTGATAAGGGGGCAACACTGTTTTGACGTCGACGAGTTTCAATAGTAGAGTTAAAATCTAGGGTTTTATGTAGCCTGAGCGTTGTATTCAAAACATACAGTTTCCTGATTGTTAATTGGTCACTAATTTCGTATAGTTCTTTTGTAGGAAACCTGTATGGTTTTGAGTACATCACCTTAAGCAGGCAGCGTTGCCCTCTCTCAACCTCCAAAAATTTTGTTTTGGCAGCGCCACCCCAGACAGTAATACAGTAGCTCATGACAGGTTGTGCTAATGTTATATAAAGTTGATTCAGTAGTTCCTTAGTAGTAATATATCTAAAAATCTTGAAAATCCAATTAAGTTTTCTTATTCTATTGTTTACATTTTCGAGTTGCATGTGCCATGACAGGCGTTGATCAAGTAGTACACCTAGATATTTAGTAAATTTAACTTTTTCCAGTTCAATGCATACACAGGGGGAAGGATCATCTTGGTTACACATGTGTATTTTTAGTTTTAAGTTAACATTAGGTTGCGAACTGTCATATTTACTAAAACATATATAATTAGTTTTGCTGGCATTAAGCGTAAGAAGGTTATTTCTAAGCCATACTGCCACTCTGCGGAGGCCTGATTCTGCACTTCTAAACACTGACTCCCAGGATTCTCCATCGAACACTATAGCTGTGTCATCAGCATAAGAGCCGATGTGCCCACGTTGTAGTTTGAGATTCGTCAAATCATTGATATAAATAAGAAACAACGTGGGCCCCAGAACGCTTCCCTGGGGGACACCATAAGTTATATCCGTTTCGTTGCTAATGAAGTCTCCTATTTTCACCCTTTGCGTACGCCCCTGCAAGTAGTCATTCAGCAATTTAAGAGGTAAACCCCTTATGCCAATTCGTTCCATTTTTTGCGTATACAAAGAAACACAAAAACAAAATAAATTAAATTAACAGCGTAAGAATGTGTTGGAATGTTAGGAAGGTATAAAACTTACATAAGACTTACCAGCCTTACTAGCCTATTTCCAGGCTGTACAAAATATAAATAATATTATGTAGGTACATTTTCCGTAATAGGTGGCTAACGGACCAAAATGCTGGACCCTCTTCATCATACACGCGCGAAATATAGTTATTGCCCGCATTACAATGTGCTCGCATGGTAACAATCCATTAAGGGTCGAATAGATGTTATTTTCGGTTACCATTATGTTTCATTTCTTCTGTGTATTAGGTACATAATACGTATTAGTCATAAGAGTAAATGGTAATTAAATAAATCGCAGAGAGTTGACAATTGAATTGGTATTAAGTTACCTACTTTCAATGTCCCTCTTGTATTTAAAGTGTGTAGGGAAATAGTACATTTTAATGCAAATGTGCAAAGTGTGTCATAATTTACTAGTCCCGGGATTACTTTTATGTGCCGTAGGCGAATAAAGACACGTGACAAGTAAATAATGACACTTGCACGTGTACATTGAACGAAGTTTTTTAACTCATTTGCGAAAAAATCTCAATAAAACAAATATTGGTTACATGAGAATTAAACTTACAGACCTTACAGATACGATTTTTTCCTTGAATGATATTGTTAATTCAGCACTATACACTACGTTCAGCGATGATTTACATCGCAAAAATTAATCACAATTTATACAAAAACACTCTCATAGTTGCAATTTAAGTTGAATTATTCTGTTACAACTAAATCTTAAGTGAAAATACTGAAAATAGCAGGCGCCGGTTTTCCTTTTTAATTTTTATTTTTTTCTGTTAACGACAGCTAACTTAGCAATGATAGTTTCATTCAGCCATCCATCCTCTTTGGTATCCAAACTCTTTGGTGTGGACATAATATGAATTATGGTCAGAAATAAATTTTAAAAAGTTGGAAAAGTGAAAAGCACTAGTTCGCTGAAACCAACTTTGCGAACGCTAAACAGCTAAGTAGCACTTTTTGAGAAACTGTATTAAAACATATTCTTACCACACCAGCTGGTAAAGTCTATCTTAATGGTTCAAAAACTGATGAGAAATTTGCATTATATCCACATGTGTGGCAAAGTATTCTGATGCAAATTTTGAGTTGTTTCCTATGTGTTTCCTTATGTTAGCTGGTAGAGTTTACTTTTTGATGATGATTTTGAATGATAAATATTTAATAACGTTCAGTCGGATTTGATTTGGTTTGAATTTGTTCGATAGTTTACAGTCTGTGGTGAAAAACTTTGTGTTTCACTCGGTGACAAAATTTGTTTAACCCTCGTGTCTTGAAACCCTCGCAACGCCCAAGGTTAAGTTTTTCGAACCACTCGCTACGCTTGTGGTTCAATTTTGGAATCTTTCGCTTGCTCGGGTATCAATATTAGCGCGAGCGGTTAAACTACAAGTTTGTTCCCTTCTAAAAGGATTGGACAAACGAAATACCGCTATATATTTTTGAAAAATAGATCAGAAATATTTTTTATTCGATATAATTGCTCTTAGAGTTGAAATAATGCTCCCCCAAACTCTAACCTAACTTGCAACCCATCCATTTATATTATATAGTCCAAGATATAAAAATGAATCAATACTAAGGGTTTTCAGTTTTTAGGCTATATTTGATATTAGAGTTACACTATAGGTAGGACAGGACAGACGTTTACAGGAAGCATCATAGTTTCCGATGTTCTTACAGAAGGACCAAGGGCACTTCATTCTCACATCCATATTTAAACACTATTCCAATCAATCTCACTTTTTAATAGCTCCGAAATTGAAATGTTGTTTTTAAAAACGATATTTTTCCTTTGTATTATATAACTAAAATTGTTCCATTAAACGGCAAAAGACCCCGATATTAATTGAATATTCGTGAAACAGTTGTATTGTTTCAATTTTGTAGATGAAAAATAATCTGTCCATGCGTGAAATTAACCTGCGGGGTTTCAACAAATTTATATTTTACTGAAAATCTAAATTATATTCTGAGGCGTGAAATAAAATTATAAAGGCTGAATATACTTAACGCGTTATAATCAATATCCAATATTAAGAACATTACTGAATCGGCTGCGCTTTAAAATAACATTCTCAATTTTTTCCTTAACAAGCTCAAGGTTTCTAGAAATACGAAATTCTTCAATAATAAGGTCAGGTCGTCCTTATATTTTACTACAAATAATAAATATTATAAATAATAAATAAATAAATATTATACGACATTATTACACAAATTGACTAAGTCCCACAGTAAGCTCAATAAGGCTTGTGTTGAGGGTACTTAGACAACGATATATATAATATATAAATATTTATAAATACTTAAATACATAGAAAACACCCATGACTCAGGAACAAATATCCATGCTCATCACACGAATAAATGCCCTTACCAGGATTTGAACCCGGGACCATCAGCTTCGTAGGCAGGGTCCCTACCCACTAGGCCAAACCGGTCGTCGAAAACATCATAGATAGTCGTATATCTAAGGTCCGTGCATAAAGACGGAAATTCATAACACAAGGAAGCCCCGCTAGACTTGTTTACTAGTAACTAGACATTCCTACGTCAAATTAAGTTTGTTTTGGGAGTTTGTATCAATATTAGTACGTTGCATCTCGTCCCGTATACTGCGCAAGCGATTAGCGGAGTTGCATGACGTACCTAAATATTTTGGAAATGTTAATTTTGCATTTATTATGAATTTGATTGGGTGGAGAACAACCCTTCGAACGGCGTTAAACAGCCCGCGTGCGTTAAAGAGGTTGCGTTTCACGGTTTTATTAGTTTTTTTTTTGTAATCTCTGACCCAACTCATACCTATATGATTTTGAAACCAAATTTTATGAAAAATTACCTACATACTGTTTTTTTACAGTACTTAATAAATAATACTTGCAAAACACTAGTTATAGTTTCGTGCCTCATACGTTATGTCAAATTTCGATGTCGTTTGTCCCATGACAATAACTTATTATGTATTGAACTCCGCCCGGCTGTTCCAAGTAGCCCGTCAAATAAGGAATGTTTTAAAAGCATGTACCTATTCATTATACTATGTGCATCGTTGTGTTTATCTGTCCTGTGTATATCGCGCGAGCAATTAGCGGGCTCGCATGAAGTGAATGTTTTGGAAACATATCTATATTCTGCATCGCTAATTAATACGAGTGAACTTTCCCGTTGAGGGAGCATTTTGATTGTGTTTTGTTTAATATTCGTTAATTATATACGTCTGTCCTAAATGTATGGAAGATCAAGGAAATTGCCATTTTGACCCTGAAATATTACGTTTATGTGTATAGTTGTCTTACAATTTATTTTTCGATAAAATGTATGGAATCGAATGTTACCTTTTTTTTCTATTTTTGAAAGGCAAAAAAAATATATTTTTTTGAGATTTTGGATCCTTTTATTTTTTATAATCTCAATATATATTTTAAATTCCACTTTTTTTTTAATAATGGATGGCTCATTTTCTGTCCGTTTAACTAAATTTTGTTATAATATTCAACATGTGTCAAGTACCCAATTAATTGTTTGCTAATTATTTGCTTCCGTGTATCATTAAGGTTTCCTCTGCACATGTGAAATATGTAAATCGGAGATTTGTTTCGAGCGGAAATTAAGTGCTTTATTAAGTACCATATATATATATGTACGATTAAGTAAGTCATGAAAGTATACCTAGTTTATTTTGTTAGATATGAAACTTACTCTTAATGCACAAAACCATGCGATTCGGTTTTTGTAATGATACAATTACTTATTCACTATCTATACTATTATTCTTCGTTATTTGTATGGCTTTTCCTTTGTCATTTATTTATATATTTATTTGTTATTTATATATTGTTTATATATAGTAATAAATGTAGTATACCTATATATATTAAATATTTGTAGTATATGTATTTTATTTTATTTTTGCACCACCCGTTACCTTGATTATGTTCGCCATTTCTCTATCTGAAGGTTGTCTGGAAGAGATCGCTGTTTAGCGATAAGTCCGCCTGTTGTTACCTACATATTTATACCTTTACATACTTTGTACCATTTTTTTTTTGTAGTGTGCAATAAAGCATTTTATTATTATTATTATTATTATACTAGGTACACTATTAACTACCTACTAAATATGATAGGCTAAGTGGTTTGTATATATGGTATTATACCATTGGATGAATAACTGAGTAAGTGAGTAATGTGGCTTTGTATGTTTACATTCTTGTAAATATCTGAAAGAACAGAATAGTGTTATTAGATAATGCAATCTTCAAAATGAGAATTTGAGACATGTATTTTTCGATTAAAGAACTGTAGTAAATTCGAATATCATTAAGTAAACTACTGCCAATCAAGTACATTATGTAGACACAATACTTTTTTTTCAATTTGTTGTCCCCCATTTATTGGTTAAATTCAAAATTCGCTATTCACTCTCGCAAAGTACAATATCGACCGCTGAGTAGTATTTTCCAAATAAACAAACCACACAGCATTTCACTCCAAATAGCTTTTGTTTCCAGTTTCTCTAGTACTCGTATTTTCTCCTTAAACTCGAATGAGTTGTAATAGACGGTGAGAAAGTACAGTTACATACAAGATTTTTAACTTTCAGATCGTGTACGAAAACTTCACATGATCATATTCATCATCATCATGTTATCATATCAACGAAACAATGGTGGCTGCTGGACAAAGGTCACAAAAGTCTTGTCATTGACATTCAAATAGCTACCAGCAGCCTTAACAAAATTAGCCCTGTTGGTCCGTTTTGGTGCGAAAGGCCCTGCGCCGTCAGAAACGTGGTCCCTATACGAGAAATTTTGCACCATCGGCCATTTGGTTTACCGGGAATGTGTTCTGGCGCTGGGGCCTGTCATTTGTTTGTCCATTCCTATTTATGGATGCCATCATAGGTCCAAGATGAAAAGATACATTTAACAATATTAATCTAATAGAAGGATGACATGATTTCACTTGTTAAATAGATTCTTTTTTTATTTACTATTATAATTATATTACATTTAATTACAATTTGCTTTAAGTATTCATAATTAGTTACCCAATTGTTTTTGTTCAGTAATAAAGCCTTAGAGAAACGTATAATTTTCCTCATTCTGTTTTTCTATAGCTTTCATTTAAGCCAATATAAATAAACCAGTTTTATTTCTCCAATATATCCTTATTATGAAAGAAGTGTGCGACTGTATACAGGATAGGTTACTTAGCCAATGCTCCTCGGTGCTATATTTTGCTGCCGTTGCCTCTGGAGCCCTATTAGGCTTGTGGTTCATCTACCCGAATATACTGCTGGCCACGGCGAACGCCCTAATTATACACTTCTCGTATGAATGTGCGGTTGCTATAGCTCCTAATTTACTTTTGCTGACCATTTATTGGGCTACGAAATCTAATATGTAGAGTTAGTGAAGCGTAAACATTCATGTTATTTATTGTGGGCAAAAACTTAAAATGCATTTGATGAAAATCAATATAATAAATTGTCCACAGGCTTTTGAAACTAAAAGCCTTTATTTAAATGATGTATTCAGCTTATGAATTTGGCAATATTTATCTATAATTTGAAACATTTTGCGAGTGACCTTTAGAATCAAGACTTCATATAAACCTCTAGGTTAATGTGGAACGTATTGATATTAATAATGTTCCATAGAAGAATTGACTTTTAAAGTCTGATTTTGAATGATAAATATTTAATAATTTCATTTGGATTTGATTTTGTTTGGTATTTTACATTTCCTAGAAGCGCTGGTGGCCTAGCGGTAAGAGCGTGTGACTTGCAATCCGGAGGTCGAGGGCTCAAAACCCCGGGTCGTACCAATAAGTTTTTCGGAACTTATGTACGAAATATCACTTGATATTTACCAGTCGCTTTTCGGTGAAGGAAAACATCGTGAGGAAACCGGACTAATCCCAACAAGACCTAGTTTACCCTCTGGGTTGGAAGGTCAAATGGCAGTCGCTTTCGTAAAAACTAGTGCCTACGCCAAATCTTAGGATCAGTTGTCAAGCGGACCTGGCAAATTTCCGGGACTACACGAGGAAGAAAAAGAAGATTTTACATTTATTCGCGTTGGTGTGGTGAAAATTTTGTGTTTCACTCGGTGGCAAACTTTCGTGTTTCATACTCGCTCGCTGGCCTTGGCCTTGAGGGCGAGAATGCCGGTATAGCTACACTTGAAATTCCACGGTAAAATAAATAAATAATAAATAGATATTAACGAAATGTATGTAAAATTCAATAAAAATCAAGTAGGTTAAAAATCATAACTAAAATAAATCCAATAAAAATGACTTACAATTAGAACATGTTAACTACCTATAAAAAAATTACAGAGATTGAACGAAGTGAACAAAGTACCGTTTTAATAAAATTTGGCGCATTTTATTCTCATTTTGTACCTATAACGAACACACCATTTACTACTTAACTTTTTTACGGTTCTTGACGAGTAAAGTTATATTATGAGTAATATACTATTATTTCGCAGCATTGCAACTAAGCTGAACCCTCTATATCTTTTTTCTACTCGGCGACTGTAGTGCTTGAATTAAGATTCCGTATAGCAAACTATAATTGCGTACTTTTCATGTATGGTATGGGCTCCCAACTCAACTATTAGATTCTTTTCGATACGCTGTAATTAACTATAAAAAAAATTGGCCAATCACGTGTCGCCGCACTCCCATAAAAGACTAAACGTTCGCAGGGCGCGGGGTCGCGCGGAGTCGCAAGGTTTATGTTTTTTGTACTACATTTTTGTCTACTCAGATACTTACTAATTTTCATTAATTATTTAGGTTTTATAAGTAAAATAAGTATTATTTTAGATGACAAATAAAAATTGTATACAATAGTGATATAATCAAGCTTTTTAATGTCGTACCTTACTTAGGCAGCTCAGCAAGCCTCGTTGCCTAAACACGGTACTCGACTGAAAAGCTCTCTATTATATCACGATTATATAAAATACTATTATCTTGAAGTAATTGCAAATAAATAAATTACAAATTGTCTGTTTTGTTATATACTCCCTTGATACACTTACCTTTGTAATCTTCGTATTGATTTTATTACCTTTACGATGGGTTTTCAATAATGATATTTTTTAATTAAAAAAGAGAAAAGGAATTTTAATGCAAATAATATTTCGCGTTGAATTTGTTTTGTTTGCCCCCGGGTGCAGAGCAATTCCACGAAACGATTTAGCCCATTTTAATCTTACAAACTCATTCAACTGTACTACAGAAAGACTGCAAGCCAAATGGTTTTATGTTGAAAACAATTATCTAATATCTCCAAACAAGTACTTATAAGATAAATTTATATTCAGAGTTGATTTAAAAAAGTTTACTTGCGGGAAATATTGTTATAAAGAGTCGAAGTAATATCCATTTTGTTTGGATTTTGGTTATTATGCAGAGTCCGCAATGAAGTCAGATCTACAAATTGAATTGGTGGCTTAATACCTTTCGCAATTGGTAAAAGAATGGGAGACCGGAGTGACCCTAATTTTTCCGATAATTGACTTTATTTAGCAGGTCAATTTGTATACGATTTCATAAACTCAATTTGCTTTTTTATCAAAACTCTGCCCTGTGATAAAGAGTAACTGGATATTTTATTGTTAAAGATTGAGTTATCCAAAGCTTATTTAGGTTCGGTATTGTATCCCGCCTTTGTTTGCCTGGCCGACTGACTTAAAATCGTTATAGGTAACAAAAGCTGACCTCTCTCTGTTCTTGCATCTATTACTATTCAAGTATTCATAGTTATTAATCGCGAGCTATTATAACAGATAGAACAGTGTTAGTTGATAACAGACGAAACAAAAGATTTATATTCACTTTCACATTTAGAAGTACAGTCAGTCAGCTGCAGAGAAAAGGTACCGCCCCTGCATAGAAGTTTATATGCAAAGGTGCTAAGCTAATAGTATTGCTGAATATACAAAAGAGAAGTAAGGAACATTTTGTTTTTGGAGGGAAAGTTATTATGATTCATGACCAAGACGGTGTACTAGAATGGTCGACACTTTTGAAATTTCATCGTAAGTTTTGACGGTCCAATACACAAAAATCTGGACAGTACCGTAGTAGTCTTTGTTTATTATTCATGTAAGATAGAGCAGTAGGCAAACAGCTAAAATCGTGTTGCTTACTCCTTCGGGAAGTATATAAGACCATAAAGTCAACCGTTCACTGCAATAACAATAGAGCGTATAAAATTCTCTCACGAATCTCCACCGACCAGCTATGCTGCGTTGTAGGAGTCTTACTCGTACATGCGCGACTACAAAAATATTTCGTCGTCGTTAATGAAAATCAAAAGTGACACGAACATTTTGAAATTCTGTAATAGACAGAGACAGAGAATCTGTAATTTACTTATAACCAATACAAATAAATGAAGAGGAATTATGAACATGTTTCAGTTCTCACGACACTTTGTTATTTCATGCATGTTATAATTGTCAAGTAATTTAACAGTCTATGTAGCAATTGGGTCAACAATATTATTACTTTTTTACTAATCCGCGTAATATTATTTCGCGGATGAGCAAAGTAATATTTTTGTTTTAATTAATATGGATTTCCGTAAAGTAACGCCTGATTCTATTAATTGGGTAGTTATATGGTTCTATTCCAATCATAGACTTACAATATCTAATGTTGTTTTTTCTCATACTTGCAATAAATAAATAAATAAATATTATAGGACATTATTACACAAATTGACTAAGTCCCACAGTAAGCTCAATAAGGCTTGTGTTGAGGGTACTTAGACAACGATATATATAATATATAAATATTTATAAATACTTAAATACATAGAAAACACCCATGACTCAGGAACAAATATCCATGTTCATCACACGAATAAATGCCCTTACCAGGATTTGAACCCGGGACCATCGGCTTCGTAGGCGGGGTCACTACCCACTAGGCCAAACTGGTCGTGCAATGAAATGTTAACATGACTTACTTCAAATTAGGTCTGGAAATACTACATATCCGGTACAATGAGTGAAGATGACAGACAAAAAGAGAAAAAACAGCGTAATGGCGTGCATCGTAGCGCCAAAATAATAAAATTTTTGTTCCCCTTCAATACCCCACACACACTGAATAAGTGAATAACCAATCACATTAGGGCATAATCATCATCATCATCACTATCCTATTTTTATTATTATTTCATTGCAAGTTTGAGAAAAGCATTAAACAAATCTCGGCCTCTATAGTAATGTACTATTACTTTTGGGTTATTTAGTTTGTTATTCTCTGTTTATATGAAACTAGCTTACCAGTAAAACATTAGAAAACGAGTTCCGATTTGGCACTACTATATCATAATAGAATAAAGAAAATCTAAGGAGGTCAACTTTATTACAGGCAAGGTTTGGAACCGGTTTATAAAATACCGGTAAAAACCGGTTTATTTCGGTTTTCCTCCGAACTTTTATAAGAACGCGAACGTTTTAAGAACTTTATTGCAACCTAAAAAACCGGTTTATTCGACTAGCGACGAAATGGCCGGCCGGCCTGGTGGTGTGCCATGTAAACATAGACACCGACATTGAAAGAAACCGGTTTTTATTTCTTTAAACCGGTTAGTTTGACAATAACTGTTCTCATACACACCGGTTTAATAATAACGGTTTTATTATTAAACCGGCGAAACCGAAAGTAAAAGCTTTTGCGCCAAGTACATGATACCGATTTGGAAATTTAACCGGTTTCCGAGCCTTGAGTACAGGTAATTATTTTTTTCTCCACACAAAGTTGGAACACCCTACCCAAAGTGCTTAACAAATTTGAAACAATGTGAATTCAAAGTTTGTTCGTATACCACAGAAAATAAGATCGATGTTTAGCGTGGGCATTCTGTATGCCCTTTGACTCGTGTAGTGCTAGTATTGGCATGACTATGATGTTACGAATATGGCACTACTCCAAACCACTATGTTCTGCTTTTTGCACGCTCTATGGTTTCAAATTTATGTAAACTATTCGTTGTACAGTAATTTGTTTAATAACAGCTGACACGGGGCCAAGGCCATTTCTGCAAATAGTGTCACTTGAGAGATTTTATTTTATTTTATTTATTCAAACAAAATTTATACAGTCTGACAGTCTAAATAAGATATCTATGTTAGACATTCAAGTCATAAAGTTATTTATGATATGAGTTAAATTTGTTAAATATCAAAAAGTGGCGCCATCTAATACTCGTAGATCAAAAGCCAAAGGTATGGCAGACTCTACCTTTAGCCAATGCCGGGTAAGATGGCGCCACTTTAGCTTTATGATATTTAAGAAATTTAACACATATCAATGAAAGAATAAGGATCAAAGTCAAATGGCGTTCTAAAAGTTTTTATCATGTGTCGAAAGATGGTAGTAAATTTACTGTGGCTATAAAATTTTCTTTGACAATACACCTTTATTTCAAATTCTCTTTGCTTCAGGGATAGTGCGAATGTCTTTTGCGGTAACATAGAATGAGAGGACACTGTGAACGTCTTCTCGTTACGTGTGATAGGGCGCAGCAGAGCGGAAGTCATTCCAGATCTAGAGCAGAGTCCAACTGGGGACGTACCTCCACCTTACAGAAAACCGCAGCCAAATAAATTAGACTCTACTCAGTACTCATACTGTTGAGTTCCTGCCGGTGAGTAAGGTTGTCAGAGCTCAACGAGGTTGCGGAGTGCTAACCCTAAGGTCAGCAATGCGCATTTAACACCTCTGGAGTTGCAGGCGTCCATAGGCTATGGAGACTGCTTCCATCAGACGGGCCGTATGCTTGTTTGCCACCGAGGTAATATTAAAAAAAAAAACACGGAGCCGGACACAGATCAAATGAAACCTCCAGATAAGCGCATACAATATTGATCGAGGTTTATAGGTTTATACATATGGGTAGGCTGACGTTATCGGATTGTGCGTTATTTGACAACTGCATTAAAATTCAAACTAGCAAATCGAAATCAGCCCCTGATTAAACCTAGCAAATGTTTTACAACGTCTGTATACTTATTCATTTATTAATGTGTATGTGTGTTCGGTAAAAAAATGAAATTATTGTCACGTTAAATAGATTGTCCTATTTAATTCACAGGTTCATTGGAAAGTCATATGGTTGTGCTGGCTAGCAGCTAGCCCTCGCCGCTTCATAATAGGCAATCAAACTTTAAAGTGACCTTTCTTTGGTGGAACTTTTAACTTGAGTTTGTACTTAAGATAAACAAGATTTTAAAATTTTTAGAGTTCATAAAGTTGTTATAGTCCTTTGAATTTTGTGAATAATTTTAAATTTTTTGGTGGTTGTAAAAAAATATATTATTTTATAATATTCCCCGTTACAGTTGTATTTTCAAAGTTGTGCATGATTTAGTAATTGAAGGAGTGGTCGCTATAAACCGCAATTTATTATTTATGCTAGGTGTGTAATACAAAAATGGGAAACTAGAAGAAAGCATAAGGGTAAATAAGTCCTTCGAGAACGATGATATCAATTTTAAGGATAGGAGACTGCATTCAAAAAAATACATGTGTATCTGGTGGGTCAAGAAAATGCGAACTACTTGTCCGTGAGCTTCGTAGCTCCTAGGTCAGTAATCCGGCTAAAAGCTGCCACAGCCTTACGTTTACAAATGGAAAGGGAGCACGGAAGCAACTATTTGTATGTTAATTCTTTTGTACAGCTTTGTTTTGGATTCGGAAAAAAACTGACAATATTTTCTTTCAAGGAAATGCGGGCCGTTTTGTTATTGGTTGGGACGTAACTACATTCAATAAAGTAAAAGGGTTCTTTTGAAAATATACTGAAGTTCGCTGACCAGATGTAATGTGACATCCGTGACTATTTACGAAGTAAATAGTTGTGCTATTTCCCACATGAAGTTTGCCCGTTTTTTTCCTCTATAATAGGGGAACGTTTAAACATATTTAAATGAAATATTGCTGTTAGTGTTAGGTGATTTTTGTGTTCGAGTCAAGTGGAGATTTATCTATAAAACTACCTTTACTAATTACCACCATTACTTCAATCCTTGTTAAGCTTAGATACAACGTGATTTTTTATCTGAATTTATGATAAGTAATATGTTTTTTCTTTTGTTGCAGGTACGTTGAAAGCTGTTGTCAATCGTCAAACTACACCTAAAATACAATAAAATAATTGATAATAAGACGGATATGCTAACATTTTAATGGGCGTTTTGCTTTTAATGTTTTATGGCTATACTGTTACAATAAGATATCAAAGTCTTACAAACTATAAAAACTAATAGCTTATGAATTTAGCTGCTCAAAACATGCCAAATTATATTTACCCTATAGTGTAAGGCCTGAGTGCAAGTGGGCGAGTTGGGCGTGCAGCGGGGCGGGGCTTGCGGCGAGCATGATAAACAAATGCAAATGTTTAGATGCGGTCTTAGTGCACGCTGCTCACATCAGTTGTGAGCCCGACGCCACGCTGCACGCTCCGCCGAACGCTCCGCTTCGAGCGTCCACTTAGACCGCCTGAGAATGTATAACCAGGCCCAATCGAGCTGTCATACCATTGCTAACTGTTAAATACATACATGCATGCAAGTTAAACGTTACATGTTAGGTGTATTAACATGAGAGGAATGTCTTTTCAATGTGGAGTGAAGTGACTGGTCAGTAGTAATTTAATTTAACAATATATATTGTTCAAATAAACATGTTTAATACTTACTTTACGTAGGTATTGCTACGGAGTATAATCAAAGTGCAATAACAATATCGGCCAAGGAACGCTGTGTATGTAATTAGGAATTATGTGATCCGAACTTCGATATTTGAACCTTTTTTAGAGAACAAGAAGAGACTTTTTCGAACCTTAATCTTAATTAAAACAAGTAATTTAATATTGTAAGCAGAACTGCATTTATAGTTAAAAAATGAAAATAAGTCCTTTTGAAAAGGCACTCCACATGTAGTGCCTTGTTTTTGTAACGTTTTCAATTTCGTATAACGAAACTGGTTCCACTTTTACCCTCGTACAAAACATGTGACAGGCCGGCATTACATAACAGGCAGCAGTTAGTGGAGGACTTTATCTTAAAAAGTGATCGCAAGAAATAGAGGTCGCGACTTTATTTATTGCGGCCCCTTCTAAAATACGACGCTTTTGGAAATTGGTACAATACCTATTGGAGGAGAATTGTGAAATAGGTTTGTGATATCGTTAAAATACACATACGTATATTTTGAGCAAAAAACAATTAAAATAAGGTTAAAATAAGGTTAGGGTATTAAGGATAACCGACTCGAATAGATTAGGATAGAGCTCTGCTACGCTTCACTCCCGTGTGTCTTGGAGGTTGTTTAATTAGTCAGGTAGTCTTACCTTTAGTCTCGGAAAAGCACTACTATTTATATAATTTAAGCCCTTGTGGTAGCCTCGGTGTGACGCTACCAGAAGGTCACGGAATGCAAGCTCCGGTTTGTTTAAACCAACCAAAACAATATATAGCGGCAGGCGTTAGCGTCGAGCGACACGCTGGGAGTGTATTTCGTGGTAGAGTTAGTTAGTCTACTTCATTGGCGTGAATAAGGGGGCGTGCCACGCTTCTATGCCACAGTGTAAATTGGGAAGGAATACTGCGTAAAGGAATCCAAAAAAGGCCCTTTAGAGCAATGAAATTCCTGTATTTAGTACACCATACAATCCTACGCATTACGTCAAAATCAGACTTGCCAATAACGAAAGCCATAGGCATGGTACTATTAGGTGGCTTTAAGCGTGTTTGAGAAGTAAGGTCTCTCCATGCCAATAGGCAATACTTTTCGAAAAATTAAATTATTTATGGCGGCTTTCTGCTTTTCCTAAAAGTATATATTTGTAGCAGACGCCATAGCCACAGAGCCACCCGGATCACGACGGTACCGATCGAAATTTTTCGAGTATATAGGTACAGTCAGCATCAAAAGTAGCGGATCAAATAACGTTTCATAAGTATCGTATCGTATCATTCTGTAACAGCTTAACAAAAAGTGATGTCTTTAATATAGAACAACTAAGGCTGTAAAAGATATACTTTTGAGCGCGAATTTTATAAATTTGTCTATATATGGAAAAGTTACGCGGAATATCAGATACTTTTGGCGCGTTGTTTCATCCGCTACTTTTGATGCTGACTGTACAATATTTGACAAACTATGTAGTTGCCCTTGACCATACGTACTTGCACCTCCCATACACATCCCTTTCGCGACTAGGGAAAACGAGTGTTGTTGCTGCTGTAGGTGACGAGCAAAACTTACTAATTACTAAAAATAATTAAACAAAAATCATACTTGCGGTGGTAATTAGTGAGATTTGCTTGTCACCTGACGATATGTATAAATACGAGTAAGTTGTCAAGGGGATAATAGCTATTTATTTTACAAGGTTGCTGTTTAACTCCTTGTGCTATTGATATCCGGGCAAGCGAAAGAAAAAAAAAATTAACCACGAGCGTAGTGAATTGCGTTGCGAAGGTTAAAACGGACGCTAAACAAACTTTGCTATCTAGTGAAACATTTTTTTTTACTACGCCAAATCGAGCAAAATACTACCTAATACCTTCTTCCTCGTTTCTTCACGACTGACCACATGAGATCATTATTTTGCGCACCAAGGCTTTCGATTCTGCACGATATTCCGCCTTCCTAATAATAGGCGCCTATGTAGATCCCTGGCAGGCCTTCTTTATAATGTCCACCAAGCGGGTTGGTGGATGTCCACTACCCTGTCCTCTATCCACCATGCCAAACAGAATGCGCTTTTTGAAGTTGTCCGGCTCCTGTCTGGCTAAGTCCTAAGTAACTTATATCACACACGACTCGTTAAAGCAAAAAAATGTCCTAACTACATTGGTACTAAGGTTTACAATGCAATCCCTCCAGCAATTAAGCAGGCTTCAAGCTATAATTCTTTTGTACGTCAAATAAAAGCAAAACTTGAAATTGACGCTTTGTACTCGATCGATGAGTTTTTTGGTAGTCCTCAATGAATAAATAATAAATGCACATGTAATCAGGTAATAAAAAATAATAATATTGTAATCCGAATGATTGAGAACAAAATGTACCTACACTACTTATTGGCTTAATAATATAAATATGTACCTATTTAACTACGTATGTTGTTTGTTATAAATTTGACGTGTAAAATGAATATTTTATGAATAAAAAATTGAAATTGAAAAATCTAAACAAATCAAATTAAAATGAATGTTATTAAATAATCATCATTCAAAATCATCATAAAAAAGAAAAAACTTCAAAATTTGCATCATATTAATTTGCCACTTTGCGGATATAATGCAACTCTCTCGTCAGTTTTTGAAGAATAATCTGAATAATCCACAATATTAAGTCCGCCTTTTGTACTGTAAGGTTTTCTTTTGTGCAATAAAGGTTAAATAAATAAATATATAGCATTCTCGAGGTGCTGTGGTGAAATAAATTACCTTACTTGCAGTTTACAACCGGTAAATACGGTCTACGTATCTCATAATATTTTAAATGTAAATATTTATTTTCCTTTTTTTTTGTGGAACGTACTACTACATTACAATCTATAATTGACCAGAGTTGATCATCGTTGATTTTTTCTTTGTGATTGACATCTGTATACACAAATTAATATTTTTGCAATACAAAAGTAAGGATTTGTTATGGTAGCTCGTAATCATTTTAATATTATATTTATATTCCAATGATTCTTGGAAATCCTACCTACTTATTCCATAAAAACATCTACTAACATTGAAAAAACGATAAACTGAATGTACTCGTATAGGTAGAATACACAAAAAAGTAGATTATCATAAAGGTTCCGGGAAATATGAAATGGTGCGTTATAAAATGTCGTTTCAACACATTGCACATAATAGGGTATTAGGGAATGGGAGAATAAATCTAAGTACCTTTAGATATGTACGTGAGCGTAAAAAGTAACAAAATCTGAAAAAAACCAGACAAGTGCGAGTCGGCTCGCCCACCGAGGGTTGCGTACTTTTTAGTATTTGTTGTTATAGTGGCAACAGAAATACATCATCTGTGAAAATTTCAACTGTTAACTATCACGACAGACGGACAGACGGACGCACGCCGGAGTCTTAGTAATAGGGTCCCGTTTTACCATTTGAGTACGGAACCCTAAAATATATTGCTATGATACCCGTTTATTATTCATCACAAAATTATGATACAACCGGCTAACGATTTTTAAAAAATTAACAATAGCATTTGAACTATCATCTGACAAAGTATCAAACGGGAGGCGATGCATGGTGGCAGGTCCATGAGAGCTGTAATTTAGAGATTCCTGAGTAAGACCAACACCAACATGCAACTCATCCCTCGCAACATCCAGCCAGCACCTCCTTTTTTCCTTTTTCCAGGCCCAGGCGGAGGTGGCCTGAAGATATATTTTAATGGTTTCAAGTAAAACGCATTTTCAGTTTTTAAAACGATGCACAATGAATACCTATTGTTAATCGTTTTATCGCTAAATATAATCACATGTGAGAAACGATAACCGACCGGCTACAATTGAAGATGAACTAAATAACTTATACTATTATAGAAGTGATATAACTTAACTAAAACACCGGAACCGGGCTTACGAGAGTCATATAAATGGAGATTGTTGCTATTTAAGTTACCCCGAGCTTCTCTTACTGTTGTTGACTGCTTTCGGAAATGACGGCGCGAGTGGGACGCCTGGGCGGCGGCGGCCGTATGGAACGGATTGTTAGTTTTATTGCCAGAGAAATAGTTGTCATTTATGAAATATAATATAGATCGTATCATCCATGATGATGCGCAGATTTGTCGAATCTAACCTTTAATAACATGAAATTACGAGTCAAGGCACGCGTCTTCGTGAATGACACGATCTATATATTGTTATATTACATACTGCTAACTGCCCATTTTTACCAAATTTTCCCATATTAATTTCTTTGACAATTATGACCGAAATATTGCCTATTTGATATTATTAGTTTCTCCTCAATGAAGGGGAATGTTGCTAGGAAAGCGGACTAATTCATAATTATAAGACTTAATTTGTCCAAGACTGCCAAGTTGAGATTGCAGTCGAACTAGTTCTTGGTCCCATTCTTGAGATTAAATGGTCAAAGCGTCTCCTGGGATCCATTATAATGCAACCGGCCCAGTTGCATTTTACCCCGTCTTCTTAGCGATAGAGCTAAGATGGCGAAGGGGAGGCAGTATGCACTCAGCGATCCGTTGAAACAGTGTAATTGTGATCTCTGACTACGCATAGGCAGCCAAATGTTATGGGTCTCGGGGTTAATGCTGTTTCACCTCCGCTTGGTGAACTACGGGTTAAGTTATTGCAGCTAATAACTAAACGATCATATTTAATTTACGTGGGATCATATTTAATTTACGATGTTTTTCTGAACCTGGAGCTGGTATTGTAGTGGATTCATAATTCCATCATTAACGACGCTCATATGAAAAATTCGTTAACAAAACAGTGTCATTCACAATTCATGAAAACAGACAAATATTGTTATCCCGATTTGAATCATCTGGTCTACGTTTAAACAGAGTACTTGAATCATAACGTGGATGACAAATTCGTCCGAACTTTAATGATCTGATCGTATAATTCTATTGGTTTAGCACGCGTGGGCGATTCGAGCTTTTAGCCAAACTAGTATAACGTGATCTCGAAATCCTTAACAAGTTAGCATTATTTCAGAGCGCATTAGTTTGCCTAACTCTTCGCCTTGCCTTTGCTCGGTAAGTGATTGAAATTTTGGCCTGTATTACCAGAGCCATGCATTATTTATGACAAACAGCGCGGCAAAACCTTTATGTCTGTTAAGATAGCTTTTCCTTCTTGAAGTTTAGCTAAAAAAGAAACTTAGACATGCGTTTCCTTTTTTTGTAGGTCGATCGTCGAACATCGACCGTCAGTCGGATGCCATGACTGCCATGAGTAGTGTTTCAAATATATAGAGTGTCAACCTTAGCATAAAAGTAAACAATCAAGACTAAGAGCTGATAGTAAAAAAAAAGTTCAAAAACATGTGCAGAAGATATTTAATTACGCAAATCCTCGCTAGTTTTCCTGTGACAAAAACGTAGCGTTATCAGCGTCAGTGTACGGGATTTATTTAACTGAGCAAAAGGGGTGAAAGACTATCATATGAACAAAAGCCCACCTCACCTTACTTTCATGATAGTACATATTTAGTAAATTTATTAGAATACTTCTAAATCCAAAATGTTAATTAAAAATATTTCTTTACTCAGTTAATAACTTTCACTTTCTGGTTGTCGTGTTAAGTAAAATTATTTCACTGTAACTAAAACTGTAGTTACAGTGAAATAATTCAAAAGAGAAAATAATCAGTTGACAAATGTTACTTTTAGTAACAAGTCCACTTAATACCAAACTTGACCTTGCAAATGTTAACTAGACTGTAATTATATACCTAAGTACAAAATGCTAATAAATTTTAAGAGTCCGCAGCAATCTCGGCCGAATTTCACCTTCCCATTTTAATTTTTGTGTTGCGACTTTTTTATCGGCGTTTACAGCAGGCGATTATTTTTTTGTGCACAAGTATTTTTGACCATTAGTCACAGAAAAGGAAACTTGTCTGCAAATCTTCAGAAAATTCCCGTTTGTACGGGACAACGGCAGACAATTTCATGGAATGCTCCCCATACATGTTGGACTGTAATGAAAATTTGCACATACAATGACATGAGGTATTTGTTAAGCCTGTAACTAGTTTATAGCTCCAGCTTATAAAACATAATAATAAATAATAATAATAATTCGCTGTATTTTTTAAAGTATATATAGTATCTGAAGCTACATAAACTAATTACAGGCATAGATATACTTTATTCTATTGTAAGTACAAAGTTTCAGAGCAATAATCTAGCATGTCGTTTTAAAATGAGAGCGTTTGTACCGAACGGAAAACCGCGCTTGCTGCGGACTCTTAAGTGGCGCGTGTTTGTTGCTATACTCGTGCCTTAAAAACTTAATAAGCAACCTGAATTCCGTGTCATTACGAATGGTATACGAGAAGAATATAAATAAAAAAATGTTATTGTTACATAAATTAATACGTACAACATTTATGAAGAACATTAATCAGTCCAAAATACTAAACCAAGTGTGTATAATTAATAAATATCTGGAAAACCGAGCTTTGCTCGGAAAACATATAAAAACTCAAAAATGCGCGTTTTCCTAGGGATGAGACTTAGCTATTAGATCGATTTTTCGCCCCCGAAAACCCCCATTAAGAAAATTTCTTCGAAATCGTTAGAGCCGTTTTCGAGATCCCCAAAATATATAAATATATATATACAAGAATTGCGCGTTTAAAGTTATAAGTTACATACTCGTACTACGGAATTTACCTCGACTCCAGACCGAATTTTATCACGCATGTTGGTTATTACCTGCAATATTGTACGATGTGATTATATAGGTCAACCTGAGCAACTTTTACTACAGGAACAACCCCGATATCACAAAAAAAGGGTTCCGTACCATTTATGACGTATTAAAAAAATAACTACTTACTAGATCTCGTTCAAACCAATTTTCGATGGAAGTTTGTATGGTAATGTATATCATATATTTTTTTTTGTTTTAAAATTCTGTTATTTTAGAAGTTACAGGGAGGGGGAAACACATTTTACCACTTTGGAAGTGTCTCTCGCGCAAACTATTCAGTTTAGAAAAATATGATACTAGAAACCTCAATATCATTTTTGAAGACCTATCCTTAGATACCCCACACGTATGGGTTTGCAGGATTTTTTTTTTTTAAATTTTATAGCGTATTAAAAAAAAACTACTTACTAGATCTCGTTCAAACCAATTTTCGGTGAAAGTTTGCATGGTAATGTACATCATATATTTTTTAGGTTTATCATTCTCTTATTTTAGAAGTTTCAGGGGGGGGGGGGACATATTTTACCACTTTGGAAGTGTCTCTCGCGCAAACTATTCAGTTTAGAATTTTTTTTTATTAGAAACCTCAATATCATTTTTGAAGACCTATCCATATAGATACACTACACGTATGGGTTTTATGAAAAAAAAATTTTTTTTGAGTTTCAGTTCTAAGTATGGGGAAACCCCAAAATGTATTGTTTTTTCTATTTTTGTGTGAAAACCTTAATGCGGTTCATAGAATACATCTACTTACCAAGTTTGAACAGTATAGCTTTTATAGTTTCGGAAAAAAGTGGCTGTGACATAATCGGACAGACAGACGGACATGACGAATCTATAAGGGTTCCGTTTTTTTGCCATTTGGCTACGGAACCCTAAAAACAGCCTGTAATATGTCCGTACGGGAAAAAACAAATGCCTTTAAGATATCTATAAGTAAACACATGGACAAGTTAAATAGCACGTCAACCTGACATATTCGCTAGTGTGTGTGTAACTTACTTTGCATGCATCTCGATCGTACTCGCTTATTAGTGCGAGCGAGATTTGTGTTACGCAGATAATAGCGAATATGTCAGGTTGACACTGCTTAGTCAGTCGTGGTAAGGCATCATTGGAATACAAACTTCGCTTCGTATACCAATCGATAACACATTTCCCCTCGAAGCTAAATAAAAAATACGTAAATATTAAAACATGCTTATTGTGCTTAGCAACTGACCCAATTCTCAGTTCCCAAATGACGGCACCGTTCGCATTCATCTAATGCAGTTATGAATTAAATTGACAGCTTAATTGAAATATTTGTGGATGTGTATCCAGGCATTCTCACCACCCGCACCAATTAAATTGTGTTTTAGCTATTTGAAATCCGTTTTAGCCTTATTTATATATTTCAAATGAAATTGTTAGTTGATAATATATACCGCATATTAAAAATATGAAGGCGTTTATTATTTCCTAGTTATCCATATAGTTTTTCGATACAAACATATTGCCGAAATATTAAATGTTTTTATTTATTTAATATTTACTTAAGTCATTCACGGATTAATAGTATACTGGGTGAAATTGCAATGTTTGAGGGGTCAATATTTGTGTGTCATACAGTATGACACACATATTGAACAACTTTTACTATGGAGCCAACCCCGAAAAAGAGAAAACAAATCAGCAGTTCCATAGAAAATATTGACATGCGATTCATCAAAATGTTAGAGAAGCAGATTTTTTTTGTCGCGATCTCGGGAATGACTCCATAGTAAAGGTTGTTCAGTATGACCTCAGCGTATAATTAAACATAACAATTTCTCCCAGTGTATTCGAGAACTCTGGGAACCCTAGAAACAGAACACTTTATAGGTGCTTATAAAGTAAGTAGCAGTGCTATTCATGTTATTATGGCTGTGCTATTCTGTAAGATGGAGGTAATTCCCTAGTTAGGCTGCTCCAATGTAGGTATGAATTAAAAACATAAAATAGTTTCTAGGAATTTTCATAATTTGAAGCCTTACTATACCTTGAAAACAAAACTTTATATTTTAAAAATATTATCAATAAATGAGTATGAGAGTATGAAAAGATAGAATGGAACCCTTATAGGATCACTTTGTTGTCCATCCGTCCGGCCATCCCTCTGTCCTTCTGTCAAGACCCTTTATTTCGGGAACGCGTGGCGGCATGGAGTTGAAATTAAAACCATAAATATTATCAGATCTACAGTCCCTTTCAGCTGTAAAAAATCAAACTACTAAGTATACGAAAAAAACGATACGGCCGCAAAAAAAATATATTTCGACACTCAAGGGAATGAAAGCTCTCACCGGGTCACCCTTAAATCCGTGCGTGCGGCAGGCAATAAATAGAGAACCATGGCGGGAAACAACGCAAAACCCGTACAATAACTGCAATGACCACGACTACTCTGACAAGAGTAAACAACTGAGAAGAAGGGAATCAAAATGTATAGGATACTTCCTGTTGACCTAGAACTATGAAAAACACGGAACATGTACTGAACGGCAAGTCCGACTCGCACTTGTTCGGTTTTTTTATGTCATAACAATAATAACAAGAAATAAACTGTGGGATAAGCATATTCATGGAAGAAAGTCTTACAATACTCCATATTTATTTATATCAAACCGCCGATGACACGTTGCTGTGCACAATAAAATTGTCAGAGTATTGACACGAAACAAACTGTCATTAATTTAGGACGAATTTTTCTCCAGACTTCACAGGGAGCCATCACTCTCCACTCAATAAAAGGACTAAAGCAAAAAGAAAACACAGTGTTTTCGCAATGGCCGAAGATAAATTCCTTACAAACGGGCCTCATTTGCATTGAGAGCAGTTCACTCCCGAGCTCACCACTCCCATGAGAAAGGATTTGCATCTTATACCGATTACTTTTTACAAGTTCACTAATTTTACTTTATATTTACAGCAATTGCCCTCGTTCACGACAAATTATACAGTTTTTGGGTTACTAGAAACGGGAATGTTACAAAATTTTAAGTATTAATTTCGTGCAACTATGGACAAGGTCAACTATTCATTCCTTTTAAAAATTAACGGAGTAATTGTCCGAAGTAATAATCGGTCGTATTATTAAAATATTTATTTAGATTGAAATTATGTTAATACGGAAGTGGCTGAATAAAAGAACGCAAGGAAATAGAATATTAGAAACAAACACATGTTTTAAATTATTTTCATTGCACCCCTTCTAAATATCCCTTACCCCTTCATACGAAAAGCCATACCAGGTCTTTGTTGAAGTACCTAAACAAAATTTTCCTCTCAATCCTTACATACATAATTAATCAGATACTTACTTAAATACTCGTAATACATATGGACAATTGAACGTGATTGTGCGCGTATATTAGGCATGTATAAATTTTGATAAAGACCCTAATTTATGAAATAAGTCGTGTAGGTTAGCTCCTGACACCTAAGAATGAAAGACAGAACTCTGTTCGAAGCAGAACGTATACGAGTAAGTCTCATTAAGCCATTACTTATCTACTCCCAGGTGAGCGTTCGTCTACTGCTAACCAATGACATCAATTAACATCTCATGTATTCCAATGGCTCGCATGACCTATGAGAATTGCAGCAAAGAAGCCCTATGATTCCGCAGAGCACCACAGATAGAGATGCTCACACAAGGGCCCAATCATTTGAAGCTTACGTGGCTCAGACAGCCGAATGGAAAAAGCGATCAAGTGGCAATCAGAGCTCGCGCAATAACAGTTTTTGTTAACGTACACCCCACATTTTTCATTGGAAGAAATATATTTAGTTGAGTTACTCTCTTTTGTCTCATCGTCGACTCATCACTACACCAACATATGTACCTTCGAAATAACTTAAGACATCTTGTTTACGAAAAAAATATTCACTGCTGTAGTTTATTTTAACTTTATTGTACAATTTGTATTGTACAATAAAGTTCTTGGTTGTCCAAGTATAAGTGGCGGACTTAATAGTATTGTTATAATTTTACATTATGGGGTTGTGTGACCAAAGCTGTATAATTTAGCTATAGCTGGGTAGTCAGGTTTAACATATCTCTTGTACAGCTTTTATTTATTAATTTCCAACCTTCACAGTCTTTTTGAAGATAACTGGCACTTATAGATTTGAATTCAGAACTATCGCCCTGATAAAAGAAAAAAGATCCGCAGGCGAGCATTCGGGGGGTGGCAGTCATTAAGGGTAGTCGATATTTGTGATCTTGCTGATTGAAGAAAAAATATATAGAATCAGAAATCTACGTCTGCGTTTATATTCTCCACCACAACCAGGACGCTTTTCTTTTACAGTACTCACTCATACTTAGCCAAACATAAATGCAAATGAGATGTAAAATAAATCCTTACATCTCATTAAGTATAAACACTAACAACTCATTTGTCATATTATATTAGAAGTGTAAAAATACTTTGTCCTTTGTTCGCTAGATTTTTCTACATCGTCGGTGATTCGTAACCGTGGCAACGAGGTACCTACAACGTTGATTGACCCAATTTTATGCTTGACTCAAATCCGATGAGATAGTCGTTGTAATCTGAGCCTTGTTATGAAGGATGTGTCATCAAAACGATTTGTAATAAGGAAAATGAAAAAATAAATAAATCATTCGTTGTCATGTTTTTTAATATCGTTCTTTTTAAGAACGTCATTAATGAAGTTATTCCAAAACAAAGATTACATAATAGGTAATTTAGAAAAGTCATCACTCAACTCAACGGAATTTGTACAATTAAATGGTATTTATAGTGATATTATGTCTCTTTACATAAAATGTTAATGCAGCTAACTTTTGTTTTTCTATCCGTTTTTGCGTCACATAAAAAAGTCTCAACTAAATATGTGTAATATAAATATCAAGAGCTAAATTCACTTTGCTTACATTATGAGTCGAAGAAAGCTATACAGCATTAGTACATACAGTGCTACAATGCACAGGCACAGGCTTAGGCGACAGTGGCATGTATAAAACAGGCGTATTCCAATTTTAATTAGAGGATGTGAATTAGATTGTCCCGGGTATCTTCTTAAGTTACGTCCAAAAGAGAGGTATGGGTTTACAGTGGTAAATGTCATCTAGCTTAGTGTGGTAGTAAGGCACAGCACAGCGGAAGTCATTTCAGATCTAGAACAGAGGGCTTACCGCGAACCACGTTCGACGTGTTGCCTCCCTGTCGCAATTACGTACGAATTCACAAGTGCGACAGAGAGGTAACACGTTGAACGTGGTTCGCGGTAGGCCCTCAGAGCTCAACTGGCGAAGTACCTCCACCTTACAGAAACTCGCAGCCAAATACTACACCCTACTAATAGTTTCCTGCCAGTGAGTAAGGCTGCCAGAGCTCAACGAGGGTGCAGAATGTTAGGGTCGGCAACGCGCATGGAATATCTCTGGAGTTGCAGGCATCCATGCACGGTAACCGGTTTCCATCAGGCGGGCCGTATGTTTGTTTGCCACCGATGTCGTATAAAAAAGATTGGATCTGATCACTTTTCACACTGACAGATTAGATTTATAACTAACCCAGATCTAATTCACATCCTCTTTTTAAAATAACAATACGCCTGTATGTGATGTGTATATCCGGGCCTGAAACCTGAAAAGCAACATTGAAGTTTATACATAAGAAGGAACTTTGTTTAATGGCAGCCACAAATATTGTTGTTTAATGTTCACGGCAAATGTTTGTATCCTCACATGACCTACTTTTGGGACCCGTTGAATTAATATGTGATGTTTTCGCTAAAATTAGTCGTAGACAAAGATTAAATAATTCTACTTAAATTGCGAATTCAGTATTACCATAAAACACTAGTATAATATTTATACATATACACCATGTACCGAGTATCCTGACAGATTTTAAAACTTTTACCCCGTTTAAAGACTAATATGTCATACAAAGTTTTCTGGAATCAGTCTTGTTTAAAAGATACTAATGACAATTCTTGTGAAAATTTGTTTATGCCATAGCTCAGTGGAAAACGCCTTTTTGACTGCGGCGCTGCCACTATGTGAAAGAAAACTCGTATTATTTATGTGTTTATAAAAAAAAACTTTTCTTATTTGTTATAATGTTTTGTTTTCACCAAGATGTAAAAAGAAATAACGTCACCCAGTCAGCAGAAAACCCACACACACGCACACAATTTTATTTTTGCCGAATTTGA